>NC_058132.1:436050035-436072974 GCF_016433145.1 Gracilinanus agilis
CTATACATTTCCAACACACTAGAGCAGCAAGAAGTAGAAAGAGAAACACCATTCAAAATCACCCTAGACAATATAAAATACTTAGGAATATACCTACCAAAACAAACACAGCAATTATATGAAAACAACTACAAAACTCTTTCCAAACAAATAAAACGGGATCTGAACAATTGGAAAGCCATTGATTGCTCATGGGTAGGATGAGCTAACATAATAAAAATGACCATTCTACCCAAATTAATTTACCTATTTAGCACCAGACCTATCCAACTACCAAAAAACTTCTTTACTGAATTAGAAAAAAGTATAACACATTTCATTTGGAATAACAAAATATCAAGAATATCAAGTGAAATAATGAAAAAATGTGAAGGAAGGGGGCCTAGCAGTACCAGATATTAAACTATACTATAAAGCAGCAGTCATCAAAACACTATGGAATTGGCTATGAGACAGAAGGGAGGATCAGTGGAATAAACTTAGGGTAAGTGACATAAGCAAGACACTATATGATAAACCCAAAGAGCACAACTTTTAGGATATGAATCCACTATTTGACAAAAACTGCTGGGAAATTTGGAAAACAATATGGGAGAGATTAGGTTTAGATCAACATCTCACACCCTACACCAAAATAAATTTAGAATGGGTGAATGACTTGAATATAAAGAGGAAAACTATAAAAAAGTTAAGTGAACACAGAATAGTATACTTGTCAGATCTCTGGGAAAGGAAAGATTTTAAAACCAAGCAAGAGTTAGAGAAAATTACAAAATGTAAATTAAATAGTTTTGATTATATTAAACTAAAAAGCTTTTGTACAAACAAAAATAATGTAGTCAAAATCTGAAGGGAAACAACAAATTGGGGAAAAATCTTTATAACAAAAAATTCTTATAGGGGTCTAATTACTCAAATATACAAGGATTAAAATCAATTGTATAAAAAAATCAAGCCATTCCCCAATTGATAAATGGGCAAGAGACATGAATAGAGAACTTTCAGGTAAAGAAATCAAAAGTATCAATAAGCACATGAGAAAGTGTTCTAAATTTCTAATAATTAGAGAAATGCAAATCAAAACAACTCTCAGGTATCACCTCACACCTAGCAGATTGGCTAAAATGAAAGAAGGGGAGAGTAATGAATGCTGGAGGGGATGTGGCAAAATTGGGACATTAATGCTTTGCTGGTGAAGTTGTGAACTGATCCAAACATTCTGGCTTGTAATTTTGAACTATGCTCAAAGGGCTATAAAAATGCCTTCCCTTTGATCCAGCCATACCATTTTTGGCTTTGTACCCCAAAGAGATCATAAATAAACAGACTTGTAGGAAAATCTTTATAGCTGCATTTTTTGTGGTGGGTAAAACCTGGAAAATGAGGGTATGTCCTTCAATTGGGGAATGGCTGAACAAACTGTGGTATATGCGGGTGATGGAATACTATTGTGCTAAAAGGAATAATAAACTGGAGGGGAACTGGAGAGACCTCCGGGAACAGATGCAGAGCGAAAGGAGCAGAGCCAGAAGAACTCCGTACACAGAGACTGATATAAAAATTTTCAAAAAAAAGAATAACAAAGTATTTCATAAATGACAAATATTAAAGTATATGAATTGGCTGTTCTTGGATGAAGAAATTAAAATTAAACTGATCTTTAGAAATGAAAAAATGTTACAAATCACTCTTAATTAGAGAAATTCAAATTAAAACAACTCTGAGGTTATACCTCATACCCAACGGACTGACAAATATTAAAATAAAAAGAAAAGGATAAATGTTGGAAGGGAAAATGAAAAATCAGGACAAAAATGTATTAATAGAATAATTATGGAAATCCTTGCTGAGTGACGGAGGGGTAAAAGGTGATTGAGGTGATAGGAGAGGAACAAAAGTGATGGCTGAGTTTAGGGAGGAATGGACAAGGCAGTATTAGGATGGTAAGGGTACAGATGAAGTGTTAAGGAGAGGCAGCTAACACAGACTAGACACCCAAGCTAGAGACAGAGGATACTGGGGGTAATAGGCTGAACCCTTCCAGGCAGGAAAGGTACTTCTACAGACACAAGAAACAGGGCCAGTCAGAAGTGGTTTGAATCTGACTTGAGGGCTTTCTTGTCAGTTTCTCAAGTCCTCAAAGGAGGAATCACAAAGCTCCTCCATGTCAGTTAAACTAAAGTGATTCAGGAGGAAGTGTTGGGCAACTATTTCCTCCCAAGATGGATGCCTCCAGTTTCCCTCAGAAAATAAAGAGAATAAATCCTTCCCCTTCAACCCTTGCCTAATTCTTCAACACAATGATTCTTCAGAGGGTTTGCTTAGGTAACAAAGGGATTTATTAATGTTCAGATTTGGTCAGGAAGGAGTGAGGGGTTTGGGGTTTCTGACAGCCACTAGGGAGAAACTCAAGATGGGGGAGGGTCACAGGAATGGGTTAGACTGAGAGAAGAACCTGCTTCTCTCAGCCAGGGGAGATTTGGCTACTCTTAAAGTAGAGGGAATACTAACGGGATAGTTTGAATTCAAGGATGTCCTACTTGCCTATTGGGGAAAACTAAAACCACAAAGTCTATTCACTAAAAACCTCAAAGCCACTCTGCCTCCCAGAGTCAAAGGAAAACAGGCAGGGAAAACAGGGAAATAATATGGAGAAGGTCAGGGAGAGATCCAGAGAAATTAGCTAGGTTCAAAATGTCCAGAGAAAAAGCACAGGCCAAAGCAAAACCAAAAGCCAAAGCAGAGCTCTCATTGGTCCTTCCACTCTGTTCAAGGCTCTGGAACCAACTCACTTCTCTCAGAATTCGAAGGCTTCTAACTGCCAGAAGTTTTCAGTTGGTCCCCTGCAAGAGCAAAAGCCTCTCTTGCATCTTTTGCATTACAATAGATAGATAGATAGATAGATAGATAGATAGATAGATAGATAGATAGATAGATAAAGATAGATATCTACCACCTCCATAGAAATGACAGTCTGAATGAAAATTAAAACATGTCATCCTTTATTTCCTCCATTAACTTTTCTCTACTATATCAATGTGTGTTTTGTTCCCCAACAAAACTAGAAAATATGTACTTGTGATAATATATTTACAACCTATATTATATTTCCTGCCTTATTGGGGAAGGGGGAGGGATGAGACAGAGAGCAATATCACAGATTGAAAAATATCAGTGAATATTTAAAAAAATTGTTTTGTAATCTGGAAAAACCTGCAAAATTAAATAATTCAATATTTATTTATGTATTTGTTTGTTTATTTATTTATTTGTTTGTTTTAATTTTAAACCCTTAATTTCTGTGTATTGACTTATAGGTGGAAGATTGATAAGGGTAGGCAATGGGGGTCAAGTGACTTGCCCAGGGTCACACAGCTGGGAAGTGTCTGAGGCCGGATTTGAACCTAGGACCTTCTATCTCCAGGCCTGGCTCTCAATCCACTGAGCTACCCAGCTGCCCCCCTAATTCATTATTTAAAACAAAGAAAAATTTGTAAGAACCTGTCATATTACCATATTCTGAAAAAAATAATCAAAAAAGGAATTTTACTATATAAGCCAATTTCTTCTTTGATAATTTTTTAAATTAAATCTCCTCTGTAAGAGATATTATGATCAAAAAGTTCCTTATACTCAGGTCAATCTGGTGATGAACCTTTCCAAAATTATCTTGATTGGTCTTTTGGCCTCAGACATTGCAATCCATCACCAGTTCTAGTCAGTCACTCAGTATGCCAGGCTATGCCCTTTTAGATACAAAGAAAGGAAAAAGACAATCCTAGCTCTCAATGAGCACAATCTAATAAAAGAACTAATATGAAAACAAGTTGTATACATAATATATATCTAGAATAAATTGGAGCTAACCAATAGAAAGGTACTAGTGTTAAGAGGAATCGAGAATGGTTTCCCATAGATGAGATTTTGACTGAGACTTATAGAAAATCAAGAAAGTCAGGAAGTAGAAATGAGGAGGGAAAATGTTACATGGGCAATAGTCAGGAAAAATGCTGGGAGTCCAACAGCAAACAGGTCAGTATTACTGGATTTTAGAGTTATGGTAGAATAAGTGTAAGGAATAGTGAGATATAAGAAAACTGGAAGGAAAGGAAGGACAAGATTGTGAAGGAATGTGAATATCAATCAGAATTTTATATTTGATTCTGGAGGTTATAGGGATATAAAAGGGGCAGAGTGTTACAAATGTGTGATGTGTTCCTGTTCTGTATCTTCAATTTCTCCTGCTATTACCTATGCTTAAAGATTTCAGGCACTTCTATGTCATGATGAGTTATGTAAATAGGATTTTAATTTAGAGTTTGAGTTTCATTCAATTATTTGTATTGTCTATGATGCTAAATATGCATTTCCCATTGCCTTTTTATTTAGTCAGAGATATGTAGTATCCATCTATGTACCTATCTACCTTTTTTTTCTCCCTTAGGTGTGCTTAAGCAAATTATGTCTATTTTGAATTATTTAACTTGCTTCCATTCTTTCTTCTCTTTGATGAAATACTTTGTTGTTGTTTATGTTAAAATATAAGTAATTTAATCTACACCCTTTCCTCACAATTCAAAAATGAAATTCACACCAAAAGAGTAAATATTAGCACCTTCTGTTTGTTGGATAAATATAAAGTAGAAAATTATTTTCTGTTTCTTAAATTTCCCCACAAGAAATGTTATTATTCTAAACTGCTACCATATTCTAATACCTAAATCCTTTTGTTCATTGGAGATTTTATTGTTAAATGGCAGTCTTTTTATTTTTCCAAATTCAAATTCTTTTAAATATTCTTTATTTTATTATATATAACTATTTCTATTCAATCCAATCTTGTATTTAAAACATCCACCATCTAATTGGGTTTCTAATTTATTCATAATTTAAACCAAATGGGTGGGTATAAACTTAAGTAGGAAAGGATAAAGGATTACACCAACAAAATGGTAATGATACTATGATTTTCTTAGCATTAGATTCTATTGTCTAAAACCAAATACAAACAATTTATTCAATGTAGAACAGGGTAACAAACAGAAAATACAGCAGTTTTAAAAGAATCAATTTTAAATTCCCTTACCAGTCAAGATAGGAATAAAAAATCTTATTTTATAGGTCATTATGGATAATGCTTGAAAAAAATCACATATTAAAAAGTGTACCCTAAGTAACTACAGGTGTACTGTAAATATAGCTTCTATTCAAATAAATCTGATAACTGATATGAATCAGTTCTTGACTTAAAAGAACAGAAAGATGATGTGGTTATAACAGATATTCTATAACAAATTCAGACAAGAAAAATACATACCTGAGCTCAAAGGAGAGAGACAAACAGACAGACAGACAGACAGAAAGAGAAAGAGAAAGCAGCATTAAAATTTTTTGTAATAGTTCAGGTATCTTTAATTATATCCAATACTTTGTAACCAAATTTGAAGTTTTCATGGCAAAGATGATGGAGTGGTTTAATATTTTCTTCTTCAGCTCATTTTACAAATTAAGAAACTGAGACAAAAAATGTTAAGTGACTTGCCTAGGGTAGCAGAGATAATTAGTGTAGAGCTACTGAGATTAGATTTCAACTTAGATAAATCTTCTTATCTTAGAGTCCCTCTTTTATATGAGCTTATTTTCTAATGGGAGAAGAAAACACATCAAGTAATGCTGAACCTAAGGCATGGTAAACTGGGATGGTATAGAAATGTTGAAAAAGTGACTTGAAGATCTTGGTCCAGGAAACACAAAGCAAAAACATCTACCAGACCCCTGAGATCCAGAATACAATACAAGAGTGTGGTGTCTGGGCAATTACTTCTTGTGGCAGTTGCTAGAAACTGACATAGGATACCTGGGCCACCGCATTTATTGCATCTTGTTACATATTTATATTTATCCTAAGGATTGAATTTTTGAGGTGTCTAGAAATGTTTTACCTCTGAAAGGTTTGTTAATACCTAGCAACTGTTTCTCAATATAAACATTTGTGTATATTTAATAAAAAAAGAAACATTTATGAAAGTAATTAGTGAGTCATTTTCATTGTCTCATTTTCTCTCCTCCTTCACCTTCCAAAAGTAATTGCATTGACTGTATTTTCATTATTTATACCTAAAATGGCTCACTTTGTTTAAACCAAATTGAATGTGTATATACTGTAGATTGTCATAATTCAGAATTAATAACTGAAGAAAACATCAAATTTAATCTTTTCTCATTACTGTCCCTCTATTTTAATGATTTTTTAATTTACATAGTTATATAATTTCAATAATCATTTTGTAATCCATGTTCTCCATTTCTTGCATGATCACTGCTTCCCCAAGTCAGCAGACAAAATAAATAGGCTATATATGTGCTATCATGCAATATACATTTCCATCTTCATCATGTTATAAAAGAAGACATTACTTATATAAGAAAAAACTCATGAAGGAAATAAAGTTAAAAGTGCTATGCTTAAATCTGCATGCATACACCATTGGTTCCTTTAGGATTATGGATAGTCTATTTTTGTCATGAGTCCTATAATAATTCATTGATAATTGACCATCATACATTGTTATTCTTTCTGTGAACAACATTCTCTTGATTCTGTCCATTTCATGTTCCATCACTTTGTGTAAATCTTTTAAGGATTTGTTTTTGGTGATCATCCTGTTCATCATTTTTATGATAAAATAGAGTTCTATTATGATCATTTGCAATAACAGTGTATTAGTGTCCTAATTTCTCCACATCCCCTCAAATAGTTATCATTTTACTTTTTATCAGGTTAGCCATTCCTCAAAGTTATTTTAGTTTGCATTTCTCTAATAAATACTATTTTGACCATTATCTCAATTGATCAAATGTATTTTTAATTTCATCCTGAGAATTGTTGATTCATATTATTTAACCATTTATCAACTGGGTAATAACATTTATTCTTATGAATTTGATTCAGTTTTCTATATATTTGAGAAATGGATCCCTTGTCAGAGATGGTAGGTATAAAACTTTCCCGCAGCTTGTTTCCCTTCTAATATTGATAGGTTGCATTGGTTTTTATTGTGTAAGAAACTTTTAATTTAATATAATCAAAATTATAACTCCCAGGTAAATTATAGTCAATTTTAAGTGCTCCCAGGCCAAAGAGAAAAAACACTGTAAGGAGACAGAAAGAAATAATTAAAATATCATGAAGCCGAGTCAACTAGGGACTTCTGGTTAAGATGGCGGCAGAGTAAGGAGCCGCTGCTTGATCTCTCCTAACCGAGGCATACAGGACTCCTCAAGGGGATATAAAAACGAATCCAGATGAAGGAACCCCCACAACAGGGTGCAGCATTGAAGGTACGTGGAATTGGGCCATTTCCATGCTATAAAGGGGTGAAACAGCTCTCACTAAAATGCGAGAGGAAGAAGCCCCTCCACCACCCACCACACCACACACAGCACCAAGGTCAACGCACAAGAGTAAAAGTAGGATTGGGGCAACCAGTAAATCACTGGCAGCTCCAGGGCTTGTACCTGAGAGCTGCAAGACATAGGACCACAAGTGGCTAAAGAACAAGCACGAACTTTCCCTAGCGTCTGCGTGGGTGAAGACATTGCCTTAGGTGCGGAAAAAGATCTCCAGTGCAGGCTTGGACCTTGAGTGGGGACCTGGTGCAAACGGGAGCGTGGCTGTGGAAGCAGCCCTTGAGACTGCTGAAGGAGCCTCGGGCAGAGCGGCAGACCAGGGACAACCAGGAGGCTTGACCCCCAGGACAAGGAGACCAGAGCCCTCCCAAGCTTAGAAAGTACAGGCAGACTCTGAGTGTGAAGACAAAGCTGAAAAGGGGCGGGGCTAACAATGGCAAGCCGAGGACCAGAGAAGAAAAAAATTATCAAGAAAAACTCTGGAACACTGGACAACTTTTATACAGAGAAAATCCAGACAACAGAGGAGGACAAACAAGTATCTAAACCTTCCCAAAACAAGGAAAACTGGTCACAAGCTATTGAAGAGTTCAAAAATGAGATGTTGAGGAAGATGGAAGAGATCTGGCAAGAAAATAACAGTTTAAAAGGCAGAATTTCACAATTGCAAAGTGAGGCAAGTCAACTGAAGACCAGAAATGACTGGATTGAAAAGGAAAATCAGTCCCTAAAGGCTAGAATTGAGCAATTAGAAGCCAATGATCTCTCAAGACAACAAGGACAAATAAAACAAAGTCAAAAGACTGATAAAATAGAAGGAAACATGAAATAGCTCAATGAGAAAGTGACAGATCAAGAAAACCGATCTAAAAGAGACAACTTAAGAATCATTGGTTTTCCATAAAAAGCAGAAATTAATAGAAACTTGGACTCCATACTTAAAGAAATTATTCAGGAAAATTGCCCTGAAGTCCTACAACCAGAGGGCAATATAGACATTGAAAGGATCCATAGATCACCCTCTACACTGGATCCAGAAAAGTCAACATCTAGGAATATAATAGCCAAATTCAAGAGCTTTCAAGTAAAAGAAAAAGTCTTACTAGAAGCCAGAAAAAGACAATTCAAATATCAAGGAGCACCAATCAGGATCACACAGGATCTGGTAGCCTCAACGCTAAAAGACCTCAAGGCTTGGAATATGATATTCAGAAAGGCAAGAGAGATGGGCCTTCAGCCACGGATCAACTACCCATCGAAACTGACTATATACTTCCTGGGGAAATTATGGGCATTCAACAAAATTGAAGATTTCCAAGTTTTTGCACAAAAGAGACCAGGACTAAGTGGAAAGTTTGATACCCAACCACAAAAATGAAGAGAAACATGAAAAGGTAAATAAGAAACAGAGGGAAAAGAAAGAAAACTTATAATTTTTTAAATTTGACTCTTTAAGGGCTTAAATAAGATCGAATTATCTGTATTCCTATGTGGAGAAATGCTATGTATAATTCTCTGTAGTGAACTCTATTCACTATTATAGCAACCAGAAGAATAATTCATAGGGAGAGGATAGGATACTAAATGGTCTAAGATGACATGGGAGGTGGGAAAGAGGGAGGGAATATTAGGGTACACCAAGAGAAATCTGAAGAAGCAGAAACAGCAGCTGGGCAGGGGAACATGAAGAGGCTATATGAAATAACAAGAATTCTATCAGGAAAGAATCACAACCCTAGCAAGCCAGTGAAGGATAAGACTGGCAAGACAATAACAAGTGATGCAGGGCAAAGAGCCTGCTGGGCAGAGCATTTCGAGGAAATTCTGAACCGACCACTCCCACCAACTGTTCCAGACATACCGCCAGCCACTGAACTACTTCAGGTGAACACGGGCCCACCTACCAAAGCTGAGATGGTCAAAGCCATTAAGACCATGAAAAACGGCAAGGCTACAAGTCCAGACAGCATTCCCCCTGAGGCACTCAAGGCAGATCCAGAAATGTCAGCAGAGATGCTACAGCCCCTCCTACAGAAGATTTGGGAACAGGAACAAGTCCCAACAGACTGGAAGCTAGGCTACCTGGTGAAGCTACCCAAGAAAGGTGACCTATCCCAATGCAGCAGTTGGCGAGGAATCATGCTTTTATCCACTCCCAGCAAAATCCTGACTAGAGTAATCCTAGAAAGACTGAAGGAGGCCTTGGACAAGAAACTGAGAACAGAACAAGCAGGGTTTCGCCAGCACAGATCATGCACTGACCACATCATTACCTTACGAATCATCATCGAACAGTCCATCAAATGGCAGTCCCCCCTCTACATGACTTTCGTGGATTTCAAGAAGGCATTTGACAGCGTCAAACATCATCTGGAGATTGATGCAGCACTACGGGATTCCCCTGAAACTCATCAACATTACTCAGCACCTATACAAAGACTCTACCTGCCAGGTTATCCACAATGGGAAACTGACGGCTCCCCTCACAGTGAAGACCAGAGTGAAGCAAGGTTGCATGCTCTTGCCCCTTATCTTCTTGATGGTTATAGACTGGATCATGAGAAGAACTATCAAGGACAGCAATGCAGGCATCCAATGGACTCTTACCAAGCAGCTAGAGGACCTTGACTTCGCGGATGACATCTGTCTCCTTTCTCACAAGCAGCAGGATGCACAATCCAAACTTGCAGGACTCTCTGAAGAAGCGGAGAAGACAGGTCTGAAGATCAACAAGAAGAAGACCGAGGTGATCACAGTCAACTGCAGACAGGACCTGCCAATCCAACTACAGGGAGAAAACATCAAGGAGACGGACCACTTCACCTATTTGGGTAGCATAGTCAGTAAGGACAGCGGGGCTGATAAGGACATCAGAAGCCGAATCAACAAAGCCAGACATGCATTTAACACCTTGCGGTCTGTCTGGACCTCCAGAGCCCTGTCCCTCGTCACTAAGTTCCGAATCTTCAACACCAACGTAAAGGCCATCCTCCTATATGGATCCGAAAGCTGGAAAGTGATGAGCGCTAACACCATTAAACTCCAGGTCTTTGTTAACAGATGCCTACGTCACATCTTGAACATCAGAAGGCCTGAAAAGATTTCCAATATCAGATGCTGGGCAAGAACAATTTAGTATCCCATCAGTCAGGACGTAAAGAAACGAAAGTGGAGATGGATAGGACATACACTACAAAAACCGGAGGACAACATTGCCAGACAAGCACTGAGCTGGAATCCACCAGGGAGGAGGAAAGTCGGAAGGCCAAAAGAGACCTGGTGAAGATCTGCCGAAAACGAAACAAAGGTGTTTGGAATGACATGGGCCCAGCTGGGGGAAGTTGCCCAGAACAGAGTCCATTGGTGTGAGATGGTTGTGGCCCTATGCTCCTCTGGGAGCCAACAGGAATAACACACAACACTCTCAGTGTAATCAACCCAGAGAGGGAAGAGTAGCTTTATTATCCATTTGGATAAAAAACTCTATCTAACCCTACTGAGAAAGTCAGAAGGGATAAACCAAGGGGAGGAGGGAAGTGGGGAGGGCAAAAAAGAGAGGGGAGAAGAAGGGGGAGGGAATTCATTAGGCCTTTAAAAACAAAAAGAGGGGAATAACAAGGGAAGGGGCAAAAAGGGAAGTCAATCAAGGGAGGAGATAAGGGATACCAGCTCAAAGCAAACCACTGGTTTAAAATAAAATAGTGTAAGATGAAGGGGTTGGACTAGGGGAGGATACAAAAATGTCAGTGAATGTACAACTGATAATTATAACTCTGACTGTGAATGGGATGAACTTGCTCATAAAATGAAAGCAAATAGCAGACTGGATCAGAAACCAAAATCATACCATATGTTGTCTACAAGAAACACATATGAGGTGGGTAGACATAAACAAGTTTAAGGTTTAGGGGTGAGCAAAATCTTTTGGGCATCAAATGAAAAAAAGAAGGCAGGAGGGGCAATTGTGATTTCTGACAAAGCCAAAGTTAAAATAGATATGATTAAAAAAGACAGGAAAGGTCATTGCATCCTGATTAAAGGCAGTATAAACAATGAGGAAATAACACTGCTGAATATATATGCACCAAATGGTATAGCATCCAAATTCATAAAGGAGAAACTGGCAGAGCTCAATAAGGAAATAGATAGTAAAAAAATAATAGTGGGAGATCTAAATATTCCTCTTTCAATTCTAGGTAAATAAAACCAAAAATTAGTAAGAAAGAGCTAAGAGAGGTGAATGAAGTCCTAGAAAAATTAGATTTAATTGATATGTGGAGAAAAATAAATAGGGACAAAAAGGAATACACCTTATTTTCAGCTGCACATGGTACATTCACAAAGATTGACCATGTAATAGGGCATAGAATAATTGCAAAGAAATGCAAAAGAGCAGAAATAATAAATGTAACCTTCTCAGATGATAATGCAATAAAAATAATAATTAGTAAGGGCACCTGGACAGGAAAATCAAAAACCAATTGGAAAATAAATCATATGACTCTCCAAAACAAATTTGTCAAAGAAGAAATCATAGAAACAATGAACAATTTCATTGAAGAGAAAGACAATGATGAGACATCCTACCAAACTCTGTGGGATGCAGCTAAGGCAGTACTCAGGGGGAAATTTATATCCCTCAGTGAATATATTAACAAATTAAGGAGGGCAGAGATTAATGAATTGGGTATACAACTCAAAAAATTAGAAAGCGTACAAATTAAAAACCCTCAGATGAAAACTAAATTAGAAATACTAAAAATTAAGGGAGAAATTAATAAAATTGAAAGTAAAAGAACTATTGAATTAATAAATAAGACTAGAAACTGGTATTTTGAAAAAACAGATAAAATAGACAAAATACTGCTCAATCTAGTAAGAAAAAGGAAAGAAGAAAACCAAATTGACAGTATTAAAGATGAAAAGGGAGACCTCACCTCTAATGAAGGGGAAATTAAGGCAATCATTAAAAACTATTTCACCCAATTATATGGCAACAAATATAACAATTTAGGAGATATGGATGAATATTTACAAAAATATAAATTGCCTAGATTAGCAGCAGAAGAAATAGATTACCTAAATGATCCCATACCAGAAATAGAAATTGAACAAGCCATCAAAGAACACCCTAAGAAAAAATCGCCAGGACCTGATGGATTCACAAGTGAATTCTATCAGACATTCAAAGAGAAACTAATCCCAATACTATACAAATTATTTGATATGATAAGCAAAGAAGGAGTCCTACTAAATTCCTTTTATGACACAAATATGGTACTGATTACAAAGCCAGGTAGACCAAAAACAGAGAAAGAAAACTACAGACCAATCTCCCTAATGAACATAGATGCAAAAATCTTAAATAGAATATTAGCAAAGAGGTTCTAGCAAGTAATTAAGAAGATCATCCACCATGATCAGGTGGGATTTATACCAGGAATGCAAGGATGCCTCAACATTAGGAAAACCATCCACATAATTGAACATATCAACAGTCTAACAAATCACATGATTATCTCCATAGATGCTGAAAAAGCCCTTGACAAAATACAGCATCCATTCCTATTGAAAACATTGAAAAGTATAGGAATAGAAGGACCTTCCCTAAAAATAATAAACAATATATACCTCAAACTATCAACAAGCATTATATGCAATGGGGATAAATTAGAAGCCTTCACAATAAAATCAGGTGTGAAATAAGGATGCTCATTATCACCTCTATTATTCAACATAGTACTAGAAACACTAGCGGTAGCAATTAGAGAAGAAAAAGAAATTGAAGGTATCAAAATAGGCAATGAGGATACTAAGATATCACTCTTTGCAGATGATATGATGGTATACTTAAAAAATCCTAGAGAATCAACTAAGAAGCTGGTAGAAATAATCAACAACTTTAGCAAAGCTGCAGGATACAAAATAAATGCACATAAATAATCAGCATTTCTATATATTTCCAACACATCAGAGCAGCAAGAGGTAGAAAGAGAAACACCATTTAAAATCACCCTAGACAATATAAAATACTTAGGAATCTATCTACCAAAACAAACACAGAAATTATATGAAAAGAACTACAAAACATTTTCCAAACTAATAAAACTGGATCTCAACAATTGGAAAGCCATTAATTGTTCATGGGTAAGACAAGCTAACATAATAAAAATGACCATCCTACCCAAATTAATATACCTATTTAGCACCACACCTATCAAACTACCAAAAACCTTCTTTACTGAATTAGGAAAAACTATAACAAACTTCATATGGAATAACAAAAGATCCAGAATATCAAGGGAAATAATGGGAAAAAATGCAAAGCAAGGGGGCCTAGCAGTACCAGATATTAAACTATACTATTAAGCATCAGTCATTAAAACAATATGGTACTGGCTAAGAGATAGAAGGGAGGATGAGTGGAATAAACTTGGGGTTAATGACATCAGCAAGACAGTATATGATAAAAACAAAGAGCACAACTTTTGGGACATGAATCCACTATTTGACAAAAATTGCTGGGAAATTTGGAAAACAATATGGGAGATATTAGGTCTAGATCAACATCTCACACCCTACACCAAGATAAATTCAAAATGGGTGAATGACTTGAATATAAAGTGGGAAAATATATATGTTGAGTGAACACAGAATTGCATACCTGTCAGATCTCTGGGAACAGAAAGATTTTAAAACCAAGCAAGAGTTAGAGAAAATTAAAAAATATAAATTAAATGGTTTTGATTATATTAAGCTTAAAAGCTTTTATAGAAACAAAAACATTGTAGTCAAAATCAGAAGGGAAACAACAAATTGGGAAAAAATCTTTATAACAAAAACTCTGACAGGAATCTAATTACTGAAATATACAAGGAGTTAAATCAATTGTATAAAATATCAAGCCATCCCCCAATTGATAAATGGGCAAGAGACACCAATACGCAATTTTCAGGTAAAGAAATCAAAAGTATCAATAGGCACATGAGAAAGTGTTCTAAATCTCTAATAATCAGAGAAATGTAAATCAAAACAACTCTGAGGTATCACCTCACACCTAGCAGATTGGCTAAATTGAAAGAAGGGGAGAGTAATGAATGCTGGAGGCGATGTGGCAAAATTGGGACATTAATGCATTCCTCGTGGAGTTGTGAACTGATCCAAACATTCTGGCTGGCAATTTGGAACTATGCTCAAAGGGCTATAAAAGAATGCCTGCCCTTTTATCCAGCCATACCATTGTTGGGTTTGTACTGCAAAGTGATCATAGGTAAACAGATCTGTATGAAAATATTTATAGCTGCGCTTTTTGTGCTGGCAAAGAACTGGAAAAGGAGGGTATGTCCTTCACTTGGGGAATGGCTGAACAAACTATGGTATATGCTGGTGATGGAATACTATTGTGCTAAAAGGAATTATAAGCTGGAGGAGTTCCAGGTGAACTGGAAAGACCTCCAGGAACTGATGCAGACCGAAAGGAGCAGAGCCAGAAGAACACTGTACACAAAGACTGATATACTATGGTAAAATTTGACTACAATGGGCTTCTGTACCATCAGAAAGCAATGACACAGGACAGCTTTGAGGGATTTATGGTAAAGAACGCTACCCACATTCAGAGGAAGAACTACAGGAGAGGAAACATATAAGAAAAACAAATGCTTGAACACATGGGCTGAGGAGGACATGATTGGGGATGTGGACTCGAAACTACCACATCAGTGCAAATATCAACAATTTGGCAATAGGTCTTGAACAAGGACACATGTTAAAGCCAGTGGAAATGTGCATCAGCTATGGTTGGGGGGATAGCGTGGGGTGAAGGGCAAAGTAGGAGCTTGAATCATGTAACCATGTTTAAAGTGAATATTAATAAATGATTTAAAAAATATCATGAAGCCAGTCAGGACTTAGCAGCTTCTTCATTAAATGATCAGAAGATTTGGAATATTATATTCTAGAAAGCAACGAAACCAGGTTTACAAAAAAGAATCACATACACAGAGCAAAACTGAGCATATGCTTTCAGGGGGAAATTGATCATTTAATGAAATAGAAGCTTTCCAAAGTTTTTTTATGAAAAGACCAGACCGAAATAGGAAATTTAACAATGAAATTTGACTCAATAAATGTATAAAAAGTTTAAAATGAAAGAAAAAATTTGTGGAATTCAATAAAGTGAAACTCCATATTCTCATAAGATTATATTCCCATATTCATAACACTTACAATTTTTATCATTATTAGGACAGTTAGAAGAAGTCTACATATAAAATGCAGGAGAAATTAGATTGGGATGAAATGATATGAAAAAATTCAAGGGATGAAAAAGTGGATGGAACAGAGAGAAATGGTAAGAGAGGTCAAAAAGGATAAATTATCTCAAATAAAGAAGAGAAAGAACTAATTACTGTGGGGGAGGGGAAGATAAAGGTGGTGGCAGGCAATGCTTAAAACTTGTACTCATCAGAATTGGCTTAGAGAAGCATTAACTACATATTCATTTGAATATCTTAGGCTACAAAAAAGTAGGAGAGGAATATAACAAGTCTGAGTAAGAAAAGGGAGGGTAAAATAGAGGGGTTATTAAAAATAAAACACTTATAATGAGAGAGAGTGAAAGGAGACAAAAAGCAAAATAAAAAAGGAAAATATGATGGAGGGGTTTGTAAGGGTTAAAAAAAGAAAGGAACATTCGGTAAAAAATATTTATGGTCATTTTTTTTTGATATGGCAAAGAATTAGAAATTGACAGGATGTCCATCAATTGGAAAATGGCTGAATAAATTGTGGAATATGATGGTGATGGTGATATAAAGGTATGGGATTTCCCTAGACACCCCAAAAGGTATTGCAGGTCAAGAAGTGCAAGGAAATTCTTTTCCCCTTACTCCCTGTGGTGCTGAGGGGTGGTGACTTTCAGCAAAAGAAGCCAAATGATAAGAAGGGATTCCTGAGAGTGGCACTCTCTTAGGACTCTCCCACCTTTTTGATGAACACAGATAGGCATTTCCCAGTTTGTTTCTGTGAATACCTTAGATATAATCATCAAAATACAAAGGAATGGGCTGTGATACATTGCAGAGGTCACTCTTTTGGCAGGGATCCAGTATCTAAGGGTATTCACCATGATGATGTCACAGCTAAGTATAGTGCCCAGAATGCACCAGTCTATATTATGAATCTATCATTAAGTAAACAGATCTTCAAAAAGCATATTTGGATTCTGAGATTCAAAATGGAAGCAAGAGTTTGGAGCTAGGGAAAAAAAATGGGACATGGGTAACATACACTGGAAAGCCTATCTTACCAAAAGATTTCTACAACCATATATGCCAGGAAAAAGAAGACAAGGGTCATTTTGGGACACAAGCAATTATAGATACAATGAAAAGGGTGTGGATAGCTCCAGGAATAACCATAATGGCTAATAAAATCTGTGCAAGTTGTTCTATCTGTCAGAGATTCAATAAGGATGCCTTTAAGAAAAAAATGTTTTGTTGGGGGGCATTAGCTTATAGTCCCTTTGAAAATCTGCAGATAAGATTATATCATGGCTTAACGCAAACCACTGGTTTAAAAGGAAATTGAGTAAGAAGAAGGGGAAGAACAAGGAGAGGATCCCAAAATGTTGGGGAATACACAATTGATATTTATAACTCTGAATGTGAATGGGATGAACTTGCCCATAAAATGGAAGCAAATAGCAGAGTGGAGTAGAAACCAAAATCCTACCATATGTTGTCTACAAGAAACACTTATCAGGAAGGTGGACATACACAGGTTTAAGGTAAATGCCTTGAGCAAAATCTTTTGGGCTTCAAATGAGAAAAAGAAGGCAGGAGTGGAGATCATGATTTCTAACAAAGCCAAAGTAAAAACAAATATGATTAAAAAAAGACATGAAAGGTTATTACATCCTGAATAAGGCAGTATAGACAATGATGAAATAACAGTGCTCAATATGTATGCACCAAATGGCATAGCATCCAAATTTGTAAAAGAGAAACTGGCAGAGCTCAAGAAGGAAAGAGATAGTAAAATCATACTACAGGAAGATCTAAATATTCCTCTTTCAGATCTAGATAAATCAAACCATAAAAATAAATAAGAAAGAGATAAGAGAGGTGAATGAACTCCAAGAAAAATGAGATTTAATAGATATATGGAGAAAAATAGGGACAAAAAGGAATACACCTTTTAGTTGCACATGGAAAATTCACAAAGATTGACAATTTGTAATAGGGCATAGACACATTGCAAACAAATGCAAAAGACCAGAAATAATAAATGTAAACTTCTCAAATCATAATGTAATATAAATAATAATTAGTAAGAGCACCTGGACAGGCAAGTCAAAAACTAATTGTAAATTAAATAATATGATTCTCCAAAACCAGTTAGTCAAAGAAGAAATCATAGAAACAATCAACAATTTCATTGAAGGGAATGACAAAGATGAGACATCCTACCAAGCTCTGTGGGATGCAGCTAAGGGAGTACTCAGGGAGAAATTTATATCCTTGAGTGCATATAGTAACAAATTACGGAGAGCAGAGATTAATGAATTGGGCATGCAACTAAAAAAGTTAGAAAGTAAGCAAATTAAAAATGCCCAGATGGAAACTAAATTAGAAATAGTAAAAATCAAGTGAGAAAGTAGAAAAATTAAGAGAAAAAGAACTACTGAATGAATAAATAAGACTAGAAGCTGGTATTTTGAAAAAACAGATAAAATAGAAAAAGTACTGGTCAATCTAATAAAAAAAGGAAAGAAGAAAACCAAATTGACAGTAACAAAGATGAAAAGGGAGACCTCACTTCTAATGAAGAGGAAATTAAGACAATCATTAAAAACTATTTGGCCAGGGGGAAGCTGGGTAGCTCAGTGGAGTGAGAGTCAGGCCTAGAGACAGGAGGCCCTGGGTTCAGGCCCGGCCTCAGCCACTTCCCAGCTGTGTGATCCTGGGCAAGTCACTTGACCCCCATTGCCCACCCTTGCCAATCTTCCATCTATGAGACAATACACCGAAGTACAAGGGTTTAAAAAAAAACTATTTGGCCTAATTATATGGCAATCAATATAGCAATCTAGGTGATATGGATGAATATTTACAAAAATATAAATTGCCTAGATTAACAGCAGAAGAAATAGAATACCTAAATAATCCCATATCAGAAAAAGAAATTGAACAAGCCATCAAAGAACTCCTTAAGAAAAAATCTCCAGGGCCTGATGGATTCACAAGTGAATTCTATCAAGCATTCAAAGAAAAACTAATCCCAACACTATACAAATTATTTGAAATAATAAGCAAAGAAGGAGTCCTACCAAATTCCTTTCATGACAAAAATATGGCACTGATTCCAAATCCAGGTAGATCAAAAATAGAGAAAGAAAACTACAGACCAATCTTCCTAATGAACATAGATGAAAAATTCTTAAATAGAATACTAGCAAAGAGACTTCAGAAAGTGATCAAGAGGATCATCCACCATGATCAGGTGGGATTTATACCAGGAATGCAAGGATGCTTCAACATTAGGAAAACCATCCACATAATTGAACATATCAACAGTCTAACAAACAAAAATCACATGATTATCTCAATAGATGCTGAAAAAGCCTTCGACAAAATACAACATCCAATCCTTTTGAAAACATTGAAAAGTAAAGGAATAGAAGGACCTTTCCTAAAAATAATAAACGGTATATACCTAAAACCATCAACAAGCATCATATGCAATGGGGATAAATTAGAAGCCTTCCCAATAAGATGAGGAGTGAAACAAGGATACCCACTATCACCTCTATTATTTAACATTGTACTAGAAACACCAGCAGTAGTAATTAGAGAGGAAAAAGAAATTGAGGGCATTAAAATAGGCAGTGAGGAGAGTAAACTATCACTCTTTGAAGATGATATGATGGTCTACTTAAAAAATCCTAGAGATTCAACTAAGAAGTTTGTAGAAATAATCAACAACTTTAGCAAAGTTGCAGGATACAAAATAAATGCACATAAATATTCAGTATTTTTATATATTTCCAACACATCACAAAAGCAAGAGATAGAAAGAGAAACACCATTTAAAATCACCCTAGACTATATAAAATACTTAGGAATCT
This sequence comes from Gracilinanus agilis, assembly GCF_016433145.1. Lineage (NCBI taxonomy): Eukaryota > Metazoa > Chordata > Mammalia > Didelphimorphia > Didelphidae > Gracilinanus > Gracilinanus agilis. The sequence goes on from NC_058132.1 coordinate 436,069,576, forward strand.
ATCTACCAAAACAAACACAGCAATTATATGAAAACAACTACAAAACACTTTCCAAACAATTAAAACTAGATCTAAACAATTGGAAAAACATTGATTGCTCATGGGTAGGATGAGCTAACATAATAAAAATGACCATTCTACCCAAATTAATTTACTTATTTAGCACCATACCTATCTAACTACCAAAAAACTTTTTTAAGGAATTAGAAAAAACTCTAAGAAAATTGATTTGGAATAACAAAAGATCGAGAATATCAAGGGAAATAATGAAAAAAAAACGTGAAGGAAGGTGGCCTAGCAGTACCAGATATTAAACTATACTATGAAGCAGGGGTCATCAAAACGATATTGTACTGGCTAAGAGACAGAAGGGAGGATCAGTGGAATAGACTTGGGGTAAGTGACATCAGCAAGACAGTGTATGATAAACCCAAAGAGCCAAACTTTTGGGACATGAATCCACTATTTGACAAAAACTGCTGGGAAAATTGGAAAACAATATGGGAGAGATTGGGTATAGATCAACATTTCACACCTTATACCAAGATAAACTCAGAATGGGTGAATGTCTTGAATATAAAGAGGGAAACTATAATAAAGTTAGTGAACACAGAAGAGTATACTTGTCAGATCTCTGGGAAAAGAAAGATTTTAAAAGCAAGCAAAAGTTAGAGAAAATTACAAAATGGAAAATAAATGATTGTGATTATATTAAATTAAAAAACTTTTGTACAAACAAAAACAATGCAACCAAAATCAAAAGGGAAACAACAAATTGGAAAAAAATCTTTATAACAAAAATCTCTGACAGTGGTCTAATTACTCAAATATACAAGAAGTTAAATCAATTGTATAAAAATTCAAGCCATTCCCTAATTGATAAATAGGCAAGAGACATGAATAGAAAATTTTCAGATAAAAAATAAAACTATCAATAAGCACATGAGAAAGTGTTCTAAGTCTCTAATAATTAGAGAAATGCAAATCAAGACAACTCTGAGTTATCACCTCACACCTAGCAGATTGGCTAAAATGATAGCAAGGGAGAGTATTGAATGTTGGAGGGGATGTGACCAAATTGAGACATTAATGCATTGCTGGTGGAGTTGCGAACTGATCGAACCCTTCTGGATGGCAATTTGGAACTATGCTTCAAGGACTATAAAAAAAATGCCTGCCCTTTGATTCAGCCATACCATTGTTGAGTTTGTACCACCAAAGACATCATAGATAAACATATTTATATGAAAATATTTATATCTGCAGTTTTTGTGGTAGCAAAAAACTGGAAAATGAGGGTATGCCCTTCCATTGGTGAATGGTTGAACAAATTGTGGTATATGCTGGTGATAGAATACTATTGTGCTCAAAGGAATAATAAACTTGAGGAATTCCATGTGAACTGGAAAGACCTCCAGGAACTGATAGAGAAAGGAGCAGAGCCAGAAGAAGATTGTACACAGAAACCAATACACTGTGGTAAAATAGAATGTAATAGATTTCTGTATTAGCAGCAATGCAATGACCCAGGAAAATTCTGAGGGATTTATGGATAAGAACGCTACCCACATTCAGAGGAAGAACTGAAGGAATGGAAACACAGAAGAAAAGCAACTGATTGAACACATGGGTTGAGGCGGACATGATTGGGGATGTAGACTCGAAACTACCACACCAATGCAACTACCAAAAATTTGGAAATAGGTCTTGATCAATGACATGTGTTAAAATCAGTGGAAATGCGCATCAGCTAAGGGGCGGGGGTGGAGGTCAGATTGTGAAGGGGAAAGTAAGAGCATCAGCCATGTAACCATTTTAACATTTCTAAAAAATAAAAATCATTAAAGGAAAAAAAGCAAAACAAAAAAGTCTTATTAATGACTTTACTTTTATATTAATTTCTGAGATTTATGTGTGGGAACAGTATGACAATGACAGGGGCTTCTATCAAGCAAAGCTTTGGAATGCTCAAAATACTCCAGCTTTCAAGGTCTCTGGGAATCCATAGCTCATTTTTTGGGCCAAGAGAACATTTTCCTTAAGACATTAGCATTCTGGTGATGCATTGCATGGGATTCTTTTGCTTTAATAATAGAATTGGCTGAGCTTGTGTTGGTGCATAGAAAAAGTCATGGAATTCCCATTTCAGTTATCCAGGTAAAGCAGAATGTGACGTAATATGAGCTACAAAAATGTTAAGATGCTGTCAAACTAGCTCCTCTAAATTTTTAAACTGCTGAAATAAAGAGTCATCTATTTTTGAACTAATTAAAGCTTTTTTGATGTATTAGAGTGTGTGATACACATGTTGACTATCTACATGATGGTTAAAGGATACATAAGGAAATAGGATTAAATCTAATATAACTGTCGCTAGTTCTGCCCTTTGAACTGAGGGATAATTAGTAACTTGGGAACAGGTTTGATCTTGTGAATGAATAATTATCTAGAGGATTCATCTATAAATACTATGAGGGCAGAGGGCAGTGGTTTATTAATGTCAGAAGGGTAAAGAAAAGAATTTTTAATTGCAAATTGAATCAATTTATTTGGAGGATAGGAGTAATTTATTTGTTCAGGGAACCCTGTGATTACCATTTGCCAAAAATTAGAGGTGTTGTTTAATGTAATTATTTGTTCTTTGGTGAATGGTGTCACTGTAACTTGTGACTCTATTGTAAAAAGTTATATTGTTCTCTTTCTTCCCTGTGTTATTTGTTTTGCAATTAGTTGATAATAAGGGGTAATTGATTTGCGAGGGGTTGATGGAAGGTGCAACCACTCTAGTGGGCCATGGTCCAGGTAGATTATTGCCATGGTGGTGTACCAAATAGTCAAGATTAGAAAACTGACAGGAAGGGAAGTATCTATTCTGTGTACTTGGGCATAAGAGTTTGGTGGAATTCGTTTGTGAATCCATCTGGCTCTAGGGATATTTTCTTAAGTAGTTCATTTATGACTTGTTCTATTTCTTTTTCTAAGTTGGTATTGGGTAAGTATTTTATCTCCTGTCTTGTTAATTGGGGCAATTAATATTTTTGTAAATATTCATCCATCACACTTAGATTTTAAATTTTGTCATAAAATTGGTTAAAGTAATTCCTAATAATTACTTCAATTTCCACTTCATTCACCATTTCTTCTCAGTTTTGATTCTGCTAATTTTGTTTTCTTCTTTCATTTTTTAAATCAGTTTTTTCTTCATAAAACCAGTTTCTAGTGTGATTTATTGGTTCAATCATTTTCTTGCTTTCAACTTTTTTTAATTTTTCAGATTTCTAATTTGTTTTTTTAAGATTTTTAAAAAATGCATATTTAATTAATTAATTTACAATGTTTTTCCATGGTTACATGATTCATATTCTTTCCCTCCCCTCCTCTCTACCCCCTCCCATAGCC
>NC_058132.1:436079125-436181858 GCF_016433145.1 Gracilinanus agilis
GAAGGGGAAAGGTGGAGCATAAATCATGTAACCATGTTAAAAATGAATATTAATAAATGTTAAAAAAAAGAATTATATCATGTTTCCCTTCTTCATAGACTATATTCCAGTCAAATTGCAATACTACTGGGGGACAGCTGGGTAGCTCAGTGGATTGAGAGCCATGCCTAGAGACTGGAGGTCCTAGGTTCAAATCCAGCCTCAGATACTTCCCAGCTATGTGACCCTGGGCAAGTCACTTGACCCCCATTGCCTACCCTTACCACTCTTCCACCTATAAGTCAATACACAGAAGTTAAGGGTTTAAAATAAAAAAAAATTTAAAAATTTAAAAAATTGCAATACTACTCACTACATGAATCTGTTCCATCTCTACTTTCATACTCACCCCATATCTAGAATGTATTCCTCTGTATTTAAGTTTCAGGGGCTTTCAATTTAAGACTAAACTAAGGCGTCTTCTGCTCTGCAACCTCCTTCAGCCACCAGATGAAAGGGATCAGCATAACTCCAAAATATTAAAGATACACATGATAATCATTGCAAGTTATATTTTTGCACTAAAAAATTTAATTTTTTAATTTGTTGAATTATCAGTCATATGCAATTCATCTGATCCATATCTCTTATTGATAGATGAAGGAAAATGGGCCATAGATTGTGATTTGACCAAAGTTACACTGATGAAAGACTTACTATCCACCTCTGACTCTGGTTTCTTTTTTTGAAAAGCCTCATTTTTCTCATATATGAAATGAAATTGAACTAGAAAATCTCTAATATCTCTTTAAAATTAGGTTTTCTATAATTATATAATTTAACAATCTGATTCCCTAGTTTTTATCATTATTTAACATAGGAATTTTGGTAATTTGGCAGTTTGTGCAACTAGAAGCAATTATATCTTCCACATGGTAAGTATGTAAATAATGTTAAGTTTAATTAGAGGGGCTTGGGGTGTTTTTTTTGCTTGTTTGTTTTTTTTACATATGAGGAAAAAGAACCCCCAAATAGTAAAAGGGCTAAAAATAATTTAGTGGCAAAAATATTAAAACTTTTGTAATTACTATTTAGTAATTGGAGAATAATGAAGTGTATATTTTGTGGTTGGATTTGAGAATCATAGGGAGTTGTGAGCATTTTAAACTAAGCAACTAAATCAGATTTCATAAGTTTGTAAAGTTCTCACTTTTATTCAGTCAGAAGGATATAGGACTTTAGCAAAAGGCTATCTATATCAGGCTAAAGGACAGTTTTTCACTTTGGAATATTCTTCCATTAGTTTTATTTATAAATATCTGAGAAGGTGGGAAGGATGAGAATCAAATAGACAAGCATGGAAAATGTTAGAAGTTGTTAAAGCTTTTGGAAAGATACTACCTTGCAAATATTGACCTTAGGATTATAATTTCCAATTGTTTGATTATGATAATGGATAGCATTATAATGTAAAAGATAGAGACTTTTTCAAGACCTCAATTGCTGTATCATTTGTTTCTTGGAGGAAAAAAATATAATTTCTTCTGATCTCAGTTGATTTGTAAATATTTTGACATCATGAAGTGAACATTTCCAAGTTTTCATAATCAATCCAAATTGTTCCTTTGATGAATGAGTGACTTTCAATAGAAAGAATTTAATGCCAATTTTACAAGACTGACAGAAGTACTGTAACTTCTTGTTAAGACAATGATAGATTTCTTTGATAGTGTCCTGTTTCCTTAGTCCCTTAAGCCTTCCCTTTTCTTATTTGAGATAGTAGAGAACAGAAGAGTAAAATGGTTTCTTTCATTAAAATACCAGTTATAAAGTTCTTTAGGTAGTAGCAAATAAATTAATATGGAAGGGATATCCATTAATTGATTTATGAGTTGAACAATTTGTGGTATATGATTGTGATGGAATGGTACTTTTGTATAAGAAAAGATGAGAGAAATGCATTAACTTATGAAAAGTGAAGTGGAAGAATAAGGAAACTATTGTACACACCAAAAACAATGTTGTAACAAGGATTACCTTTGAAAGACTTAGCTACTCTGGCAAATATAATTATCTAAGTGATAACAAAGGACCCATGATTTTAAAAAACACTTTCACAGAAAAGAGAACAGAAACTTTGAGTTAAGGCTGAAATATATATATATCCACATATGTATGTGTGTATATATATATATAAATATATATGCATGCATATATATATATATATAGATATATATATATAAGTTTTCTTCAATTTTTGCAACATGGCTAATATAGAAATAGATTTTGCATTGAAAAGCAAAAACTTCAAAATACTATAGGAAGTGAAAATATATTTTGAGTAACAAGGATAATGTAGGTAATACTTTATATTCCAAGCATTGTGGTCTTGTAGTGTGGAGGCTACCAGATCCTGTGTAATCCTGATTGGTGTTCCTTGATATCTGAATCATCTCATTTTGGCTTCTTGTAATATTTTCTCCTTAACTTGGAAATTTTTGAATTTGGGTTTTACATTTCTGGGGGTTGTCTTCTGAGTATTTAGTGTAGAGGGTGTTCTAAGGGCTCTTTCAGTGTCTATTTTGCCCTCTTGTTCAAGGACATTGGTGCAGTTTTCTTGAGTAATTTCTTGTCATATGATATCTAGATTTCGATTTGTCTCTGATTTTTCAGGAAGATCAATCATTCTAAAGTTGTCTCTTCTAAACCTGTTTTCTTGATCTGTCATCTTCTCATTGAGATACTTCATATTTCCTCTATCTTATTGGTCTTTTGACTTTGCTTTATTAATTCTTGCTGTCTAGTGAAATCATTTCCTTCTACTTGTCCAATTCTAGCCTTTAAAGAATGGTTTTCAGCTATAATCTTTTGGTTTTCCTTTTCAGTCTGGTCTATCTGGCTCCTCATGGCTTCTAGCTGTTCATTTCTGGTCTTTAATATGCTTATCATTTCATTTGATATCTGAACTTCGATTTTCAATTGTGAAATTCTGCCTTTTAAACTGTTGTTTTCTTTTTTAACTATTCCCCACTTTTCTTGCCAGATCTCTTCCATCTTTCTCATGATCTCACATTTGAACTCTTCAAGAGCTTATGATTAATTTTAACTTTTTGGGCAAGGTTTGGATATCTTCAATTGTTTGTCCTCCTCTGTTTTCTGGGATTTTTCTGTGCAAAAGTTATCAAGTGTTAGAGCTTTTTTCTTGGTCTTTTTGGTGGTTATTTCTTTGGCCTTGCATGTCACCTTTATGCTTTCTCAGCCAGAAGTCTGAGTAAGGTAGGCAGGATCTCTGTGTGTAGAGCTAAGGAGCAGTTTTTGCTTGAGGCTACTTTGAGAGTCTCCTCATTTCCATTGTCTGCTAGGCCTCTACTGTTTGCAGCCCCTCTCAGCTTCACTCCTGTGCCCAAGGTCTGTGGTCCCCAGTCCCCTGGTACCTCTAGTCTAGCTGTTTTCACAGTCAGACCCCCAGTAGTCCTAATCAGTTGCCCAGAGCCTGGAAATTGTCCCATGCTTGCTCCTCCCAAGGATCTCCCCTAAGTCTCAGCATGCTGAGCTGCTTCCACTGTCTGCTGCCTCTCTTAGTTCCACTCCTGAATCCATGGTCTGAGCTCTCTAGCATCCTGGGGTCACAAGTCTTGCTATTCTTAGGGATAAGCTCCTGGTGGTCCCAGTTTGCTGCCAAGAAGCTGATTTTGGACCCCCATTCACTCTAACTCTTGTGCACAGCCTCTGACTCTGGGTCTGTGGGTGGGGTAGGGGAGGGACCTATCTCCCCCCCTTATAGTGTGGAAATGCCCAAATCCAACATACCTTCGATACTGTGCCTTATTGTGGGGTCCCTTCTTTCATCTGGATTTGTTTTTTTTTGTTTTTTTTTACCTTTGGAGGTATGCTGCATGGGTCAGTTAGGAGAATAAAGGACCCTGCTTCTACTCTGCAGCCATCTTAAGCTGTTTATTGTTTAATTAAAATATATTTATTCTTATCAATATCTCCTTTGATTTCAATGAATTTTATTTTGGTGTTTAATTGGGGATTTTAATTTTTCTAGGTATTTTTTAATTAAAGGCCAAATTTCTTGATGAATTTTTTTTGATGTAAATGTTTAGACATATAATTTGTCTTCAAAGTGGCATTTAATTGTATCTTACAAATTTTAATATTCTCATTGTAATTATATTATATATTTTTATTTAAAAATTTTTATTTTTCAAAAAAAATTTTTCCATGTTTACATGATTCATGTTCTTGCATTCTCTCCCCCCAACCCCTCCACTGCCCAGTAGCTGATGCACATTTCAATTGGTTTCTTCCTGACAAGACCTATTTCCATATTATTGATAATTGTTCTAGGTTGGTCATTAAAAGTCTACATCCTAATCTTGTCCTCATCAACCCATGTGTTCAAGTAGTTGTTTTTCTTCTGTGTTTCCACACTCTTTTTCTTAAATCCCTCAGAATTGTCCTGGGTCATTCCATTGCTGCTAGTACAGAAGTCCATTACATTCAATTTTACCACAGTATATCATTCTCTGTGTACAATGTTCTCATGGATCTACACCTTTCACTCTGCAACAATTTCTGGAGGTCATTTCAATTCACATGGAATTCCTCCAATTTATTAATCCTTTGAGCACAATAGTATTTCATCACCAACAGATACTGAAATTTGTTCATTCGCAAATCAAAGAATATTCTCTTGTTTTCCAATTTTTTGCCACCACAAAGAGCATGGGTATAAATATTTTTGTACATGTCTTTTTTCTTATTATCTCTTTGGGGTATAAAACAAACAGTAATATGGCTGGTTCAAAAAACAGATATCCTTTTAAAGCCCTCTGTGCATAGTTCCAAATTGCCATCCAGAATGGTTGGATCAGTTCACAACTCTATCAGCAATGCATTAATGTCCCAATTTTTCCACATTCCCTAAAAACATTCATTACTCTCCTCTGCTCTCAGTTTAGACAATCTGCTAGGTGTAAGGTGATACGTCAGAGCTGTTTTGATTTGCATTTCTCTAATTATTAGAGATTTAGAATACTTTCTAATGTGCTATTGATAGTTTTGATTTCTTTATCTGAAAATTTTCTGTTCATGTCCCTTTTCCATTTAATGATTGGAGAATGGCTTGTTTTTTGTACAATTAATTTAGCTCCTTGTATATTTGATTAATTAGACCTTTGTCAGAGTTTTTTTATAAAGATTTTTCCCAGTTGGTTGTTTCTGTTCTGATTTTAGTTGCATTGTTTTTGTTTGCACAAAACATTTTTAATTTAATGTAATCAAAATTATTCATTTTACATTTTGCAATTTTTTTTCTAACTCTTGCTTGGTTTTTAAATCTTTCCTTTCCCAGAGATCTGACAAGTATACTATTCTGTGTTTGCTTAATTTTCTTATAGTTTCCTTCTTTATATTCAAGTCATTCACCCACTCTGACTTTATCTTGGTGTAGGGTCTTTGGGTTTATCATAGACTGTCTTGCTGTCATCACTGACCCCAAGTCTCTTCCACTGATCCTCCCTTCTGTCTTTTAGCCAGTACCATATTCTTTTGATGACCACTGCTTTATAGTATAGTTTAATATCTGGTACTTCTAGCCCACCTTCCTTCATGTTTTTTTTAAATTATTTCCCTGAATATTCTTGATCTTTTGTTCTTCCAATTGAACTTTGTTATAGTTTTTTCTAATTCTAAAAAATTTTCTTTGTAGTTTGATAGGTATGACACTAGATAAGTAAATTAATTTGGGTAGAATAGTCATTTTTATTACATTAGCTCATCCTACCCATGAGCAATCAATGTTTTTCCAGTTGTTTAGAACTAGTTTTAATTGTTTGGAAAGTGTTTTGTAGTTGTGTTTGTATAATTCCTGTGTTTGTTTTGGTAGGTAGATTCCTAAGTATTTTATATTGTCTAGGGTGATTTTAAATGGTGTTTCTCTCATTGTTATTACTTTAATGCAATTATTGATTGTTATATTTTTTATTCTTTGACATTCATTCTTTAAGATGAGATCTTTTACAGGAGTAAAGCCAAGATGGCAGAGTAATTCAGAGCAGCTCTATGCCACCACAGGACTTCTCTCCAACAAAGATAAAAATATCACCATAAAAAAGAATACAGAAGTGAAAGAACCAACAAGGTAACAGAGGGAAACAACTTTCAAGAAAAGAAAAACCCAAAAGAGAACATCTGGGGCACTAGGGTCAGAGGAGAGAAGAACCAGTACAGCAGAGCTGTAGGAAGCCAAGAGCCCCTTCACCCCACATCTGCTGTACCTGTTACATAACCTAAGCCCATTCCAGCATACACATGCTGAGATCGTGCTTGGAGAAAGAGTGGTACAAGTTAACCCACACCCCTTGATATTTCAAACCTACGGAGAAGTCTGGAGTCCCATCCCTGGACAGTCTGGCTGATCCTTGTGGACTCAGAGTGAAGCCAAGAATCTGAGTCTGGGCTTGTGATAAGGCCATAGTAAACAATTAGGAGTGACTGATAGTAATAAGTAGTAATTACTGATCTTTTTGCCTAAAGCTCAGGGCAGAACTCCAAAACTGATGTGACATTGATATTGCAGAGTGGAATTCCAGCTGCAAAATGGGGGTTCAAGTCATGGCTCAGAATTCGAGAGGGCTTCTAAAGAACTCTGGGAGGGGGGAAAGTTTAAGGCAGTTAAGGGCAGTTGGTTCCTGGAGTTGAAGCAAGCAGGTCACTCTGTTTGCTAATCCCAGATCTTGGTTGATCTTGAGGGCTTTAGGCTTGAATCTGAACAAAGCCATTTTAGTTCCCCAGCTGCCAACCTACTTTACCTTGATTTGACCTTCAATCAACATCACAATTATCTCTATTTAGTTATATAAATATTAGAGAAAATTATTCATAGGTTTAGAGAGATAGCTAGCAAATCAAGTTACCTTTTCCCCTTTGGGGTAAGGGGCTGCTTGGACAAAACAGTTTAGGGCTTCACAGGCCTTATCTATCCTTGGTTGATCTCCCTTCCTTCCCTTCCCTACATATCATTAAACCTTTAATCAATTGGGAGCAGTTGCCTGGTCATATTAGAGAAATACTCACAAACTCCTCAGGCTGAGTTCTTCCTGCTTGTAGCCCAAAAGCAAGACCTTTCCTCTGTGCTTAAAAGCCTTAAAGACATCAAGCTTCTCCTATTCTCTCCTACTCAAACCTGTGGGGAAATTGTTTAGAGAAAGTTAACATCTTTAAGAGTTTTGTCCTTCCTAGTTTCTTGACTGAGCTGAGAAGATAAAAGATCAACCTCCATTTTGTAACTGATTTTCTAACTGCTTGATGTGAGGGGGGAAGCAAAGGAGCACTCAGCAAGATCCTACCCCTCTCTTCAAGTCAAGCTTGCCTGTTAGTGGATGAGACCTGATTGCTATAGACCACTGGCATTTGCAGCTTCGCACATATATAACACTTGTCAATGAAGGGTGTCCCTGATTGGATCAAGTACAGAGTGAGACCAAAAACTTGAGCCTAAGCATGAGGCTAAAATGTGATCAGCTCATGATTTGACCAAGTTGAGAGTGGGATCAAAAGTAATTCTTGAAGCTATCAGTATCTCAAGGTCAATTGAATCAGCAGGGGGAGGAAGTCTCAGAGCTTTCAGTCCTCACACCATTATATCATTTCTCGAACCTACCAATAATTACTTAGGAAAATTGAGCAAACAACAAAAAAGCATCTAACACTAAAGAATTTTTATGAATACAAACATGGGGACAGTGAAAGAAAAAAACATATGAAAAGTCCAAAAGAAAAATATGGACTGGACGCAGATTCTGGAAAAGCATAAAAAAAACTTCAAAAAACAATTAAGAGAGGCAGAAGAAAAGAGGCAAAGAGAAATGAAAATGATACAAGAAGTAATGAGCCAATTGAAAAAGGAGAACCAAAAACTGGTAGAGGAAAACCAGGCCTTAAGAATCAGAATTGACCATTTAGAAAATAATTATGAGAAATCAAGAAACAACAAAGCAGAATCAAAGGAATGAAAAAACAGAGGAAAACATGATATGTTATTGAAAAAAAAAAACTGACCTAGAAAATACACCTAGGAGAGAAAATTTGTGAACTATTGGACTACCTGAAAGCCAGCATCAAGAATTAACCTTGGACAACACATGACAAGAAATTATCAAAGAAAACTGCCCAGACATCCTCAAAAAAGAAAATAAAATTGAAGTTGAAAGAATTCACAGTTCTCCTCAAATCTGAGGAATCCTCAAATGACAACTTCCAGGAATGTTATAGCTATATTTAAGTCATCAAGCTAAGAAGAAAACACTTCAAGCATCCTGAGAGAAACAATTAAAATACAATGGAGCTACAATCAGGATCACAAAGGACCTAGCAGCTTCTACATTAAAAGATAGAAATGCATGGAATATGACATTCAGAAAGGCAAAAGATTTGGGTTTGTAACCCAGAATCACATATCCAGCAAAATTGAGCATGTTCTTTCAGGGGAAAAATGATCATTCAATAAGATAGAAGATTTTCAAGCATTCCTCGGGAATAAGCCAGACATAAACAAAAAAATTGAAGACCAAATACAAGACACAAGAGAAGCCCAGAAAGGAAAATAAGAAACAGAATATTTAAGGGACTCATTAAGATAAAAATGTTTATAAGTCTACATGGAAATAGGATTTCTGTAATTCTCTTTTTTTAAGCTTTTACATTTTTATTTAAAATATTTTCTCATGGATACATGATTCATAATCCCCTCTGAGACTCTTCCCCCCTTCCCAAAGCCTACAAGCACCTAATGTATAGTATAGCATCTATATTTCTAAAGGACAAATTAAAGGTGCTTATGGAGGAAATAGATAGTAAGACCATACTAGTGGGGGATCTCAACCTTCCCCTTTCAGAACTAGATGAATGGAATCAAAAAATAAATAAGAAAGAAGTAAAATAAAGTGCTAGAAAAATTAAATTAAAAGATATCTGAACAAAATTGGACAGGGATAAAAAGGAATATACTTTCTTCTCAGCAATATATGATACATACTTAAATATTGACCATGTACTAGGGTATAGAAATATTACAAATATATGCAGAAGATCAGAAATAATAATTGCAACTTTTTCAGATCATAATATGATAAAAATTATAATAAACAAGGGTCCATTGAAAGGCAAATTTAAAATTAATAGGGAAATAAATCTAATTCTTCAAAACTGGGTGTGTCAAAAAACAAATTATATAAACAATTCCAGTCTTCATTAAAGAGAATGTCAATGAGAAGGCAACATGTAATAATTTATGGGATACAGGTGTTAATTTTAAATTAATGTCCAATAACTCCAAGTATTATATTTTGTAAGTTTTATTATTAATCACTTGAAATAGAAGAAACAAAAGAACAAAAGTTTAAAGCCTAAGAAAAACCAAATGGGTAAAATTCTCCTCTCTGCCTCTCACACAAGCTACATAACCACATTGCCAGGAAAAAAGAGAGAGGGAGGAGCTACACCCACAACTTTATTTTCAAAGCATAAGCACATAACATGAGAATGAAAATGTGAAGCAGAGAAAGAGGGTTCTGGAGAGCATATTCTAATTACACAATCCCCCCTGTGATTCCATTGGGAAACAAGCATGTAGAAATCTCCCAGATTTATATCCCTAGTTTGCATAATGAATGATTACACATAACCAACTTATATCTCTAAGATCTTTAACGAGAGGTACATACAATATTGCACTTTCTAAGGGAAAATTAAAATAACTTTTGGATGAGAGGGAAAAAATGAGAAAGTGAATAAAGCCAATGATTGCTAGGTGCATTGACAGAAAACCAATTAGGAGGCCCCTTTGACTTACATTCAAAATAATTGCTTTCAACCCTCCACACTTCAATTTACTACATCCCAAAGTTCATTCAGGATATTGAGGCAGTGTGTGGTTTCTGCAGCCTTCAATAGGAATGGATGCTGTATTTTGTCAAAGGCTTTTTCAGCATCTATTGAGATAATCATGTGATTTTTGTTTATTAGACCGTTGATATGGTCAATTCTGTGGATGGTTTTCCTAAGGTTGAACCAACCTTGCATTCCTGGTATAAATCCCACCTTATCATGGTGGATGATCTTCTTAATTACTTGCTGGAGTATCTTTGCTAGTATTCTATTTAAGATTTTTGCATCTATGTTTATTAGGGAAATTGGTCTATAGTTTTCTTTCTCTGTTTTTGATCTCCCTGGCTTTGGAATCACTACCATATTTTTGTTATAAAAGGAATTTGGTAGGACTCCTTTGCTTATCATATCAAATAATTTGAATAGTATTGGGATTAGTTGCTCTTTGAATATCTGATAGAATTCACTTGTGAATCCTTCAGGCCCTTGTGATTTTTTCTTAGGGAGTTCTTTGATGGCTTGTTCAATTTCTTTTTCTGATATGGGATTATTTACGTATTCTATTTCTTCTGCTGTTAATCTAGGCAGTTTATATTTTTTAAATATTCATCCATATCTCCTAAATTGTTATATTTATTGCCATATAATTGGGCAAAATAGTTTTTAATGATTGCCTTAATTTCCCCTTCATTAGAGGTGAGGTCTCCCTTTTCATCTTTGATACTGTCAATTTGGTTTTCTTCTTTCCTTTTTTTATTAGATTGAGTAGTACTTTGTCTATTTTATCTGTTTTTTCAAAATACCAGCTTCTAGTTTTATTTTTTAATAAAATAGTTCTTTTACTTTCAATTTTATTAATTTCTCCCTTGATTTTTAGTATTTCTAATTTACTTTTCACCTGGGGATTTTTAATTTGCTTGCTTTCAATTTTTTGAGTTGCATGCCCAATTCATTAATGTCTGCCCTCCTTAATATGTTAATATATGCACTCAAGGATATAAATTTCCCCCTGAGTACTGTCTTGGCTACATCCCACAGAGTTTGGTAGGATGTCTCATCATTGTCATTTTCTTTAATGAAATTGTTGATTGTTTCTATGATTTCTTCTTTGACAAATTGGTTTTGGAGAATCATATTACTTAATTTCCAATTAGTTTTTGATTTTCCTGTCCAGGTGCCCTTACTAATTATTTTTTATTGCATTATGATCTGAGAAGGTTACATTTATTATTTCTGCTCTTTTGCATTTGTTTGCAATATTTCTATGCCCTATTACATGGTCAATCTTTGGGAATGTGCCATGTGCAGCTGAAAAGAAGATGTATTCCTTTTTGTCCCTATTTATTTTACTCCACATATCAATTAATTCTAGTTTTTCTAGGACTTCATTCACCTCTCTTACCTCTTTCTTATTTATTTTTCAGTTTGATTTATCTAGATCCGAAAGAGGAATATTTAGATCTCCCACTAGTATGGTTTTACTATCTATTTCCTTCTTGAGCTCTGCCAGTTTCTCCTTTATGAATTTGGATGCTATGCCACTTGGTGCATACATATTGAGCAGTGTTATTTCCTCATTGTTTATACTGCCTTTAATCAGGATGTAATGACTTTCCCTGTCTTTTAAAATCATATCTATTTTTACTTTGGCTTTGTCAGAAAGAATAATAGCCACTCCTGCCTTCTTTTTCTCATTTGACGCCCAAAAGATTTTGATCAAGCCTTGAACCTTAAACTTGTGTATGTCCACCCGTCTAATGTGTGTTTCTTGTAGACAACATATGGTAGGAATTTGCTTTCTAATCCACTCTGCTATTTGCTTCCATTTTATGAGCAAGCCCATCCCATTCACATTCAGACTTATAATCATCTGTTGTGCATTTGCTGACATTTTCGTATCCTTCCCTATTGCAACCCCCTTTTTCTTATACTATTTCCTTTTAAACCAGTGTTTGCTATTAAGCCACTATCCCTTATCCCCTCCCTTGATTAACTTCCCTTTCTACCCCCTCCCTTATTTTTCCCCTCTTTTTGTTTTTAAAGGCCTTATTGATTCCATCCCCTTTTTCTCCCCTCCCTTTTTTTGACCTCCCCACTCCCCCGGTCCCCTTGGTTTATCCTTTCTTACTTTCTCAGAAGGGTTAGATAAGAGTTTTATGTCCCAATGGATAGTATAGCTACTCTTCCCTCTCTGGGTTGATTACACTGAGAGTAAGGTTTGGTTATTACCTCTTTTTTTTTTTAAACCCTTAACTTCTGTGTATTGTCTCATAGGTGGAAGAGTGGTAAGGGTGGGCAATGGGGGTCAAGTGACTTGCCCAGGATCACACAGCTGGGAAGTGGATGAGGCTTTTTGTAAGATTTTTTCTTTTGCTTGGAAGCTCTTGCATTTGACGATTATATTCCTAGGCATTTTCTTATCTGGATAGAATGTCGCAGGTGTTCTATGGATCCTTTCAATGTCTATATTGCCCTCTTGTTGTAGGACTTCAGGGCAATTTTGCTGAATAATTTATTTTAGTATGGAGTCCAGGTTTCTATTAATTTCTGGTTTTTCCTAGAAGACCAATTATTCTCAAATTGTCTCTTCTAGACCAGTTTTCTTGGTCTGTCACTCTCTCATTGAGATATTTCATGTTTCCTTCTATTTTTTCAGTCTTTTGACTTTGTTTTATTTGTTCTTGTTGTCTTGAGAGATCATTAGCTTCTAATTGCTCAATTCTAGCTTTTAGGGACTGGTTTTCGGCTATAATCTTTCGGTTTTTGGCTCTAATATTCTGGTTTTCCTTTTCAATCTGGTCATTTCTGGTGTTTAATTTGCTTATCAGTTCATTTGATTTCTGAGCCTCACTTTCCAATTGCAAGATTCTACCTTTTAAACTGTTATTTTCTTGCCAGATCTCTTCCATCTTCCTCAAAATCTCACTTTTGAACTCTTCCATAGCTTGTGACCCATTTTCCTTATTTGAGGAGGGTCGGGATGCTTGTTTGTTCTCTTCCTCTGTTTGCTCAGTTGTCTGGATTTTCTCTGTGTAAAAGTTGTTGAGTGTTAAAGACTTCTTTTTCTTGTTGCTAATCTTTCTCTTCTGAACTTCCTGAGTCTGTGTAGCCATCATTAGCCTAGCCACTTCTCAGCTTTATCCTCACGCTTGGGGTCTGTCCGCGGACTTTTGTCTCCTGAGGTCTGAGGTCTGTTTTTTTCCAAGGTCAAGGCCCCTGGTGGACCCCCTTGCTTGATCCTCTGCAGGAGGTTTCTTTACAAGTCTCAGGGCGTTGCTTCCACAGTCGTATACCCGTCTGCACTGGTTCCCCACTCAGGATTTCAGAGCCTTAGCTCGCGGTTGTGTCTTCCTCTACCCATGCCTCCATCCGTACCTGCACTCTGTGCCCTCGCTCTGTGCCCGTGTTCAGAGTTCGTGTGCGTTCTTTAGCTTTTTGGGGACCTAAATCTTGCTGCTCTCAGGAACAGGCCCTGGAGCTGCTAATGACTCAATGGGTGCCCCAAACTTGCTCTATTTCTTTTTAGCTGGCTTCAGCACTATAGCTGGTGTGTGTGGAGGGGTTGAGGGGGTGGTTGCTCAGCTCATGATTTAGTGACAGCTGTTTCACCCCTTTCTAGTATGGAAATGTCCCGATTCCTCGTACGTTCAACGTTGCACCCTGTTGTGGGGTTCCTCCATTCGTCTGGGCTTGTTTTTATGTCCCCTTGAGGAGTCTTGTGTGTTTCGGTCAGGAGAGGTTAAGAGCTGCTTTTTACTCTGCCGCCATCTTAACCCGGAACCAGTAGCAAATTTCTTATCCTAAAATTATTCTCAAATAAGAAAATTTTTTATAAATCTAGAATTTCATGATAATAATACGATCCTCCCTAAGGAGGGTTTTGACCAACACATGGATCATCATGGGATACATGGCTGAGTTATGAAGTATATGAATTAATTGTCAAAATAAAATAAAAAACATCAAAAAACAAATAAAAGAAAAAAAGTAACTTCTGCATGAAACATAAAATATCAATTCTCATGTGTAAAAATTCTAAGTAAGTAAGAATAAGCTCATAACATGTCCTTGAATCAGGGACTGATTAAAGTAATTTATGTCCCACAAGCTTGTAGTAGCAATTATGCACTTAACCAATTAGTAGCCAGGACTACAAAAAATTGCCATACTATGAAAGGGAGAGAAAAAGGACTAGATTTTGAAGCAGAAAGGAAATATCATTCCCTGGTATGATTTCACCTTTTCTCTCTGGGATAGGGGAGCTAAAATGCCATCCAAACTGAGTTTCTTGGTAGAAGTCTGGACCTGGCATAAAGGAATATTGCATTTGAGGGTGTCAAACAGTTACTTCCTTAAACCCAAAATAAGTTCAGGATTCCTGCCTTGATACAGAATCTCATCAATCCCACCAAGATTGATTGGCCTCCTTGTCCTTGTGCACCTAGGCACAGTGGAGGTTAACTTTTCAGATCATTTCTTCTGGAATCAGACACAATTATTAAGCAAAGTCCCATAATATTAACTATCAATGGCAGGTTTCCATAGTCTAAAGCTTTTGGGTATGTATTGTGTTATGGGCGGTATGGTGATATTGAACAGGGTCTGATAGAGATATGGCCCAAGGTCCTCTGATGGTCTAAGGACCTAAGCTGAGTGGGGATGTGAGACCTAATTGAACACCAAGTTTGGTAGTGAACACTAGGTCCCACAAATATTTGAAGCTCAGCTGAGTGCCAAACACCACCTAACAGTGCCCAAGACTAAGTGATTAAGTGAGAAGCTGTGAATTGAGTCACACAGCTTCTCTTGTTACTTGTCAAGGAGTTAAGTTGATGGATAATGCTGATGATGAGAGAATAAATGTTAATGATAAGAGGATAACACAGTGACTGTGACTTTGTCTTTGCCTGAGTATTTCCTTTCCCTGTAGATGAAAAGGATGTCAAACTGATCTCTAGAATAACAACAGCCTTCACCTAAATAAGCTTTAATGATTTAATTGTAATCAACTCAGGGGAAGGAATCAGGATTGAAAGAAGAAGGTGTTGGGTATCTATGCTAGACTATAGATAATTAGATTAGTTGGTCAGTGACTAATCAGGTTGTAACTGTTGGCTGGAGAGATTCCTCTCTCTCTGGCCCTGGTCAGGCCAGGCACCTTTGACTCTGCCCAGGTGGACTGAGGTATGATGATGTTCTTAATATATAGGTAACTGATATATATCTCAGTTCTATTCTGTAGTTGATGATGTGGTAATCAATGAAACAAGATACAGGTAATTTAAGCAGGTTGATTGCCCTACCCACCCAGCCACCTGGGGTCCCCTTCTCATGAATGAGAGAGTATTTTGATTCAGCTCCTGCCTTTTATAGTGCGGTCAGTAACTGCCTTTTGTCCCTGACTCATGGCATCTGGGTAAATTCTAAATTCCAAACCGTTAGTTGTCACTCATCCTGTTCTCCATGTTCTTATCAGAAATTGATATTACAATTGACATTAGGACTAATGGACATTTTAAACTTATCCTAGTACAAAATAAAAAAATTAATACTGATAACATGTGCTTCAAGTACAAAAAAGAGAGCAAAAAAAAGTCAAATACTCTATTGCACATACAAGAATAATATATATTTTAATCAAAAATACATTGTTCACATTCCATGAAAAGTTGCAGCCAAGTAGAAGCTCAATAAAAAGGTTTTTCACCCACAAATGAGATCCATTTCCTTTTTAACTTGGCCATGATGCACAGTGTGAGTGCACATGATTTTCATCAAGTAACAGCTTTTTAAAACAGTAGTACAGCAGCTAATGTACATTCAAAGAAGTAACAAAATCCCGAAAATCACAAAAGCCCACTTAATGACAATAGAAAACAAACCTGCTATTATTAGGATTCACATGATTCTCTATAGCCACTTGTTATGTGACATTTTAAAAACATATGAAGTTCATGGATACTTGTCACAAGTTCTCCAAATTTAGCCAATCTCTCAACTTTAGCTGAGATATTTCTAACAAAGTCTATTACTGGCATCATTCTAAAATTTGAGAGGAGATCCCAGAAAAACTCTGTACTGCTGATGAAGACCTTTTGGGTCTAAAATATCACTAAGCATCTAGATAATTCTGGTGGCAGGGCAGAGTAAGCTGAAGAGTTACAAAATTAAAAAAAAACAGATCCAGGGGTAACCAAGCCCCTTTGGACATCCTCCCTCTTCCTGGATGAGATTATAACCCATCACCAGGTAACCATGCCCCTTGGGAACCCCCCCACACACACTTCCTTGGAATGAGATTGTAACAGCTGTACAAGGCATGCATTTATATGGCCTATCAATTGTAATATAGAAATGAGGAATACAATAATGAAAATCACTTCTAATGTCTCATTCATTATATTTTTATAAATGTGGACATGGGGAATATTATAGTACTATTGCACATCACTTCAGCTACTAAATGTATCCTTATTTCTTGTTACAAACGACTCAAAATTGGCAAATGATCAGTCAGAGATAGTGGTGCTCCTAGATATCTGAAAATCACTTCTGAAGACCCATTAAAAACAATTGACATTTTTTTTTTTTGCTCACTAAATTTTCCCAAGGTTACCGAGACAGGTTATAACACGTTTGATGTAGTCGACCCATCATCATCTATGTGACAATTAACAAAAGAAAAAAAAAAAGGCCGCTAAGGCAACATGTGACCTCAATGGATCTGGTGACAAACCCATGGAAAAAGGTTTGTCCAAGTTGTTTAAGGACTTTTATAATGGTGTTTTCTCCAGCCCAGTCATAGGGGGAAGAAACAAATAAAGACAAGGTAACAGAACATATAGCTAATGGCCAAAACACAGTAGCTGAAAATGACATAATATAACAGAATATATTAGATTAGATTAATATGTGAACTTTAAAAGCAAAATTAAAATTTTAAAGCAAACAATCTGTAAATACAATAAATGTGACTGGATACAGGCACTCAGTGTTAAGAGAAGATTTTACATGCAAGTAAACAAACTGAAACATGAATAAGGCAATGGAGTCTGAAAAGACTTGAAATTCTCCTCCAGATTCATTGAGGTTCCTTCCTCTCCTGAGTATTATCATCCATCTAGATTCCTTTGATCATGCCTCTGGGGTCCCACATACTAAGGGGGAACATAATGTGGATGAACCCCATATTAGATGTTTTGCAGATACTGAGCATGCTTAGATAATAAGGGCAATGAATCACCCTTCTGAATCGTGAGATTACTCAAGCTAACAGCAAGGCATCTTATCTATACAAGAACACCTAGAAATGGTAGTAAAAAGACATTCTGAAACTTTGGTAATGCACTGTTCTTTGATAGAGTGGGCCATGCTTTCAAATAAAATCATTAAATTGGTTGGAATTCTACTTCCTGTTCAGATTCTGGTGCTAACCTTGCTTGTACTGGCTAGGAGTAAAAGCCTTACAAGGCTAGCAGATGGCAACACCCCAATTAGCCTTTTAATAGAGGGTGGAGTTAAAAGCCTTAGCCCAGACTGTATTTAGAAGGGACAACAAGGAAAACAAAAGTTTCGCCAACATGATAGTAAAGGAAAATGATTAATGTTAAAGGGGATGTGGCAAATTGGGACATTAAGCATTCTCTTTTTTTTTTAATTTTTTTATTAGACATTTATTAATATTAGTTTTTTAATCTGTTTACATACTTTATGCCCCTACTTTCCCCTTCACCCCCGCTCTCCCCCCACCCATGGCCAATGCACATTTCCACTGGTTGTAACATGTGTCCTTGTTCAGGGTCTATTTCCCATTCATGTCCGCCTCAGCCCATGCATTCAAGCAATTGTTTATCTTATATGTTTCCTCTCCTGCAGTCCTTCCTCTGAATGTGGGTAGCATCTTTACCATAAATCCCTTAGAGCTGTCTTGTGTCATTGCAGTGCTGCTGGTACAGGAGCCCATTACATTCGATTTTACCATAGTATATCAGTCTCTGTGTACAATGTTCTTCTGGCTCTGCTCCTTTCACTCTGCATCACTTCCTGTAGGTCTCTCCAATTTGCATGGAATTCCTCCAGTTTATTATTCCTTTTAGCACAATAGTATTCCATCACACCCATATACCACAGTTTGTTCAGCCATTCCCCAACTGAAGGACATCCCCTCATTTTCCAGTTTTTTGCCACTACAAATATTACACTATTTTCTTTTACACCAGT
Source organism: Gracilinanus agilis (assembly GCF_016433145.1). NCBI lineage: Eukaryota > Metazoa > Chordata > Mammalia > Didelphimorphia > Didelphidae > Gracilinanus > Gracilinanus agilis. The sequence continues at coordinate 436,097,219 of NC_058132.1, forward strand.
AGTTTGCTTTGAGCCGGTATCCCTTATCTCCTCCCTTGATTGACTTCCCTTTCTGCCCCCTCCCTTGTTGTTCTCCTCTTTTTGTTTTTTTAAAGACCAAATGAATTCCCTCCCCCTTCTTCTCCCCTCCCTTTTTTGGCCTCCCCACTCCCCTGCTCCCTTTGGTTTATCCCTTCTGACTTTCTCAGTAGGGTTAGATAGAGTTTTTTTATCCGGATGGATAATATCCTTCTCCGGGTTGATTACACTGACAGTAAGGTTTGATTATGCTCTCTTCCTCTCCTTCTTATGATATTATTCTTCCCCTTCCCTTCCCATGCCCTCTTTGTGTGTAATAGAATATTGTATTTTTCTTATTTACTCGTATTTTTCTTGGTGTCCCCTACTATTCCCCCCCCCTCTTTCCCACCCTTCGATGTCTTCTTAGACCATTTAGTATCCTGTTCTCTCCCTATGAATTATTCTTCTGGTTGCTATAATAGTGAATATTATAATAGTGTATTGAGTTCACTACAGAGAATTATACATAGCATTTCTCCACCTAGTAATACTGATAATTAGATCTTATTTATGCCCTTAAAGAGTCAAGCTTAAAAGACTATGAGTTTTCTTTCTTTTCCCTCTGTTTCTTATTTACCTTTTCATCTTTTTCTTGATATTTGTGGTTGAGTGTCAAACTTTCCATTTAGTCCCGGTCTCTTTTGTGCAAAAACTTGGAATTCTTCAATTTTGTTGAATGCCCATACTTTCCCCTGAAAGTATATGGTTAGTTTCGCTGGGTAGTTGATTCGTGGCTGAAGGCCCAGCTCTCTTGCCTTTCTGAATATTGTATTCCAAGCCTTGCAGTCTTTTAGCGTTGAGGCTGCCAGATCCTGTGTGATCCATATTGGTGCTCCTTGATATTTGAATTGTCTCTTTCTGGCTTCTTGTAAGATTTTTTCTTTAAGTTGAAAGCTCTTCAATTTCACTATTATATTTCTGGGTGTTGACTTTTCTGGATCCAGTGTAGAGGGTGTTCTATGGATCCTTTCAATGTCTATATTGCCCTCTTGTTGTAGAACTTCAGGGCAATTTTGCTGAATAATTTCTTTTAGTATGGAGTCCAAGTTTCTATTAATTTCTGCCTTTTCTGGAATACCAATGATTCTCAAGTTGTCTCTTCTAGACCGGTTTTCTTGGTCTGTCACTCTCTCATTGAGATATTTCATGTTTCCTTCTATTTTATCAGTCTTTTGACTTTGTTTTATTTGTTCTTGTTGTCTTGAGAGATCATTGGTTTCTAAATGTTTGATTCTAGCCTTTAAGGACTGGTTTTCGGCTTTAATGTTTTGGTTTTCAGCTTTAATGTTTTGGTTTTCGGCTTTAATGTTTTGGTTTTCGGCTTTAATGTTTTGGTTTTCGGCTATAATTTTTTGGTTTTCCTTTTCAATCTGGTCATTTTTGGTCTTCAGTTGTCTTGTCTCACTTTCCAATTGTGAAATTCTGCCTTTTAAACTGTTATTTTCTTGCCAGATTTCTTCCATCTTCCTCAACATTTCATTTTTAAACTCTTCCATAACTTGTGACCAGCTTTCATTTTTTGGGGGAGGTTTGGATTCTTGTTTTCCCTCTTCTGTTGTCTGGATTTTCTCTGTGTAGAAGTTGTCGAGTGTTCCAGAGTTTCTCTTGATAGTCTTTTTCTTCTGGACTTCCTTATTGCTGGCCACTGTTGGCCCCGCCCCTTTTCAGCTTTGTCTTTGCACTCAGGGTCTGCCTGCGCCTTGCAAGCTCCTGGGGGCTCTGGTCTCCTTGTCCTCAGGGTCAGGCCTCCTGGTAGTTCCCGGTCTGCCCCTCTGCCCCAGGTTCCTTCAGCAGTCTTTGGGGCTGCTTCCATAGTCACGGTCTGGTCTGCACAGGGTCCTCACTGGAGGTCCAAGCCTGGGCTGGAGATAGTTATTCAAGCCTAGGGCACTGCCTTTGCCTGCAAAGATGCTCTTAGGACACTGCCTTCACCCTTGCAGAAGGTAGTGAAAGTCCGTGGGCTGGAGATCTTTATTCACACCTGAGGCAATGCCTTCAGCGCTTGGGAAAGGCCATGTTTTAGGGGCCTTTGTCCCAGCCCAAGGCGGTGCCTTCACCCACGTGGACGTGGACGCTCAGGGAAAGTCTGTGTGCTCCCCCAGCCACCTGGGATCCCTCTTCTTGCAGCACACAGGTACAAGCCCCAGGGCTGCCAGTGATTATCTTGTTGCCCCAGTCCTGTTTTCCCACTTGTGCTTTGGCGTTGTGCGAGGTGTGTGGTGTGGGGGGTGGGGGAGGGGCTTCTTCCTCTTGCGTTTTAGTGAGAGCTGTTTCACCCCTTTATAGCGTGGAAATGCCCCGATTCTGCATACCTTCAATGCTGCACCCTGTTGTGGGGTTCCTTCGTTCCTCTGGACTCGTTTTTATTTCCCCTTGAGGAGTCCTGTATGCTTCGGTCAGGAGAGATCGAGCAGCTGCTCCTTACACTGCAGCCATCTTAACCGGAAGTCCACTAAAGCATTCTTGATTGAACTGTGAATTGATCTAATCTTTCTGGAAAACAATTTTGTTTTATGCCCAAAGGGATTCAAAAGAATGTATACTCTTTCATCTAGTAATACCACTATTTTTTCTATATCGCTAAGAGTTTAAAAAAATAGGAATGGACATGCTTGTTCAAAAATATTTATAACTGTTTTTTTGTGTGTTGGAAAAGAATTGGAAATTAAAAGAATATGCCTTAATTGGGAAATGACTGGACAATTATGGTATATGATGAAGATGGAATACTATTGTGTTATAAGGAGTGATAGGATGATTTCAGAAAAATCTGGAAAGACCTACACTAAATGATGTAGAATGAAATACAAGGAACTAGAAAAATATTGTACACAGTAATAGCAATATTGTGGTATGATCAAATGGGATAGACTTTGCTGCTGTTATAAGGAAAAGAGGGTTATAGTAAGAGATGATGGTCTGCAGAGGACAGATGCATGAGGAAAGATTCTAGAATATTGAAAAGAAGGGTTGAGTTGGAACTCAGCATCTGTTAGGTGTTCTTTCTCTCTCTCTGGCATTTGCTGACTGCAAGCACCTAGAAAGAGTGGCTGCCAAATACCTGGTGGAGTTCCTATAACTATCCTTGCTGCAGAGACCTGTATTTTTCTTGGAAGATCTTTGAACCTGAATCTAGCCTGAATCTACATCCAGCTCTCTGGAGCTGTCAGTCCATCTGGACTTGGGACCTTTCCCTTGGGTCCCTGTCTAATCTGCCATAGACCAGTACCCCTAAATAACTATTAAGAGAGGTTTGGTTGGTGTATGATACCTAGATTTAGGGTTCAGGTTTTTAGGTGAGAGAGGATAGGGAGATAAGAGTAGTCTATCAACCTCTCTTAAGATCCTTCCCGAGAAGGTTGAGTTCCTTGGATATTTAGTTAGTAAAATAGTGATACAAATTCCCTTTCTCCTCCAAACCTCTCTTTGAGAATAAATTACACCTTCCAATGACTTTTGCCTGATCTGTGACTGAGTGGTCTCTGTACTGGACCCTAGACCAGGTTAAGGCCTGGTCAGGCAGTCTGTTAGGCCCTTTCACCCACAGTGTATAAACTTTGATATATAACTGGCTCAAAGTAATTCATCTATTCCCATTTAATCCCATCTCCCAAATACCTTTATTACACTACTAACAATAATACAATGAACCAAAAAAATTCTGAAGGATTTATGATAAAGAATTCTCTCCACCTCCAGAGAAAGAACTGTTGAAGTAGGAATGCAGATGAAAGCATATTATTAGTCACTTGTTTATTTGTGCATATTTGTTAGAGCTTTGGTTTTATAAGATTATTCACTTACACAAATGAATAATATGAAAAAATATTTTGTGTGATAATACATGTATAACCCAGATTAAATTTGTTTGCCAGGTCCAGAAAGGGGAAGGGAAGAAGGGAGGGAGACAATTTGGATCATATAACTTCAGAAAACTTATGTGAAAATTTGTTATTAAAATAAAAATATAAAAAAATTAAAATAAAAAACTAAATTATTTGAATGACGTTATCATTATTTATTAAATTTCTGTTCTCTTCAGTAATTCACGCAGATTAATACACTACAGAACAATTTTATCATTAACACTCTTCTACAGACATTTCAGAAAGCCAGAATTTACAACTCCAGAAACAAATTGAGAAAAGTACCTGATTAGTCTCAGTTGTAGTAGACTGAGAAATCTCACAGGCCTATGCCAGACTTAAAGCAGTCTGACGTACAAAGAAATAGATGTGAATGTTTAAGAGTTAAAATTTTTTAATTTTGATATTTAAATTAGTTGTACTGTATTTTCTGAAAAAAATTAATAACACTAATTTTGACTCTAAGAATATTAATTCACTGGTAACTATTCGGATACAGTGATAGCAATAGACAGGAGGTACCAAAAATAAATAGATTTAGATAACACAAGATCATATCAACCTTTATTTATCTTAGCCTTTATTTGTTGTTTTTATTTTATTTTTAATTGATTTTCTAGGATTTAATTATTTAATCTCCATTTAGATAGAATCTTTTCTTAAAATGGTATTTTCTTATTTTATTTATTGAATTGTGATCAGTAGGTGAATTCTTTAATATTGTACTTGTGATCTTATATTTCCTATCACATGGTTAACATTTACAAAATTATGCTGTGAAAAATGTGTATGCTCTTATTAATCCATATTCAATAATTAAATTCAGTTTATCTCATTTTAACTGTTAGAAAATAAAATTCAGATCTTTAATTGCTTTCTTATGTATAATTTTGTTTTATTTTTCTAAATCTAAAAGAGCAACATCAATAACTCCAACTATCATATATTTCCCTTTAATATTTTTTCTTCCTCTTTTTCCCTTGTAAGAATTAAAATTTAGTTATTATAGCTATATATTAAAATTATGTGGCCGCCAGGAATCAACAATTCAGGTTGATTCCGTAATTAAATCAGACCCAAGTCAGCATCGGGTTGAGGAGTTTATTTACAATCAGGAAGGTAAGTAGGGATAAAGAGAAGAGGGAGGTTAGAAGTCTAAATAAATGAAGCTGTAAGCCGCAAGGCCCAACAGCCAGGTAGGCAGAGTTAGAATTGGCCCAGCTAGGCCAAGGAAGCCAGCCTAACTTACCCACGTGACAATACAGGAGTGTAAGCTATCTGTGGTCTCAGGAGATGCTTCTTCCTCCAGTTCCAGACGGCAACTGCCCCCACAGGAAGTTCACTCACTTACTTAAAGAGATCCTCTCTTTCATCACTTCCTGTGGTCCACCTCTAATTCAAATGGACAAATGGCAGTTTCTACATTGATTTGGACTGCCCAAAGGGCAGTCCCTTATTCTTGATTTGTTACTTATTGTCACGTGTGGGTAACTCGTCTCCCCTCCCCACTAAGGGAGGTGGGAGTGACATCATTAGCAAGCCTGGGTTGAGTAGATTTTTTTACTATTAATGGGATCGAGCTAATTCTATTTACATACCCTTTAAGTATCTAGGTTCTATGACGCTTGATTCATTTATAGATGAATTATCAATATACTTTCTTTCCCTGTGGCATTTCAATTCACTATGTTGTTTCCTTACATACTTTTAGCAAGCCACAAAATATTACCCCCTCCCCCACATGTATATGCTTTTGCCCTGGCTGACATGATGATTACTATTTTTAAAAAAGCATGCAAGTTAATAAAATTATACAAGTGAAAATACACAAAACAAAATAGAATGAATAAGTTTGTCAACAGTGTGGAAAGTTTCTCGACTCAAAAAAGAGACAGTCCCCAAAGAAAATTTTGTCAAAATATTGAGGGTGGCAAACTGAGCAAAGGGACATGATAAAAATACAAAGACATATCCATTCAGACAGATATATCTATTGTACAGATATTACTTTTAAAAATTTCTTTCTAATAAAAAAATTAAGTCACATAAATCCTGTGACATTCAATTATTTCAAATCCTTACATAAAGTATTTTATATCCATTGTCCATGTTTAGCATATTCTCTCTCCTCACTTTTGAATCATGGTTTGTTTTTTTTCTGTAAGACCCATAAACTCAATCTCAATCAAGAAACATTTCCAGTTTTTTTTTAATGTAAGAGTTTCTTTCTGTTAATCATCTTCCATTTATTGTAAATATATCTTATAGGTACATAGACATTAGAATGGCTAGCATAGAAATAAACTCCTTCATTTTTACAATGGCATAGATTTGGAAATTGAAGTAATGTCACAAAGATAGAGGAGATAGTACACAGATCCACCTAATTTCTACCAAATTACCATCCAAGTAACTATTATATAATGACCCCAAATGAATCCTGGAATAATATAACCCACAAAATGATAGAGTGAAATAATTTTTAACCCAAGTCAACTTAGAAGCATGGCATAAAAGGACAATAGATCTTTCTATTTCCAGGGTGGAAGTGGAACAAAAGTAGTTCAGCAAGGCAGGCCCAACTTTAGCAACAGGCCTTGGTAGAAGCTGAGTTAGAAACAATGGCTCCTGTATCTCTTAGCCCTGGACAGTAAGGTGGAAAGGGTCCGGCAATTACTTGGGGTCCCTTTCTTAGCTTTAGGTTCAAGATTCTTGTCTTATTTTCCTTATGGAGATCCAGGTTACAGTATTGTGTTGCAGTTGCAGAGTGAGGAGGAATACTAGTACAGACCAGCATTTAAGAACACAGGGACTCAGGAAAACCTGCTCATGGTTCCAAGGCAAAAAAGAGTGCTTGTTGTTGCTCACAGATGAGAGGAAAGGCTATTTATTAATCACATCTCTCCTGAAGTCATAGCATCTTGGGAGAATTGAAAGCCTTTAGATTCTCAGAGCTAGTTCAGAAGGAAGATGCACAAAGAAACCAAAGCTTTGAAGAGAACCCTCTTCACCATAGCAATAGAGAACCAATCTATAACACCTTTTTTTTTAAGTTGAAAGAAAATGAAAAGGCTGGAAAAATAACAAACAACAACAAGAAGAAAGAAAATCAACAAAGAAGGTTATTTTGGTGACAAGGAAGACAGTAACACAAACTCAGAAGAAGACAAAAGGTCAACATTATGGAATCCAAAGCCTCCAAGAAAAATATATATTCATCTGAAATTAAAAAAAAAAGAATAAAATGAGAAACACAAAAATGATTTAAAAGTTAAATGAGAGTTAGAAGGAAAATTGGGAAAAAGAAATGGGAGTGATACAGGAAAATAATGAATCAAAAGCTTGTTAAAGGAGCCACAAAAATACTGAAGAAATTAATGTCCTAAAAACCAGTATAGACCAATTGGTAAAAGAAGCACAAAAATATACTGAAGAAAATAATTCTTTCAAAAGCAAAATTTGACACATGTGGGAAAAGTTAAACCAAAAAAAAAATCACTGAAGAGAAGATTACTCTTTAAAAGAAAGAGTTGTCCAAAAGGAAGAAGAGGAACAAAAACTCAATGAAGAAAACAATATTTTAAAAATTAAAACTGGGGAAATGGAAGCTAATTTATCCATGAGACATCAAGAAATAATCAAAAGAAAGAAAATAGAAGAAAATTCAAAATATCTCTTTTAAAACTGACCTGGAAAATAAATAATATAAGAACTTCTGGATTATTGGAAAGTAATAATAATAATAATAATAATAATAATAATAATGAAGAGCTCAGACATCATTGTTAAAAATTATCAAGGGAAACTGCCCTCATTTTTTTACAAGTATAGAGTAAAATGCAGATTGAAAGAATACACCATAATGAAAAAGGGAAAAATCAACAAACAACAAAGAAGACATTAAAGCAAGATTTGGAAATTATTTTATCCAGCTATATGCAAACAAATCTTGACAATATAAGTGAAATTGGTGAACATTTACAAAAATATAAACTACTCACTTTAACAAAAGAGGAAATAGAACATTTAAAGAACCCCATTACAGAAAAAGAGAATGAACCAACCATCAAAGAATTCCCTAAGAAAAAGACCCAAGGGCCAGATGGATTTGCAGATGACTTTTATCAAACATTAAAAAAGTAACTAACAAAAATGTATTTGGAGACGTCTGGTTAAGATGGTGGCAGAGTAAGGAGCAGCTGCTAGACATCTCCTAACCGAAGCATACAGGACATAATTCTTGAATGCAGATAAGGATGACATTAAATTAAAACACAGCTTCTGAAGGCTCAGGGCTCCTTCTGGTTAAGATGGCGGCAGAGTAAGGAGCAGCTGCTCGATTTCTCCTAACCAAAGCATACAGGACTCCTCAAGGGGAAATAAAAACAAATCCAGATGAACAAAGGAACCACACAACAGGGCTCAGCATTGAAAGTACGCAGAATTGGGGCATTTCCACACTATAAAGGGATGAAATAGCTCTCACTAAAACGTGAGAGGAAGAAGCCCATCCACCCACACACACACACACACCACGCACAGCACCAAGGCCAATGCACAAGAGTGAAAACAGGATTGGGGCAACCAGTAAATCACTAGCAGCCCCAGTGCTTGTACATGAGAGCCCCAAGATGTGTGACCCCAAGTGGCTGGGGGGTGCGCACGGACTTTCCTGAGCTTCTGAGCCTGTGAAGACATTGCCCTAGGCACAGACAAAGATCTCAAAAGCGGGGACTTTCCTGAGTGTCTGCACTGGTGAAGGCATTGCCCTAGGCGAGGACAAAGATCTCCAGTGCACAGACTTTCTGGAGGTTCTGCATGGGTGAAGGCAGTGCCCTAGGCATGGACAAAGATCTCAATCCTAGGCTTGGACCTTGAGAGGGGACCTGGTGCAGATGGGAGCGCAGCTGTTGAAGCAGCCCCTGAGACTGCTGAAGGAGCCTCAGGCAGAGGGGCAGACCAGGGACTACCAGGAGGCTTGACCCCGAGGACAAGGAGACCAGACCCCTCCCGAGCTTAGAAAGTACAGGCAGACTCTGAGTGTGAAGACAAAGCTGAAAGGGGGCGGGGCTAACAATGGCAAGCCAAGAACCCCAAAAGAAAAAGATTATCAAGAAAAACTGGTCACAAGCTATTGAAGAGTTCAAAAAGGAGATGTTGAGGAAGATGGAAGAGATCTGGCAAGAAAATAACAGCTTAAAAGGCAGAATTTCACAATTGGAAAGTGAGGCAAGTCAACTGAAGACCAGAAATGACCAGATTAAAAAGGAAAACCAAAAGATTATAACCGAAAACCAGTCCCTAAAGGCTAGAATTGAGCAATTAGAAGCCAATGATCTCTCAAGACAACAAGAACAAATAAATCAAAGTCAAAAGACTGATAAAATAAAAGGAAACATGAAATATCTCAATGAGAAAGTGACAGACCAAGAAAACTGGTCTAGAAGAGACAATTTGAGAATCATTGGTCTCCCAGAAAAAGCAGAAATTAATAGAAACTTGGGCTCCATACGTAAAGAAATTATTCAGCAAAATTGCCCTGAAGTGGGGAGACTTCCGGTTAAGATGGTGGCAGAGTAAGGACCATCTGCTCAATCTCTCCTAACCGAAGCATACAGGACCCCTCAAGGGGAAATAAAAATGAACCCAGATGAACGAAGGAACCCCACAACAGGGCACAGCATTGAAGGTACCCAGAATCTGGGCATCTCCAGCTATAAAGGGGTGAAACAGCTCTCACTAAAACATGTGAGGAAGAAGCCCCTCCCCCACCCCCACACCACACACCTAGCACAATGCCAAGGCCAACGCACAAGAGTAAAAATAGAACTGGGGCAAACAGTAAATCACTAGTAGCCCCAGGGCTTGTATCTGTGTGCTGCAAGATGAGGGACCCCAAGTGGCTGGGGGGTGCGCACGGACTTTCCTGAGCTTCTGCCCAGTTGAAGGCATTGCCTCAGGCCAGGACAAAGATCTTGAATGCAGGGACTTTCCTGAGTGTCTGCACTGGTGAAGGCATTGCCCCAGGTGCTAATAAAGATCTCCAGCCCACGGACATTCCCTAGCTTCTGCTTCCAAGTTTTTGCACAAAAGAGACCAGGACTAAATGGAAAGTTTGATACCCAACCACAAAAATGAAGAGAAACATGAAAAGGTAAATAAGAAACAGAGGGAAAAGAAAGAAAACTTATAATTTTTTTAAATTTGACTCTTTAAGGGCTTAAATAAGATCTAATTATCTGTATTACCATGTGGAGAAATTCTATGTATAATTCTCTGTAGTGAACTCTATTCACTATTATAATATTCACTATTATAGCAACCAGAAGAAGAATTCATAGGGAGAGGATAGAATACTAAATGGTCTAAGATGACATTGGGGGTGGGAAAGAGGGGGGGAATAGTAGGGGACACCAAGAAAAATCTGATTAAATAAGAAAAATAGGATATTCTATTACACACAAAGAGGGCATGGGAAGGGGAGGAGATAAATACTATTATAAGAAGGAGAGTAAGAGAGCATTAAGAGGGAATAATCAAACCTTACTCTCAGTGTAATCAACCAGGAGAGGGAAGAGTAGCTTTATTATCCATTCAGATAAAAAACTCTATCTAACACTACTGAGAAAGTCAGAAGGGACAAACCAAAGAGAGCAGGGGAGAGGGGAGGTCAAAACAGGGAGGGAAGAAGAAGGGGGAGGGAATTTATTAGGCCTTTAAAAATAAGAAGAGGGGAATAATAAGGGAGGGGGCAGAAAGTGAAGTCAATCAAGGGAGGGGATAAGGGATACCAGCTCAAAGCAAACCACTGGTTTAAAATAAAATAGTGTAAGAAGAAGGGGTAGGTCTAGGGGAGGATACAAAAATGTCAGTGAATGCACAACTGATAATTGTAACTTTGAATGTGAATGACACGAACTCGCTCATAAAAAGGAAGCAAATAGCAGAGAGGATCAGAAACCAAAATCATACCATATGTTGTCTACAAGAAACACATATGAGGTGGGTAGACACACACAAGTTTAAAGTTAAGGGCTTGAGCAAAATCTTTTGGGTGTCAAATGAAAAAAAGAAGGCAGGAGTGGCTATTATGATCTCTGACAAAGCCAAAGTAAAAATAGATATGATTAAAAAAGACAGGGAAGGTCATTACATCCTAATTAAAGGCAGTATAAACAATGAGGAAATAACACTGCTGAATATATATGCACCAAGTGGTATAGCATCCAAATTCATAAAGGAGAAACTGGCAGAGCTCAAGAAGGAAATAGATAGTAAAACTATAATAGTGGGAGATCTAAATATTCCTCTTTCAGGTGTAGATAAATCAAACCAAAAAATAAATAAGAAAGAGGTAAGAGAGATGAATGAAATCCTAGAAAAATTAGATTTAATTGATATGTGGAGAAAAATAAATAGCGACAAAAAGGAATACACCTTCTTTTCAGCTGCACATGGTACATTTACAAAGATTGACCATGTAATAGGACATAGAATCATTTCAAACAAATGCAAAGGAACAGATATAATAAATGTAAACTTCTCAGATCATAATGCAATAAAAATAATAATTAGTAAGGGCACCTGGACAGGCAAATCAAAAACCAATTGGAAATTCAACAATATGATTCTCCAAAACCAATTTGTCAAAGAAGTAATCATAGAAACAATCAACAATTTCATTGAAGAGAATGACAATGATGAGACATCCTACCAAATTCTGTGGGATGCATCCAAGGCAGTACTCAGGGGGAAATTTATATCCTTGAATGCATATATTAACAAATTAAAGAGCGCAGAGATTGATGAATTGGATGTGCAACTAAAAAAATTAGAAAGAGAACAAATTTAAAAGACTCTGATGAAAACTAAATTAGAAATACTAAAAATTAAGGGAGAAATTAATAAAATCGAAAGTAAAAACTTATTGTATTAATAAATAAGACTAGAAGCTGGTATTTGGAAAAAACAGATAAAAAGACAAAGTACTGGTCAATCTAATAAGAAAAAGAAAAGAAGAAAACCAAATTGACAGTATTAAAAATGAAAAGGGAGACCTCATCTCTAATGAAGGGGAAATTAAGGTAATTATTAAAAACTATTTCGCTCAATTATATGGCAACAAATATAACAATTTAGGAGATATGGATAAATATCTACAAAAATATAAATTGCCTAGATTAACAGTAGAAGAAATAGAATACATAAATAATACCATATCAGAAATAGAAATTGAACAAGCCATCAAAAAACTCCCTAAGAAAAAATCACCAGGACCTCATGGATTCACAAGTGAAATCTATCAGACATTCAAAGAGAAACTAATCCCAATACTATCCAAATTATTTGATATGATGAGCAAGAAAGATTCCTACCAAATTCCTTTCATGACACAAATATGGTACTGATTCCAAAGCCAGGTAGAACAAAAACAGAGAAAGAAAACTATAGACCAATCTCCCTAATGAACATAGATGCAAAAATCTTAAATAGAATATTAGCAAAGAGACTACAGCAAGTAATTAAGAAGGTCATCCACCATGATCAGGTGGGATTTATACCAGGAATGCAAGGATGGTTCAACCTTAGGAAAACCATCCACATAATTGACCATATCAACAGTCTAACAAACAAAAATCACATGATTATCTCAATAGTTGCTGAAAAAGCCTTTGACGAAATACAGCATCCATTCCTATTGAAAACATTGTAAAGTATAGGAATAGAAGGACCTTTCCTAAAAATACTAAACAATATATACCTAAAACCATCAACAAGCATTATATGCAATGGGGATAAATTAGAAGCCTTCCCAATAAGATCAGGAGTGAAACAAGGATGCCCATTTATCACCTCTATTATTAACATAGTACTAGAAACACTAGGAATAGCAATTAGAGAAGAAAAAGAAATTGAAGGTATCAAAACAGGCAAGGAGGAAACTAAGCTATCACTCTTTGCAGATGATATGATGGTATACTTAAAAAATCCTAGAGAATCAACTAAGAGGCTGGTAGAAATAATCAACAACTTTAGCAAAGAGGCAGGATACAAAATAAATGCACATAAATCATCAGCATTTCTATACATTTCCAACACATTAGAACAGCAAGAGGTAGAAAGAGAAACATCATTTAAAATCACCCTAGACAATATAAAATACTTGGGAATCAATCTAACAAAACAAACACAGCTATTATACGAAAACAACTACAAAACACTTTCCAAACAAATAAAACTGGACCTCAACAATTGGAAAGCCATTAACTGTTCATGGGTAGGATGAGCTAACATAATAAAAATGAACATTCTACCCAAATTAATTTACCTATTTAGTGCCATACCTATCAAATTACCAAAAACCTTCTTTACTGAATTAGAAAAAACTATAACAAATTTCATTTGGAATAACAAAAGATCAAGAATATCAAAGGAAATAATGAAAAAATGTGATGGAAGAGGGCCTAGCAGTACCATATATCAAACTATACTATAAAGCAGCAATCATTAAATCAATATGGTACTGGTTAAGAGATAGAAGGGAGGATCAGTGGAATAGACTTGGGGTTAATGACGTCAGCAAGACAGTGTATGATAGACCCAAAGAGCCCAACTTTTGGGACATGAATCCACTATTTGACAAAAACTGCTGGGAAATTTGGAAAACAATATGGGAGAGATTAGGTTTAGATCAACATCTCACACCCTACACCAAGATAAATTCAGAATGGGTGAATGACTTGAATATAAAGAGGGAAACTATAAATACGTTAAGTGAACACAGAATAGAATACTTGTCAGATCTCTGGGAAAGGAAAGATTTTAAAACCAAGCAAGAGTTAGAGAAAATTACAAAATGTAAACTTCATGGTTTTGATTATATTAAGGTAAAAAGCTTTTGTAGAAACAAAAACAATGTAGTCAGAATCAGAAGGGAAACAACAAATTGTGAAAAAATCTTTATAATGAAAAACTCTGACAGGGGTCTAATCACTCAAATATACAAGGAGTTAAAGCAAATGTTTAAAAAATCAAGCCATTCCCCAAATGATAAATGGGCAAGAGACATGAATAGGCAATTTTCAGATAAAGAAATCTAAAGTATCAAAAAGCACATGAGAAAGTGTTCTAAATCTCTAATAATTAGAGAAATGCAAATCAAAACAACTCTGACATATCACCTCACACCTAGCAGATTGGCTAAAATGAAAGAAGGGGAGATTGATGAATGTTGGAGGGGATGTGGCAAAATCGGGACATTGATGCATTGCTGGTGGAGTTGTGAACTAATCCAACCATTCTGGCTGGCAATTTGGAACTATGCCCAAAGGGCTATAAAAGACTGCCTACCCTTTGATCCTGCCATACCATTGCTGGGTTTGTACCCCAAACAGATCATAGATAAACAGACTTGTATGAAAATATTCATAGCTGCGCTTTTGGTAGTGGCAAAAAACTGGAAATGAGGGGATGTCCTTTAATTGGGAAATGGCTGAACAAATTGTGGTATATGCGGGTGATGGAATACTATTGTGCTAAAAGGAATAATAAACTGGAGGAATTCCATGCAAATTGGAGAGACCTACAGGAAGTGATGCTGAGTGAAAGGAGCAGAGCCAGAAGAACATTGTACACAGAGACTGATATGCTATGGTAAAATCAAACGTAATGGGCTCCTGTACCAGCAGCACTGCAATGACACAAGACAGCTCTGAGGGATTTATGGTAAAGATGCTACCCACATTCAGAGGAAGGACTGCAGGAGATGAAACATATAAGATAAACAATTGCTTGAATGCATGGGCTGAGGCGGACATGAATGGGAAATAGACCCTGAACAAGGACACATGTTACAACCAGTGGAAATGTGCGTTGGCCATGGGTGGGGGGAGAGCGGGGAGTGAAGGGGAAAGTAGGGGCATAAAGTATGTAAACAGATTAAAAACAAATATTAATAAATGTCTAATTAAAAAAAAGAACAAAAACAGAAAAAGAAAACTATAGAGCAATCTCCCTAATGAACATAGATGCAGAAATCTTAAATAGAATATTAGCAAAGATACTCCAGCAAGTAATTAAGAAGATCATTCACCATGATCAGGTGGGATTTATACCAGGAATGCAAGGATGGTTCAACATTAGGAAAACCATCCACATAGTTGACCATATCAACAGTCTAACAAACAAAAATCACATGATTATCTCAATAGATGCTGAAAAAGCCTTTGACAAAATACAGCATCCATTCCTATTGAAAACATTGTAAAGTATAAGAATAGAAGGACCCTTCCTAAAAATAATAAACAGTATATGCCTAAACCCATCAAAAAGCATTATATGCATTTAATTAGAAGCCTTCCCAATAAGATCAGGTGTGAAATAAGTATGCCCATTATCACCTCTATTATTCAACCTAGTACTAGAAACACTAGCAATAGCAATTAGAGAAGAAAAAAATGGAAGGTATCAAAATAGGCAATGAGGAGACTAAGCTATCACTCTTTGCAGATGATATGATGGTATACTTAAAAAATACCAGAGAATCAATTAAGAAGCTGGTAGAAATAATCAACAAATTTAGCAAAGTTGCAGGATACAAAATAAATGCACATAAATCATCAGCATTTCTATACATTTCCAACACATTAGAGCAGCAAGAGGTAGAAAGAGAAACACCATTTAAAATCACCCTAGACAATATAAAATACTTGTGAATCTATCTACCAAAACAAACACAGCTATTATACGAAAAGAACTACAAAACACTTTCCAAAAAAATAAAACTGGATCTCAACAATTGGAAAATCATTAATTGTTCATGGGTAGGACGAGATAACATAATAAAAATGAACATTCTACCCAAATTAATTTACCTATTTAGTGCCATACCTATCAAATTACCAAAAAACTTCTTTACTGAATTAGGAAAAAATATAACAAAGTTCATTTGGAACAAAAAAAATCAAGAATATCAAGGGAAATAATGAAAAAAATGTGAAGGAAGGGGGCCTAGCAGTACCAGATATTAAACTATATTCTAAAGAAGCAGTCATCAAAACAATATGGTACTGGCTAAGAGACAGAAGGGAGGATCAATGGAATAGACTTGGGGTTAATGATGTCAGCAAGACAGTGTATGATAAACCCAAAGAGGCCAACTTTTGGGACATGAATCCACTATTTGACAAAAACTGCTGGGAAATTTGGAAAACAATATGGGAGAGATTAGTTTTAGATCAACATCTTACACCCTACACCAAGATAATTTTAGGATGGGTGAATGACCTGAATATAAAGAGGGAAACTATAAATAAGTTAAGTGAACACAAAATCGTAAAGCTGTCAGATCTCTGGGAAAGGAAAGATTTTAAAACCAAGCAAGAGTTAGAGAAAATTAGAAAATGTAAATTAAATGGTTTTGATTATATTAAGCTAAAAAGCTTTTGTACAAATAAAAACAATGTAGCCAAAATCATAAGGGAAACAACAAATTGGGAAAAAATCTTTACAAAAAAAAACTCTGAGAGGCATCTAATTACTCAAATATACAAGGAGTTAAAGCAATTGTATAAAAAATCATGCCATTCCCCAATTGAAAAATGGGCAAGAGACATGAATAGGCAATTTTCAGGTAAAGAAATCAAAAAGTACCAATAAGCACATGAGAAAGTGTTCTAAATCTCTAATAATTAAAGAAATGTAAATCAAAACAACTCTGTTGTATCACCTCACACCTAGCAGACTGGCTAAAATGAAAGAAGGGGAGAGTAATAAATGCTGGAGGGGATGTGGCAAAATTGGGACATAAATGCATTGCTGGTGGAGTTGTGAAGTGATACAACCATTTTGGCTGGCAATTTGGAACTATGCTCAAAGGGCTTTAAAAGAATGCCTGCCCTTTTATCCAGCCATACCACTGTTGGGTTTGTACCCCAAAGAGATCATAGATAAACAGACTTGTACGAAAATATTTATAGCACACTTTTTGTGGTGGCAAAGATCTGGAAAATGAGGGCATGCCCTTCAATTGGGGAATGGCTGAACAAACTGTGGTATATGCTGGTGATGGAATACTATTGCGCTGAAAGGAATAATAAACTGGAGGAGTTCCAGGTGAACTGGAAAGACCTCCAGGAACTGATGCAGAGCTAAAGGAGCAGAGCCAGAAGATTGTACACAGAGATTGATATACTATGGTAAAATCAAATGTAATGGACTTCTGTACTAGCAGCAATGCAATGACATAAGACAACTCTGAGGGATGTATGGTAAAGAACGCTACCGACATTCAGAGGAAGATGTGCAGGAGAGGAAACATAGAAGATAAACAATTGCTTGAATGCATGGGCTGAGGCGGACATGATTGGGGATGTAGACTCAAACCTACCACACCAATGCAACTAACAACAATATGGAAATAGGCCCTGAACAAGGACACCTGTTACAACCAGTGGAAATGTGCGGCGGCCATGGGTTGGGGGAAAGCGGGGGGTGAAGGGGAAAGTAGGGGCATAAAGTATGTAAGCAGGTTAAAAATGAATATTAATAAATGTTTTTAAAAATAACTAACTCCAATATACACAATATTATTTTTTCAAGAAATGCAGAAACAACATTTGAGAAAATGCAACATTCATTCATTATACATTCATTTGAAATATGCAACATTCATTCATTATAGATATATTAGGCAATGTTTTTATGAATGAAACTTTATTTAAATAGATAAATGTACTTTATCTAAAATCATCAACAAACAATTTCTGTAGAGGTCATAAACTAAAACCCTTCTAATTAAGATGAAGCAGGGATGTCCATTATTATCACTACTATTCAATATTGTTCAAGAAAAGTAGCTATAGCAATTAGAGTGAAAATAAAATGGAAAGAATTATAATAGGCAATAAGGAAACAAAGTTATCACTTTTGCAAATGATATGATGGAAAATCTAGAGAATCTAAATTAATAGCAATTCTTCTTAATATCAATGAAGTCCTACAGGAAGAGATAGAAAAGGAAATGCCATTGAAAATAACTCTATAGAATATAAAATATTTGGGAGTATACCTGCCAAAACAAATCTAGCAACTATAGGAAAATAATTACAAAACATTCTTCAGAGACATAAAGGCAGACCTAAACAAATGGAAAAATATTAATTGCTCATGGATTGGCTGATCCAAAATAATAAACATGACAATTCTCTCTTAATTTATCAATTAAGTGTCATGTCAATCAAACTACCTAAAAATGATTTCAGAGGACTGGAAAAGATAACAAAATTCACCTGGAAGAAAGAAGTCAAGAATATCAACGGAACCAAAGGAAAAAAAATACCAGCTGTCAAAATATACTATAAAGCTATACTCATTAAAACAATCTGATACTGCCTAAGAAATAGATTTGTGGATAAATGGAAAAGACTAGACAATTAACACATTGTCAGTGTCTATAGCAAATTAGTGTTCAGTAAACCCAAAGAGCCAGACTTTGGGGGGAAAATCCTCACAATTTGACAAAAAAATCTACTGGGAAAACTGGAAAACAGTAAAGCAGAAAATAGGTATATACCAATACCTCACATCATATATGCATCAAGAAAATAAGAAATGGATACTTGATATAGATACAAAGGATGACAATATAAATAAATTAGAGGAACATGGAAAGGTTTACTTGTCAGACTTTGAGAGGAACCATCCTGCCTTGGGAGTCCTTGAAGATGATAAGGAGAATGAAAGAAGATAGACTAAAAAATAACAGTGGGATCAGGAGAGCTAAGGTGGTGATTGCAACCAAGTCAACTTTATTGAAAGTTACCACTTCTTTTATAAGGGGAGAAAAACAAGCTGGGGCTTCAGCACAAACTTTCCACATCCAAAGTAATAGATTATGAGTAACATAAGACCTTAAGCCATCACAATACAATCCTCCATACATAATTGATTTATAGGAAACATGTTGTGCAGGGTCTGTGCTGGGGTCTGAGAAATGGGAGGAGTTTCCATAGTTACTTGATACATACACAAGAGATTACCCTAAGATACATACACGATCAGGGGTTTCTATGGGTATCAGCCATAAACATGACATAGAAGTGGAAAGGAGAGAAAGAAGGAGGACAGTGGTTAGGAACCTTCTGTTTGATGTCCCAGAGACTTGCTCAATGGGGTCTCAGACTTTGCCTGTGCAATAATCAAAATTGGATGGTCTAATGTAATAGTTAAAAATTTGGTTAAAATAGGAATTGATTTCACAAAATAATAATGGTTTAAAAAAAGGAATTGTGGTCATTGTATATAAACCAACTATTTAAGTCAAAATGTTGTTAGTAGCTCTTAATAATCCAATTCAACAAAAATATGGTAAAAGGAGGAAAATATATAAGGGAAAAGGAAAATATTTCCTAGCCTGCCATTAGAGCTCCCATCTGAAGAAACCTAGCTCACCTCACCTCACCCAATCCACCCCCTCCACAAAGTTCAGATCTCCACTATTAAGTCCAGTAGCCTCTTCAATAAGGGTCTCACTAGTGCAAGACTCCTCAAAACAGGATCTACATAGAATCTATGCAGCGCAGAATGCTTCTTCAGCTGGACTCACCAATGCAGAATATATCTTATAAAGTGTGTCACAGAATGAATCTCAGAAAAAGCCTCCTCTTCAGCAAAATTCCTTCCAAAATGCCTTCTCAGGAGTCCTTGGGCTGGCCTTCTACAAGCAGTTTCTCCATCTCACCTCCTAGCCTCAAAGTAAATAATCACAGCCTCCCAATTTGCATGCCACTGCCCAGTGCTTGTGGTATTTGGGAGTGTGACCTTTTCTACTAAAAGGCTCTTACTAAGTGTTAATTAGGACTACTCCAAGTTCTTGATTGATTAATCCAAAATAGACAAAGGAAATAAAAAATTCCCTTTCACACCTGCTACAAGACATACCAATAAAGGACAAATTGTTAAAAATGAAATAGATAATTTTGATCACTTTCAATTAAAAAGCTTTTGTGCAAACAAAACCAATACATCTAGGATCAGAAGGAGATCAACAAATTGGGAGGGGGTGGATTTTATCAAGTGTCTTTGATGCCTCATTTCTCAAATATATTGAGAACTGACTCAAAGTCTACAAGAAAATAAAGCATCCTCCAATTGAAAAATGTTTAAAGCATATGAAAAGGCAGTTCACAGATGAAGAAATTAAAAGTATTCATAGTCATATAAAATGTTCCAAATTACTATTGATTAGAGGAATAAAAACTAAAATAACTCTGAGGTACTACCTCACACCTATCAAATTGACTAATATGGCCAAAAAGGGTAATGATAAATGCTGGAGGAAATGTGGGAAAATTCAGACCTTAAGGTACAGTTGATAGAAATGTGATCTGATACAACTATTCTGGAGAAGAGTATGGAAGGACAGAAAACTATAATGACCCTTTGACCCAGCAATACCAGGAGTGAATCTTAATCCTAAAGAGATAAGAGATAAGGGAAAAGGCCTTACTCTTATTTTTGCTAACTCAAAAACAGGAAGGAAAAAGAAATAGAATCTGACAATGTGTCATGAAAAACACACTAAAAGTAAGAGATACATATAAAATGAAGGTGAAGGGCTGGAGAAGAATATACTATACCTAAATTGATACAAAGAAATCAGGGGTAGCAGTCATGATCTCTGATAGAACTAGGCTCAAATAGATATAATTGAAGGGTAACTATTCCATATTATATTGTATGATATATATGTATATATTGTATTTTATAATTGTATATTATATATTATGCAATATATGTATTGTGTAATATATAAATATATTATATTGGGAGGTGCTGTGGATAATGAAGTATTATCAATATTGGACCTGTATGTACCAGGTATTATAGCATCCAGATTTTTAAAGGAAACTACATGAAATACAACTGGGAAAAGATAAAATAATTTTAACAAGGGACTCCAATTTTCTCCTCTCAGCATTAGATAATCTAACAAAAAAAATAAATTGAAAAAGAAGCTAGGGAGATGAATAGAACCTAAGGTAGATTAAATATGATACTTACCTGGAGAATCACATACTTGCATGAGGCTAGCAGTAGATGTAGCCTGAGCATGTATATAATCCAAACATAGTTTCTGGTGGGACAGTGATGGTTTAGAGTACAGAAATACTCTGCAAAGATTTTACTTTAACATTCATCATACTATGGAAGTAATCCTATATTCCTGTGAGATTGTGGCATTGAAACAAAAGTACCACTAGGTATAACCTGTTAGAAGCCATTGAGAGAAACAGGGTCTCTAATTAATATTCTTATCTGGACCCCATCAAAAGATCAATACAACCAGGCAAGGCCACGTGTTTTGGTTTTGCTGCCCTACAAGTCAGGACACAGAGAGGATGGTTTTATCTAAGATAAAAATCTGGACTCATCTCTGTGATTCCTTTCGTGATCCACACCTTTTCTTATTGGAAAGCATTATAATCTAATTTTCTGCAATAGCTTTAAGTAAACCAACACTTAATGAGTTAACAGCCTTTTTTCCGCTCAGCAGAGGTCAGCTGCAACTGTGGGTATATCTCTCTTACTGCTCCAGACATCCCAAGGTGACAGAGTGGCAGGTTCAGGTAAAATTTCACTTTATCTAAAGTGAGGCTCATTTTTAACCTTGGTACTTTTTCTCATCCAGGCATAATATTCATGAGAGAAAATTTTGTAAGTCCTATGTCAATCATGATGTAACTCTGTAACCTTGAGTGTTTGTACAGCTGCAACTCTATTTTGCTTTGTGTGAAATGGATTTTGAATTCTGTATATAATAAACCTGAAGCTCCATGTCAGATTGGGGTACCCATGAGCTAACTAACAGCCTCTGCCTTCTGTCTCATTCATTCTCACCTAAACCATGCACCTCCCAGATCACGGGAGCTGTTGGATAGTTTCCGGCAATAACCAAGCTGGAAAGACTTTGTTTTGGAAAGAGCATGGTCCTGGTAAGAGATTGTGTCTGCTACCTAAATATGGCCTTGATAATGTATGGTAACTGAAGACTAGACAGATTTAGCATATCAGAATAAATGCTGATAGGTACATGGAGAAATAGGTCTAATTTTGCAATGCTAGAACAGCTGTGAATTTTTTGTTTTTTTTTTTAAAACAAGATGTGTCTTTGAAAACAAGATACATTAAGAGCTGTAAAGCTAATTATCCTCATTTACCTAGGGATTCCATTAGGATTAGGCTGATGATTCCTAAAGTGGGCACTACCACCCCCTGGTGGGTGCTGCAGCAATCCAGCAGGGTGGTGATGGCCACAGGTGCATTTATCTTTCCTGTTAATTGCTATTAAAATTTTTAAAAATTAATTTCCAGGGAGCTAAGTAATATTTTTTTTCTGGAAAGGGGGCAATAGGCCAAAAAAGTTTGGGAACCACTGGATTAAGCCACTAATGAAAATGTAAAAATCTGTGAATGTACAAAAACATACATGGAAGCTTTGTTTGGAATGATAAAATAACTGGAAATAAAAGAAATACAAAGATAGAAATGGTTGAATAAATTGTGATGTCTGAATTTATTTTATTATGTTATTAGAAATTATAATTATTTGAAATATAAAGAAAATAAGGGAAATATATGAAAAATTAAAAGATAATAAGAATAATACATTCTATGATTAAATTTAAAAACAGTCACACAATGAAAAGAAAAAATTATCAATGTAAAACTAATCCAAAACTAATTCCAAAGCATAGAATATTTATATTAGCACACACGAATAATTTATATATTTTTAAAAAATTGAAAACTTCATGGAGTTTGTAATTTTCACATAATTTATATTAATTATTTATTTGTTTTTTTGGTGTTGAAAAAAAAACAACTAAAAACAACATATGGTTTCATTAATAGATGCAGAAAACTGTTTTAGAGAAAACGCATCTCCCAGAGAGAAAACTAATGAATTCTGATGTCAGATAAAAGCACATTTTTCTTTTTCTCTTTCTTTTTCTTGCTTTCCTTTTCATAAAATCCTAATGTTGATATTTTTACACTATTTCTCTTATATGATGGACCTCATATTTCTTGTCTTTTCAGAGAGAAAAATATCTTCCTTTTAACTTGCTCTAAATGTTTTGCTTTTCATCTATTTAATTTACATCTCAATTCATATTTTTAGATAGAACTTTAAAGTTGAAAAGGACTTTCCATTTCATCAAGTCTAACCTATTCCTACATCTCTGACAAGGGGTCTTCTATCCACTCCTTGAAGACCTCCAGTTCTTTTCATCTCAACATTCATTTAATAAATAGCTACTATGTACAATTTCCTGAGTTATGCATTGGAACAATGAGGGTAGCACCTTCCACCTTGGAACATGTTTCATTAATAATAATTCTCCATTTATATGCAGATTATATTTACTTCTCTCCAACTTCCATTCATTTTTCCTGATTCAAAACCCCACTCCACTGAGGATCAAGAACAGACAACTCTTTAAGTATTTGAAGGTGGCAATCATTAGTCTTCACCATTTTCACTCTTACTCTTCCCCCCCCAAAAAATTCAGGCTGATGAACCAAAAATCTGAGTTTGGTTAGTGGCTCTTTCCCCTTTTGATTCTGTGAATTTAGGTAAAGTGCCGAACTTCTCTGTAATTCAGTTTCTCATATTTTAAATAGAGACAATAATACATTTATCAGCTATCTCACAGAGTTTGCTGTGAAGAAAGAGCTTTGAAGATTTTAAAGTACTAGATATAGGAAATTATTTTAGATTTTCAAGTTGCAATAACACAAATGTAATAAAATTATGCCCCAAATATGTAATTAATATACCAATTTGGCTTATTCTATGCATATTAGTGGACAAAAGCCCAATAGTTTGATTGTTGCAGAAGTATATTCATTGCTTCTTGATTTTACAAAAATAAAATGATATAGTTAGAATTTTGTTAAAAAAACAACTTCTGGTGTACAGTCTCATGTTGTCACATGCTAATTGTATTACAGTCTCATGTTATCACATGCTAATTTCTTGACAACTTGTAAATGTAGGAATTGAAACTCTTTTACTTGTATTTTAATCTGGACACATATCAAAATTTTTGCTTTGAATTAAATTAGCCTTATTTATAGTATTCAAAAAAACCAAAAGACATTATAGATCACCTTTTTTGACAATGGTAAAACAAAGTCCCAAGGAGGATAAATGTCTTGCCTATTGTATATAATACAATTGATTGATTTGACCTCAGTGTTAATTTCATAATATGAAATATTCTCTTTTCCAAGATTATAATGCCTGCTTCCCTCAGCCATTTTTTTGTATTTCATGGCTTCGAGTAGCTTCATCATTATGGTTACTATTCTTTGTGCTCCTTAGATTGTCAATGTCTTTCTTTAGTATGTCCAGAACTGAAAACAATATCTCAGCTATGGTGCAATTAGAATAATTTTATCCGAATTATGCTATAAGATTGGCATGATAAACATTTCCTACTCGCCAGAGATATAGATATTTTCAAATGAGAATATATTCATTATTTTAAACTCCCTTTCTTTCATGCACATAGTAGTTCTCACATGAACTATTTTTGGAAATCTGCAAAGGAACAAGAACCATTAAGAAATATTTATTTGCTTAATTTTGTGTGTAATCAACAAGGAAGTCTGATTGAATTTTAGACACATAGGTTAATGACTATTTGTGAAATAGATTATAATCTGATGCTCAAAGGCAATCATACAATTAACAATCAAAATGACTATCCATATGTTAGTTATGAGAAAAATTATTAATTATTTTGAGCTTGGTCAGGTTTACCATCCCCAACTTTATTAATCTCATATGTATAATCCAAGTATTAATTTAAAATATTTAAAATACTATCAATGAAATGTTAAATGCTAAATGTATCTCTCTTTTCCAAATCTACTTGTACTGAATTAATGTAAGATATAGTGAGTGAATATTTGTTTTAAGCAGGAATTCAAAGTACATAAATACAAAAATATAAATACATACTTAGCCTCAAATAGCCTTTGTCCCTCCAAACTGCCAAAATATGTTCATACTCATTTCAAAATGCCATAGAGCTTGCAATCAATCCCTTTTCCTTTGATAAACAATAAGTGAATTTTCATGAATTTGAATAAGTCCATTGGATGGGAAAAAGATAGGGAGGAATCATTATCAGGTTGCATATTGCCTAGATGGAATAGAAATAAGTTCCTTAGTATTTTTTATATACCCCAACTTGGTAACTTAAAAATGTTAGAAATCTATGCCCTTGGTGGACAAAAGCACTGATCATTTGATTGTTGCTGAAGTCTATTCATTTTTTTCCTTTTCATGCCAATGAGAAAAAAAGGTGGTTCAGTTAAAAAAAATTCTGGCCCACAGACTTGTGTGATAGCAGCAAAGCATGCCTAATTTTTTGACAAGTTGAAAATGTAGAGATGGAAATCCTTTTGCTTCTGATAGAATCTGGATATGATTCAAATTTGAAAAAAAAACCTCAAATTTTAAATGCTTTGACAAATGTCTGCTTACTCAGACTATTTCAAGAAATTCTCTAAAGATGATGTAAAAAGGATGGAAAAGGACAAAATTATGGGTCTGGGGAATTATGAATTGTGCAAAAAAGTAATAGAAATCTTTGCATGAGAATTTGTTTTCACTCTTTTACAATAAATACACTTTTAAAAGCTGATTTCCCTGTTTATCTACCATAATCAAATAATTCTCAATATTTTTAGCATCATGAACAAGAACAAAAAAAGTTAAGATTTTATTTAACTTTTTACATTTTTTGCAATCATTAATAATGAAAGGATGTTGAATATTAGGATTCTTACCTTAACAAAGAGCATCTCTTATGATAGAGTTTACCTATAACATAATACAAAATTAACACCTCATGAACCAATAAGAAAGACATAGTTGATTTTCTTTAAATATAACTTTAACAGTTTGTTCAAAAATACTCTCAAAAATCAAAAGTTAAAAGGAAAATGAAAATGGATAAAAAAAAAACTTCATAATGCTTGAGCTTCTTCCACTAAAACCATTATAATTCAATCATTCTGTTTCCTTACTTCCACTGAGATTTTAATGGCTCCATATTATGTAAGCATGTGAGACTAATAATAGCATCCATCCTCATAATCATGCCATTAAGGCAGAAGATGACAGCAGGAGCAGGAGGAGAAACAATACTATGCATAAATCACACTGACTGAGAAGAATGAGAAAACTGTAAAGAAATTCTGTTCAAAGCCAACCAGTAACAATCACAAGAAAATTGACCAAAGTTAAGAAACCACTAAGAGTTCACATACACATATGTAAAGAAAGGCATAATTTTCTATAGTGTTATTTAGTTAACTGGCAGTTAAGGAGAGGGAAAAATACTTTAATTGTAAATATTGACATGCAAAAGCAAGTGACTGCTTGGTGAGATTAATTACTGTGGTTTGCAAGGTTGAGCTATATGCTTACAAAAAAAAAATAGCAGGGGTTTAGTTGTTCCAGGGTTCAAGAGGTCAAGAAAATAACATTTTAAGTGGAATCATTTTAAGAGTGTACATTTTTGGGAAAGTCTATGTGTCAGTATTTACACAATATATAAAAAAAGATGATCACTGATTTCATTTCTGTATGAACTCATTAGATTACTTCTTTTCCATAATCACATATTTAATTTGTATCCCTAATCAGCTATGTGAATTCTGTCTAATATCTACTTTGTCAGATTTTTCATTGTATTTTTGATATGAGAATTGGTATTTTATTCAAGAAGGGTGATATAAGAGCTCTAGCTCATATATTCTGTCTCAAATTCTTCCCTTTTTCTTCAGGTCTCTAAAAATAATGATCAAAAAATAAACTTATATTACTGCATATTATTGGGGTAAATGATATATTTCAAGAATTAAATAATTTAAGACACTTAGTGGATTAGGAAGAAAGGAAAGACTAAGAAATAAGAATTAAAGGATGACTTTACAAACTTCTGAATTTTAATACCCCACTATAAAGCATATTGTGATACTAAACATTCTGACAGGAATATGTTACTAATTCCAATATTTCAAATAATTCATTAATTTTTTTTAATTTTAAACCCTTAATTTCTGTGTATTGATTTATAGGTGGAAGATTGGTAAGGGTAGGCAATGGGGGTCAAGTGACTTGCCCAGGGTCACACAGCTGGGAAGTGTCTGAGGCCGGATTTGAACCTAGGACCTCCTGTCTCTAGGCCTGGCTCTCAATCCACTGAGCTACCCAGCTGCCCCTAATTCATTAAATTTTAATATGAAAATTTCAAGATTTACCATATGTAAAGATCAAGACACATAATATTTCTAAAAATATTTATACCATGTAAAAATGCACAAAGATTAGTTTTAAAAAGTATAATATGTGGTGTGTATTCTATACTCCTGCTTAATTCAGCCAGACATATTATTAGCTTACTTGAAAATTGCTCAAGTTGGAGATATTCTACTTATATATGTCACTTCAGATATATTTGTTCACTTGAATATGTATTAGTTATTCAAACCCTTTAAATTGTGATATGACTGGTTAGGTCAGGTTTTAAAGCAGTGTGCCTAGATTTCACGTACAACAAACAAATAAATTCCCTGGTTAAAAAAATATAATCCATTTATTATTTCTTAATGATCCTAAAAAAAAAGAAAAAGAGCAGTGCTACCAGGATGGGAAATTTTGCTTTCTGAATTCAACAGTAATCTGTTTAACTAGTGATCAACAAAGTGGGTTGTTTTTTGTTTTTTTTTTGTCTTTTTTCAGTATCCTTTACTATATCAGAATTCTTGCTACTTCTGTAGAAATTTAAGTTATCGCTCAAATAGTAAAAAGAATAAGAAAATATAAAATTATAAAATTTACCCCCCAAATGCACCCAACATCATTTACTTGGTTTCAGAATGTATAATGATGATCCCCTTATTTTCTTCAAATTGCTTCTAGATTTTTCTGATATTTGATACTCTTTAATATTGATCCTGGTTACTAATTCTCAATATTTAAAGCTTGATTAAAAATTCTTCAATTTAACATTGCTTCTAAGACTGTGTTTTTCTGTGTATATTAAAATGCCAATTTTCTCCATAGCATTGTGAAATAGAAGGAAAACAATCTGAAAATTTATCTCACATGACTGATTCACTCATTGCAAAAAGGAAAATGAAGTTCCTTCAAACTTGCAAGTGAATGTTTTTGAAATTTCATGGAATTCCTCAGTTTAATGTTTGGAGATAGTAGTAGATAAAGTAATTTTCTCTTTTTAGGTACCACATTCTCAACATATTTGATTTTTTTCTCTTTTTATGGTCACTGAGCACACAAACATTCCCTTATTAGAAGGGAACAATTGGTCTCTAAGATGTATAAATCCTATAATTATATAGTCTATATAATGAATATAATATATATAATAATATAATGAGTAGACTATATAATTTTAAACTGAACTACTTTCTGTAATGGCAGAAACTAGTCCCAACCAAGCCGACTGTGTGGTGAATGTGATTTTTCAATGTTAATTTCTTTGTTTAAAAAAAAGAAATAAAGAAACATCCTCTAATAAGATAAGCTAAAGATTTTGGGAAGGGATTTAAATAATTCCTAAATCTAATATGAAGAACAGTAAAATATATGAGAGTCTTTTTCCTTGAGGCTCTCCCCCCAAATAATTGATATAGAAAGGAAATGAATTTCATTGAATATTAATTGAGTATGATTTTAAATTTTCTGTGATTCTTTTCCAAATATGGATTTGGAAATCTCCACTGGCCTCCAAAATCCTTCCTTGACATTAAGTTAATCTTCTCATGTATGGAAGTGCCTGATCCTTTCATTCTGGGTTTCTCTGTGCCTTCACAATATATGATATAGCTAGGCCAAAATATACTTCATCAGTCTACATATAAAATATGCTAATGTGAAAATTCTTTCATTTAGAAGTTAGTTCCTTAAAACAAAGTTACTACTTTAATATATGAGTTTAAATTTTGACAAATAATTGTGTTCAAAAGAAGAGATAACATTACAGAATACATTTGACTCTTTCTTTGAGGGTTATCCTTGAGGATTATCACAACCATGTTATGTAAGTCTGTCTTGATTTAAGAGAAGTAAAAACTGAGAAGCTGATATATTATACTACATTAATTCTCTAAAATTATATTTGTTGTTGTTGTTGTTGTTGATCCATTTCAGGACATGTCCAACTATTTAATTTAATTTTTTGTAACATTCTCAATGTCTTGTTGGGTCATAAACTTTTCACTTATCTAGAAATATGACAGGTAAACTTTTCCATGTTCCCCTAATGGTTTTATTGAATTCTCCTCTATTTCTATATAAAATATATATTTTGACTTTATGGTAGAGTACAGTGTGAAATATTGGTCAATGCACAGTTTGTGCCATATTTTTTTCCAGTTTTTCCAAATGATTTTTTGTCAAATAGTGAGTTCTTCCCCCAATTACTTGAATCTTTGGGTTCATTGAACACTAGGTTACTATGGTCATTAACTATTGTATGTTGAGAACAGGTTAATTAAAAATGGAATGATCTACATGAATTAATGAAGAGTGAAATGAGAATAATCAAGAATATATATGTATATATATACATATATACATATAGCTATTGAAATAATATTGGAATGTCCATCTGCACAGAATGAACTGAAAAATAAAAGGACAAAAGACACAATATATATATACACATATTTTTTTGTGAAGTGATGCCTGTTATGCTATGGATAAGGGAGGGAGGGACTGAGACATCTCAGAATAAATTCTATTAAATCAATATTTTCAAAAAAAGAAAATATATATACACTAACAAAAGACAATACCTACCCAAATTTCCAGGATGCAAAAAAAAATAATTCTAAAAAGAAAAAAAATCATGTGCCCAATAAATTACATAAGAAAATACAAAAAAGAGCATTTGTTAAGTAATTATGAGTTTAAATGTTTGAAAACTAACAAACAACAATCAATTATGAGGAAATGTTGAAAATTATCAAAACAAATATATTGGCAAAGAGCTCTATAAAACTAATATATAACATTAATAGCTGCTTCATTTAAAAACCTAACAAAAACTAATATATTTTTAGCAAACTGGTTAAAAAGAGGGAGAGTTTTCAGTAAAGATATTAATATGAAAAATTCAGGTGAATCCCATTTTTCCAACAATTACTACAGTAAGTATTTAAAGGGCAACTAGATGAAATAATGTTCAACAAAACCAATTGGAAACTCCAATAAGCAATTTCATTCAATTCAAGAATGCACAAATAAAGAACCAGAATTATATAGTGAAATGGGTTGATAATCTTGATTGATGATGTGGTTAACAGTGAGCTACCTGAGTGACAGGAAGTCCAAGAGAGAGACCCAGTAACTCCTGGTGCTCACTTTTATCCTTTCCCTAAGTTTCAGAACACAGTCTCAGCAGTTTCACAGCATGCAGTCTAGTTAAGCACACTTCTTTTCTTTGCAGAATCCTCTTTTATCTGTTTGCAACCAATTTCTTTTCTTCCCTCATTAAAATAGGTACTTCAAGAGAATATTAAGCATAAGATTGTAATCTAGTCAGATATGTAGTGAATGAAAAATAAAGTCATAAGGATCTTGGTCCTGGACAGTTGTAGCAATAGCATTGAAAGGACATAACCAACAAGACACTCACTACACAAGAGGACTGTCCCTTAATCTTCCAAGAGAACTGAAGTCAGAGACAAAGGAGGAGATGGGGGCTCAGTTTCCATTTGATGATGAGATCAATATGTGATTGATGGTACAACTTCAAGAAAACTTGTGGATAGTAAATGCCCAAAATTCCTAAAAATAATGTTGTATCCACTTTTCAACAAGGTATAAGAACCTCCAGAAAAGAG
Source organism: Gracilinanus agilis (assembly GCF_016433145.1). Lineage (NCBI taxonomy): Eukaryota > Metazoa > Chordata > Mammalia > Didelphimorphia > Didelphidae > Gracilinanus > Gracilinanus agilis. The sequence goes on from NC_058132.1 coordinate 436,128,094, forward strand.
ATTGAGGAGAAAAAAGCATAGAATTCTCTGGAGAAAAACACTATTCAAACGAATTGCATAAAGAGAAGTCAAAACTCATAACTATGTTGAGCTACCAGGATTGAAAGCCTGAAGCCAGGGAGTGTCAGTGGGCAAAATATGTTCTTAACTACCCCTTTATTAATTAAGACAAAACAGTAGAAGCATTATTAAGATAGATAAAATCATCCTATCCAAAAAAAAGTAAGGGAGAAAAGCCTCCTCTTAACACAAAATCCAAATCAGGCATTGAGAATATAAATATATGTAAAGAAGAAAATTCCAAAAAAAATGAAGAAATGTTATGAGTTGAGAAAATTCTGAGAAGTAACCTGGAGAGAATAATTATTCTACAAGCCTAAGTGGATTCTCACAGAGAAACCAAAATGATTGTCCAGAAGGATTCTAAAAATGAATAGGAAAAATGAAATGATGATACATGAAGTTAGAGTTCTAGTAGACAAAATATAAAGAATAATAGACTCAAACAAAAGGTGAAATATATGACCCAAGGAGAGACTTACTCAAAAAAATATGAGAAAAATAAAACCCAATGTAAATGAGAAAAACAGAAATATTAGAAGATGAAAAAATTAAAACTAATAAGGAAAAACAAAGTATCTAGTATCTAAAATAAACTTAAAATAGTTTGAACAGGAAATAAAATATAAAATTTGTCTGATGCCCCAAAAGTTGGTCAATGTTTATAAATGTATATCATAAATAACTCAAGAAATAGTAAAAAAGAACAAAAGACTTCAGATGTATTAGAACCAGAGGGTAACATGAAAATTGAAAACTTTTCCATTGATACCTTGAAAGAAACCCCATATGGAAGACATCTAGGAGTATAATTGTTAGACTCCAAAGCTGCTAGGAAAAAAATGTTGTATACAGCCAAAGAGTTTAAGTTTTTAAAAATTTAGAAATACATTAAGCAAATCTTCAAGCGCCCTGAGAAAATGAATATAGCAAATATATCAGAATACAAAAGATAAAAAACTTACAAAAAATAAAACACTGCAAAACAATGGTGTTCCTATGAAAAATAATCTTTAAAATAATAGAGGACTTTCAAACATTCCTGATGAAGAGATCTTGGTAGAATCTTTGAAATGCCTAAGAGAAATGTGAAAATTAAAGCAGTGGAAATCCTGAAAATAAGGACAAATTAAATGATGATTAAGTCCTATATTATGAAAGATTTAGAAGGGACAAGAATCCCAATATTGAATTTAATCATAGAGAGAGCAAATTAAGAAAAAGACTAACTTCAATAGAAGAAACAAAAAGAAGGGGAAAAGGAAAGCACAAAGGAAAATGTGAAAAAGACAGAAATTAATATTTTCATAATTTGTTTTTTTTTAAACTCTTACCTTCTGTCTTGGAACCAATGCTGTGTATTGGCTTCTTGGTGGAAGAGTGGTAAGGGTAGGAAATGGGGGTCAAGTGACTTGCCCAGGGTCACACAGCTGGGAAGTGTCTGAGGCCAGATTTGATCCTAGGATCTCCCATCTCTAGGCCTGGCTCTCAATCCACTGAGCTACCCAGCTGCCCCCTATTTTCATAATTTGTATGTAACAGAAAAACAAGATTTAAAAATATTCTACTCACTTAACTTACCAACTACTTTCTTTATTCTTGAGAGCATATTTTAAGGTTCTACTCCACAGTAGATTTCTCTTAATACTTTTATAGTTTCCTAATTCTCATTGATAATTTCAACTCTAAAATAGAATCTAGACTATATTTGGATATAAATATTGTTCTTTTAAAAACTGTATTGGTAGGTTTGGGGAGACATAGTTAGATAAGAGACCAATGATTACTTTGGGACAGTAACAGGATTTTCACACTGTGGGTTGAAGGGCTCAGCAGTTAGTTTTGACCAGGCCAGAGCCTGATCAGGGTCCGACACACAGATCACTCAGTTACAGAGCTGGGTAAAATCAGTGGAAAGTGTAATTTATTTCCACAGAGAGGTTTTGGAGGAAAAAGGGGAATCCCTGACACTAATTCACTAACTAATATACCCAGATCTAAAACCTTCTCACAAAGGGCCTTCAGGGATTTGATGGTCTACACTTTTATTTAGAACCTTCACCTGTCTAACCTGTAACCCTATTATAGCTACCCTACATTATCCAAACCTCTCTTGATTAGTACTAGAGGTGTTGGTCTGTGACAGATCAGATAGCAACCCAAGGGTAGGTCTCAGGTCCAACTGGATCGAGACCTCTGCTTATTGACAGTGCAGACAGGCTAGCAACAGGTTCACAGGATCTTCCCCCAAACACACAGCAACAAGGACAGCAAGATGGACAGGATCAAAGCACTCAGGATTTGGCAGCCACTTCCTCCAGGTTCACATCCAGAGAGGAAGACAACTAACAGCCCCTGAGTTCCAGCTTAACCCTTCCTTCCAGCATTCCAGAAGCTTTACTCCTCCAAGTCTCATGCATCTGTCCTCTATAAACCTTCACCTCTCCTACTATTTCTTCCTCATAACAAAACTGACTTAGATTTCTCCCAATTTTTTACAAACCTTTAATTCCCAAATTGAAAAACTAATATACTTTGTTTATCTAATGCCAAGATGGCAGAGTAGAGCAGAGAAGCTCAAAGTCACCATGAGAATCCTCTCCAATCAATCTTAAAAAAACAAAATGAATACAGGAATGAAAGAATCAACAAGGAGACAGACTGAAACAACTTTCAAGCACAACCTAAAAGTAGGCAAAGAACATCTGGGGTACTGGGGTGAGTGAGGATCACAGATGGCAAGAAGCTAGAGCAAGGAGTGGGGAGAAAGCCAAGACTGAGTCACACACCTCTACCCTACATCTGCTGTTCCAAGTTCTGTACCTGAGCCGCAGTCAACAGCAAGACCCTAAGACCCTGCCCAAGCAAATAGAGGTCCAATAAACCCACACCCCTTGAAATTCACCTGGAGTGAAATCCAGGAATTCCATTCCAGGGAAGTCTATGCTAAAGCAGCCTGATTTGTGAGGGCCCAGAGGCAAGCCAGAAGTCCCATTTTGGACCTGTGACAAGGACATAGTTCCCAGTTTGGGGTAGTTGGTAAATCTAAAAGAGATGGGTCCCTCCTGGTGGTCTTGCCAAAAACTCAAGACAGAGCCCCAGAATATGACAACGTACTATGTGTTTGACAAAATCAAGTTCATAATGAGACGAAAAGCTTACACATAAGCTGGAGACTAGAATTTGAGTAGTCTCTGAACTGATCAGGAACAGGGTGAAAACTAAAGCTTATAACCAAGCCTGAGATGAGAACTTCAACTATCAGTGTCTCAATAGTTAATTGAATCAGCAGTGGGAGGTGGCTTTTAGAATTCTCAGCCTTTAGGTCATCATATCATCTTGCAATAACTTAAACTGGCAGAAACCCAGAAGTAAAGCCAAGGAGAGCATCAAGAAAGAACTGAAGTTTAAGAGGATGCCATAACCTCCCAGAAAACAGAGCCTAACTATAAAAAGGTAGGGCAAATAAGCAGACAAAAAAAAGCACCTAACTATAAAGGATTTTTATGGATATAAAGAGACACAGAAGGGAATAACAAAAGCAAAGCAAATACACATAAATTCCAAAAGAAAAACACGGATTGGATACAAATTCTGGAAGAGCTCAAAAAGGATTTAAAAAACCAATTAAAAGGGATATCTAGGTGGCTCAGTGAATTGAGAGCCAGACCTAGAGATGGGAGGTCCTAGATTCAAATCTTGCTTATAACACTTACTAGCTGTGAGACCCTGGACAAATCACTTAATTTCCATTGCCTAGTCCTTGCTGCTCTTTTCCCTTAGAACCAATACACAGTATTGATGCTAAAGCAAAACATAAGGGTTTAAAAATTAAAAACAACAATAACAATTAAGAGAAGCAGAGGAAAAGTGGGGAAGAGAAATGGAAAAAAAATGAAAAAAGAGCCCCAAAAGCAGAAGGAGGAAAATCAAAACTTAAAAAACAGAATTGAAAAACTATTAACAAATGATTTAATGAGATATCAAGAAACAATAAAACAAAATCAAAAGGATTAAATAAAAGAAGAAAATATGAAGTATCTCATTGAAAAAGCAACAGACCCAGAAAATAGATCCAGGAGGGATAATTTAAGAATTATTGAACTACCTGAAAGTCATGATTAAAAAAAAGAAAAGGTTGGACATCATAATTCAAGAAATTATCAAAGAAAACTGCCCAGGTATTCTTAAACAAGAAATAAAAACAGAAGTTAAAAGAATATGCAGATAATTTTCAGAAAAAAAACCCAAATGACAAGTTTCAAGATTATAATAGCCAAATTAAAGAGATCCTCAATTCAAGTAGAAAATACTGCAAGCAGCAGGGGAAAAAATAATTCAAATAACATGGAGTTATAATCAGAATCACACAGGATTTAATGGCTTCCACATTAAAGAATTGGAAGCCATTGAATATAATATTCAGGAAGGTGAAAGATTTAGGTTTACAACCCACAGTTACCTATGCAGCAAAACTGAGTATTTTTTCCAGGAGAAAAAATGGACATTCAATAAGATAGAAGCTTTCCAAGTATTTCTGAGGAATAAGCCAAACTTAAACAAAAAATTTGAAGTCCAAATGTGAGACACAAAAGAAGCATAAAAAGGTAAATAAGAAAAAGAAAATTTAAGGGACTCATTAAGGGCAAAATGTTTATATTTCTACATGGGAAGAGAATATCTGTAATTCTCAAATATTCATAGTAGCACGGCAAATAGAAGGAATATATTTAAAATAGGGTGGAGAAGTAAACTGATTATGATATGATATGTTAAAAGGATTTAAAGGGTATTGCACTGAGAGAAAAGGGAAGGAAGAGAAAGAATGGGGTAAATTATATAACATAAAGAGACATGAAAAATCATTATGGAGAGGAGAGGATGAGGGTGGTGACAGGGAATGCTTAAACTTTACTCTTATCAAAACTGGCTCAGAGAAGGAAAAACAAATATCCTCAATGGGGTATAGAAATCTATCTTACTGATAGAAAAATAGAAGGGAAATAAGATATGGGAAGAGGGAGGTTATTGGAGGAGGGGGAATAAGAGGGAGTAATAAAAAGCAAAATTCTGGTGAGAAGGAATGGATTGAAAGAAAAATAGAGCAGGATCAAAAGGAGGAAATAAGTTGGAGGGCAATACACAGTAATCATAACTCTGAATGTTGTAAAAGGGAAATAGACTTCAACAGTAGGAAAGCAGATTTAGCAGGCAGGCATGCTAAGGGTAAAACCTTGGCTGTCAGGCACGGATATTCTGAGAGGAATGCAGGTGAAGAGAGAGGAGAGAGTGATCTGACAGAACTGGAGTAAGGAGGGTTTGGAGCTGTTGTCCAGCCTGCTGTGACTATGAGCTGTGGATATTTGAGAGTTTGAAGAAGATTGGAGATACCATTTATCAAGGCAAATGTAGATAGAGAGAAATGTCTGCACCTGGTGGACAGCTTGCAGACAGACTTCCCTCCCTAGTGTTCATTGGATTACTGGTGGAGCAAGGATTTGGTTCCTCTAACCTGAAGTCATCAAAGGATCAGCCTGGACCAGTTGTGAGAATCTCAATATCCTAGCCCTCTCTAGAACTCAGCCAAGGTTGTCTGCCTGACTGAAGCTAGTTTAGCAGAGAAACTGATAGTCATCCCAATCCTTAGGATTCTATTTGTCAGTTAGTTGAGTTTTAGATATATCTCACCCTTTTCCCTCACCCAGAAACTATTAACCATTAAACTGTGTTTTAGATACTTCTTGTGTCTTCCTCGATCCACAAGTAAAGAGTCCACTGTTAGATGTCTTCCTCAACCTGAGTTTCCCTTGCTAGGATAGTGAAGAGGATAACTGTCAACTGTCATTTTCACAACTATAGTGTTTCACCTAATCCTGCATCCCTTGTGCACATCCCCAGTTAACCTGTGTGGGTGTGTGGATGTGCCCTAGTTGTGAATATTGCCCTGTGTTGGTAGTTTATCCCATTTCAGGTGGCAATCTCAGTTGGTCTGGGGGAGAGAAAGACATAGGAAGAGGGAGGACGTTCACTCTTTGGCAGTTAACCTATACTGGAAGTGAGAGAATTCTATTGAGCCCCTCAGTGGTTGGTTGAGACTTGAACATTCTGAGCCAATAGGTGAAGGCTACTCCCTCACTGAGTTCATTGATAAACATCTATGTTCTGATAGTACACCTAGATATTTTTAAACCCTCAGGGAAGGAGTTTTAACTATTTTCCTTGCAGTTTTTTCCTATTTCCCTATTACAATGTGAATTGGATAAACTCACCCATGAAATGGAAACAGATAGTAAAGTTGATTAAAAAAGAGAATCCTACCATATTAATAGTAAAAGGCTGGAGTGAAAGTTATTATGCATCATCTAAAGTTAAAAAAGCAGCAATCATGATGTCAGACAAAGAAAAAGTAGAAATTGATCTGATTAAATAAATAAGGAAGGAAAATATATCTTGCTAAAAGGCATTCTAAACAGTGCAGTAATAGCAATACTTAAACATTTATGCACAAAATGACACAGCATCCAGATTTTTAGCAGACAAACTAAAGGAGCTTAAGGAGGAAATAGATAGTAAAACCATACTAGTGGGGGACCTCAAACTTCCCCTATCAAAACTAGATGAATCAAACCAAAAAATAAAAAAGAAAGAAGGAAGGAAAGTTAATGAAATGTTAAAAAAATTAGTGTTGGGGGCAGCTGGGTAGCTCAGTGGATTGAGAGCCAGGCCTAAAGACAGGAAGTCCTAAGTTCAAATCCGGCCTCAGACACTTCCCAGCTGTGTGACCCTGGGCAAGTCACTTGACCCCCATTGCCTACCCTTACCTATAAGTCAATACACAGAAGTTAAGGGTTTAAAAAAAATTAGTGTTAATAGTCTGTTGAAAATTGACTATGACTAAAAAGGAATATACCTTCTTTTCAGTAGTACATGGTACATATACAAAGATCAACCAAGTACTAAAGCAGAAAAAACATATCAAACAATTTCAGAAAAGTAGAAATAATGGATGCAACTTTTCAGATCTTAATGTGATAAAATTATAATTAATAAAGTTTGAAAGAGAGGCAAATTTAAAATTAATTTAAAACTAAAAAAATTAATTCTTCAAAACTGGTAGGTCAAAAAACAAATCATAGAAATACTTACTGATTTTATTGAAGACAATGACAAAAAGGAGACAACATATCAAAATCTATTAGATGCAGCCAAAGTGGTACCCAGGGGAAATTTAAATCCCTGAATGTCTATATTAACAAAAGAGAGAAGGAGGAGATCAATGAATTGGACTTGCAACTTAAAAAAAATTAGAAAGAGAACAAATTAAAAATCTCCACATAAATTGGAAATTCTAAAAACTAAAGGAAAAATTAATACAGTTAAAAGTAAAAGAATTATTGAACTAATTAGATTAGGATCAGGTACTTTGAAAAAATTGATACAGTACTGGTTAATCTAATAAAAAAGAAGATCAAATTAACAGTATCAAAGACAAAAAGTGTAATCTCACTTCTAAAGAAAAGAAAATTAAGAAAATAATTAAGAGCTACTTAACACAATTCTATAGCAATAAATATTACAATCTATGTGAAATGGGCAAATATTTACAAAAAATAAAATGTCTAAATTAACAAAAGAGGAAATAGAATGCTTAGATAATCCCATATCAGAAAAAGAAATTGAATAAACCATCAAGGAACTTCCTAAGAAAATCCTCAAGGCCAGATGGATTCACAAATGAATTCTATCAAACATTTAAAGAACAACTAATCCCAATACTATACAAATTATTTGACAAAATAAGCAAAGGAGTATTACCAAATTCTTTTTATGACAGAAATATGGTATTGATACCAAATCCAGGAAGACCCAAAGGGAAAGAAAGCTATAGACCAATCTCCCTAATGAACATAGATGCAAAAATCTTAAATAGAATACTAGCAAAGAGATTTCAGAAACATGGTATTGATACCAAATCCAGGAAGACCTAAATCAGGGAAATAAAGCTACAGACCAATCTCTATAATGAACATAGATGCAAAAATCTTAAATAGAACTAGCAAGGAGGCTTCAGCAAGTGATTACATGGATTATACACTATTTGCAGATGGGATTCATACCAGGAATGCAAGGCTGTTATAACATTAGGAAAACCATCCACATAATTGACTATATCAATAACCAAACTAACAGAAATCACATAACTATCTCAATAGATGCTGAAAAAGCCTTTGACAAAATACAACATCCATTCCTATTAAAAACACTAACATATAGAAATAGAAGGGCCTTTCCTCAAAATAATGAACAGGATTTATTTAAAACTAACAACAAGTAATAATGCCCATTATTACAACTATTATTAAATATTGTACTAGAAATGCTACCGATAGCAATTAGAGAAGAAAAAGAAATTGAAGGGATTAAAGTAGGCAATAAAGAAACTGAACTATCGCTCTTTGGAGATGATATGATGGTATGTTTAGAGAGTCCTAGAGAATCAACTAAAAAGTTGGAAGAAATAATTAATAATTTTAGCAAAGTTGCAGGATACAAAATAAACCCACATAAATATATAGCATTTCTATATATTTCCAACAAAATTAGCAGCAAGAGTTAGAGAAACTCCATTTAAAATCACTCTAGACAACATAAAATATCTAGGAATCCATCTGACAAGACAAACAGAAGAATTACACAAATACAACTACAAAACACTTCACACAAATAAAACTAGATCTAAACAATGGGAAAAACATAAATTGTTCATGGGTAGGGTGAGCTAATATAACAAAAATTAAAATCCTACCTAAACTATTTTACTTTTTCAATGCCATACATATCCAACTACCAAGAAACTTTTTTTTGAATTAGAAGAAAAGTATAACAAAGTTCATCTGGAAGAATAAAAGGTCAAGAATATCAAAGGAACTAACAAAAAACAAAATATGGGGACATAGCCATTCCAGATCTTAAACTGTACTACAAGGCAGTGATAATCAAAACAATATGGTACTGGCTAAAAGATAGAAGGATGGATCACTGTTAGAGGAAAATGACCTCAGCAAGAGAGTGGTTGATAAACCTGAAGATCCCAACTTTGGGAACAAAATTTTACTATTTGATAAAAAAAACACTGGGAAAATTAGAAAAGAATATGGGAAAAATTAGTTTTAGATCAGCATCTTGCACCTTTAGATCAGCACCTATGCCAAAATAAATTCAAAATAGATCAATTATATAAATATAAACTGAGAAATCATAAAAATTAGGTGAACACAGTATAGTATACCTGTCAGATCTCTGGGAAAGGAAGGAATTTAAGAGCAAGCAAGAGATGGAGAACATTACCTAATGTAAAATGAAAGATTTTTGATTATATTAAACTAAAAATGTTTTGTACAAACAAAACCAATGCAATCAAAATGAAAAGAAAATCAACAAACTCAGGAGGGGGGAATTTATAACAAAATTTTCTGACAAAAGACAAATCGCCCAAATATATAAGGAACTAAGTTAAATCTACAAGAAATCAAGCAATTCCCTAATTGACAAATGGTCAAAGGAGATGATTTGGCAGTTTTCAGATGAACAAATCAAAACTATCAAAAATCTCACAAAAAAGTGTTCTAAATCCCTTTTACCACCTAACACACATAGCAGATAGGCCAATATAACAGCAAAGGAAAATAATAAATGTTGAAGGGGAATTGGCAAAATTGGGACACTAATACACTGCTGGTGGAGTTGTCAATTGATCCAGCCATTCTGGATGGCAATTTGGAGTTATGCCCAAAGGAATTTAAAATAATGCATGACCTTTCACCCAGAAATACTACTATCATGTTTGTACCCTAAAGAAATAATAATAAATGATTGTATAAAATATTCATAGCCTCACTCTTTGTTGTGGCAAAAAATTGGAAAATGAGGTGGTGTCCACCAATTGGGAAATAGCTGAACAAATTATTCTATATTATGGTGATGGAATATTATTGTCTTGTATTGAATAATGAACTGGAGGATTTCTATATGAACTGGAAAAACTCATGAACTCATGCAGAGTGAAATGAGCAGAACCAAGAATACATTATACACAGAATGTGAAATATTGTAGAATGATGAGAATGACTTTGCTACTAGTAGCAATGTGATGATACAAGACAATCCTGAGGGACTTATGAGAAAAAATGCTATCCACATTGGGAGAATGAACTGTGGGAGTAGAAATTCAGAAGAAAAACATATGGCTTATCACTTGTTTATATGTGTATATGATTATGAAGTTGTTTTTTTTTATAACCCTTACCTTCTGTCTTGGAGACAATACTGTGTATTGTCTCCAAGGCAGAAGAGTGGTAAGGGTAGGCAATGGGGGTCAAGTGACTTGCCCAGGGTCACACAGCTGGGAAGTGTCTGAGGCCAGATTTGAACCTAGGACCTCCCGTCTCTAGGCCTGGCTCTCAATCCACTGAGCTACCCAGCTGCCCCCGATTATGAAGTTTTGCTTTGATATTGTTTTGAGTTTTTTTTAAGCCTTAACTTCTGTGTATTGATTCCCTGGTGGAAGAGTGGTAAGGGTGGGCAATGGGGGTCAAGTGACTTGCCCAGGGTCACACAGCTGGGAAGTGTCTGAGGCTGGATTTGAACCTAGGACCTCCCGTCTCTAGGCCTGGCTCTCAATCCACTGAGCTACCCAGCTGCCCCCTGTTTTGAGTTTTAATTACAAGAATGGTTTTCTGAATTGTCCTCAATCAAAAAGTAGAAAATGGCATATATTGTAGCCTGAGAAATGTTACAAGTGGATGACTGTGATTGGGAAATTGAAGGGATAACTTTGACAGGTTGGATTATTTTGACTCAGTTGTCCATTGTGCTATTTCCTTAATGGACAGAAAATTTCCCCACCTGGTTAATCCTGAATTTTTTTTGATAATCTGTGACTATGAGAATAGCTGTCAGATATGACATGCCTGGAACTGAATAGAGCTAAAGGAGTTTTTCTCCCTGTGCCCTTGGGGAGATGAGTCTTGACATTGTTGTGATTGTTCTTCCTTTTTTCCTTTCATAGCAATTTTCTATAATCAGTGCAGGTGAGCAGTAGATTACTGAATGTTGTATTGCTTCCTTTTAATTAGTCTTATTCATTAATTGTTTTTAATGTATTGAAGTCCATAATATCCTGTAATTTTGGCTTAGCCCTAGACTGAGAAAGTGGCCTGATCCTGATTTGTTAGGCAATTGGCAAGCATTGCTTAATAAATTAATATACTCATAACCTTTGTTTCTTCAGTCATCTTATATTTTGCTCATCACAATATATCTTATCAAGGTCTATTATCCAAACCTTATAAGCAACCAATAGAAATGTATGAGCCACAAGATCTAGTTCCATTACTTTTGGCTTCTTGAGATGAGGTTGATCAAGGAAGACTAGAGTTATCACAACAACATTCAAAGTTTCAATGTGGTGCAATAGAGAGCACACTGTTCTGGAAACAGGAGAAACCTAGGTTGTATTTGAAATATTTTTCAAAGATCATTTTGAGACTTTAACAAGTTACTTAACTTATTAAAATCTCAATTTCCTCATCAATAAAATTCAGAGATGTTTGATTTCAGAGGAGATGTCTAAAAGACATCACATCAATTCCTCATATTTACATAACTTTAATATTGGCAAAGTGATTACTCATAACAGCCCTATGAATTAGCTAGTATATTAAAACCTCTGTCAAAATTTCAGGGAGATAAGACAAAATATAATAATAAAAAAATTTCACACTGGGCAGAATACTATAGTAAAAATATTTCTGGATCTGGAACCAAAGATCCTGGTTTATGTAAAGAGGAAAGGGGTTTTATGGGTTCAATGTATTAAAAGGTAGTCACCAGAGGATTGAACTATTATCAATCCTCAATTGAGAATAATCTCAAATAAAAATTGACTTTTCTGTAAATTTATTTACATGAGAGAGAGAAAGAAATTAAGAATCTATCTCAATGATTAGTCCAGGTATATCTTAACCCTCAGCTGAGATTTAAAGAGCCTGAGACCCAGAGGTGAATGGAGCAAACTTCATTCACTGAGTCTATAAAGGAAGTTTCTTAATAGAAGTCCAGGAAGATTGTCTTTAAAGTCACCGCGTGGATCAGTCTTGGTCATGAACCAGCAACTCACCACGTGGAACAGTCTCCATCACCAACCAGCGTAGCTCCCTCAGATCTTCACCATACCAGTCACAGTCTCAATCCCCCTCCTCTTTGGAAGGGGTCATCTATATGTCACTTCCAGTGCCTTCCGTTAGCTTGCTTGACCAATCACAATAGACACTTTCTATGAGAAAGTGTAGGGGACTGTGCATTGATCCTGATACATTACTCACTCTAGCACATGTGGTTTAGGACCTCCCGGAATTGGAAGGTGCTCTCACCTTTGTGTAGACTTAATTTAATTATCACAGTTGAAATTAAAGCTGTGACATCTTGTATTTGTGAACCTTGAACAACTTAGGTTTTTCAGTGTTAAATGGTGATAATCATATTTATAAATGAAATGAAAGCAAAATAATGCATTAATGAGAGTAATTTAATGAAGTCAATAAGCTAAATATCTAACATGAGTTTTTATATCTTTATATGTTCAAAAAAGTCACTTGTGGTGGTTTAAAAACAGTATAAAGGAACCATTTTTCTCTAAAAAAATACATTTGAATTGGCAATTAGTAAATCACAAAGAGAGACATTTAAGTTAGAGAAAAATACATTTTATTTAAAATATATATATAAATTAGATTTGTGGGTGCATCTCTTTGTTGTTTTTGGTTATTACTGTTGCTTATTTTTAAGTAGTCCTTGGGCACAAAGGCAATAAAAAATCTCAAATTAGCATTCTTCATTACTTGCCCTTCATAAACTGTTGTCCCCTCTTGGGAAAGAGTTATTGAAAGCCTGAATCATCATCACTTCAGAAAAGCAGGGATGGATGCACAATGCCAGTAAATCCCAGTTTGTTTGCAGATTGAACTAATTGCTAAGATTTACATAATAAATTTAAACTGTGGGACTAGAAGATTTTTCTGTCAATCTCCCATCAGCAAGTCTCCCTGTCATTGACACCAAAACCATAATTCATAGGTTATTAAAAATGTTGAAAAACAGCAAAATCATTGAGAGGGGAAATTGAGAACACCTCTATGCAATTCACTCAGATACTTTAAGGATCTCAAAATTTTTACTTAGTCTCTGGTGGATTTGTTTAATTAGTAAATCAAATATTTTTGAGTAGCTAGATTTAGTCTTTTATGCAAAAGAAGCTTCCTTATTCTGTATTTTTTTAGTATTTATTTTTTATTTAGAATATTTTCCCATGGTTACACGATTCATGTTCTTTGCTTCTCCCCCAACCCCGCCTCCCCCCATAGCCGACATACAATTCCACTGGGTTTTACATGTATCATTGATCAAGACCTATTTCCATATTATTGCTTATCCTGTAATTTAAAGGCATTATTTCATATTTTTTTCTTGGCCAACTGTATTTTTAACAATATATACCATTGCAATTAATTTTATTGAAGATTTTTTCCTTTTGTTGCCTAAATTTGAGACATTAAAGGATTTTAATTTTCTGCATAGTCATGAATTACAGTTTAAAATAAAAGATTTCAATTTTGCACATTCATTCAATAAAGTATGAATAATATTTAATAAAAGGAAAAAATTAGAAATAAAAATGTGTTCATAATTTTCATTCTTAATTGGTTTCCTTTCTCGCTGCCATTTTTAAGTCACTATCATTACATTTTAATAACACCTTGTTTATGGAGAGATTCAGTAGCAAGTTAATACTGTATAAAATATTTTTCTGAGGTGTATCTGTTACTTGGGATATTTTTATGAGCTTTTGTCAGAATCATACCTTGGCATAATAAGTGCAATGAAATCCCATCAGGTATTAAACATCTTTAAAAGTTTAAAAGCAAATACAGACCCCAAATATTACTTAAGATGGAGAAAACATGAATTTTCTCAAAATCTTTTGGGCACTACATGAAAATTTCTAAGGAGCAAGGTGAGTCTAATCAAATCCCACCTATTCCAAAATGAAAGTAAATATTATTTATGTGACTGAGTAGCTTAATAATGAGGAAGTCATTTAGATCAATCATGTGACTTTGATGATTAATATGTGTGTTGACAATATGCTGGAATGGACTAAATTTTAGGATATGTTATCCAAATATTTCATACTGATGGGAAGTTGTCAATCTGATCTCACTTTTTTTAAGAAGCAGGAATGATTCTCATATGTATATTGAACACAGAAGAATTGATCAAGCAATGTAGAGAGAATAGTGGAGAACTAGGAATATTTTACACTTTTTTTTGGTAACTAGCACTTGAATCATTCATTATCAGAAAAAAATCTCCCATTAAATTCCCTTAGGATAGTAATTTTAACTTCATTAATTTTTTAAAAATGTTTTATTGATGCTCTTTTTCATCATTACTTTTACTTTCCAGTAATTTCCCTCCTTGCTTCCTTTCACATCATAGAAACCCCCTAGTTACAAAGTCTAATATTTGATTGCATTTCCTTATCTTAATTGTATATGTAGTCAAAAATTATGAAGCAATCCATGGAAGAATCAAAATAATTAAGACAATAAAATCAACTATGCATTATCAGAACCAAAAGGAATCTTAGCACTCATTTCATATGAAGAACACAAGACAAATAGGGATCTTAAAAATCACAAGCATAGGTAATTTAGTCCACATATTCAAGGGATAACCTTAGGTTCTTTAATATCTGCATTATAAGTGTTTTTCTGTCATGTAGAGCTTACTGGCTATATAGGTTTGGGAGGAGACATGGGGGACAACTTTGTTGTTTATCATACCTTACTGCTGAGATTTTAGCTGCAATTGGAATAAAAAAGCTGTTCCTTTGGGAAAAGTAATATCTGTCCTGGGAGATACTAATTACATCCCTGTTTAATTAGAACAAACATGGTGGGTGATGCAGATCAGCAACAGACCACTAACACTGTAGAGGACCCACTGGATCTCATCAGGCTCATGAACAAATAAATGTACAAATGAGAAATGACCTAGAATGACGAGGAAGATTGTATGCTTATGATCAACATTTAAACATGATTTTGGGAGATGTAGAAGAGACTGTGACAACTATAGAAATTGATGAAGAAACATATGGGGAGATCTATAAATCAACCAAGTGGAACATTCCAATGCTGTTTGTCTGAGGTGATGGGGTTGTATTAGTAGCCCCTCCATTGAGAGTTGGATGAAACAAAAGCTTTATCCTGTGCAGAAAATTGGAGACTCTGGACAATATCTTCTATGAGAAAAGCTGGTGTTCAAAAGAACAGCCCATGATACTTTTTGATATTTAGAAACAATCAAAGAACCCTCCATCCTTAAAATGTTAATTTCCAGACAAGACCTGATCTGAATGGCATAACACTCATTCTTAGTTCTGATACCAATTAATGTAAGCATCAATGCAGGAATCTTTTTCAGTGATTTAATTTGTCTCGTCATCATGTAAGCAATTATTTTTTAAATTAAATTTACCTTTTTTTGGCAAAAAATAACACTTTTCTTAAGTTAAAATGATTATGTGCAAGAGGTGATCCTCTTCCCACAAGGCTGCATTTTTTCTATGCAGAAAGACAAGATTGACAGGATCTTAAAACTGATAGTTTCTTCTGCATTAGATAAACCAAAGATCTCCTCAAAAGACCTCAGCAATAATTCACTCTACTGTACATTTGATAAGGGTCATTGAGCTTTTACTTAAGATCTTTAATGATGAGGAAACAACTATTTAAGAGGGACTTCATTTTATTTCAGAAGAGCTGTAATCATTAAGGGTCATTTCTTTATACAGAGCCTAAATATGTATCTGAGTAAGCTGAATCCCGTTACACTTAAGTTTGCTTTCTGGAGATAAACAGAACAACCCTGACCCTCCTGCATCAGACATTTTCCATATGTACAACTTTTAAAAAGTCACTCAAACTTTCTCAGCCTCTGTTTCCTCCCCTGTAAAATGGGAGTAATAATAGCAATGATCTCACATGATTGTTGAGAGAATTAAAATAAGAACAGAAATTTAGAAAATTTGAAGCACTATATAAATTCTGTTTGTTGTTGTTACCATTGTTGTGATCATTGATGTTTTCCAAGATAAATTTGTCCCTATTCACTTTTTCCAGTCTCTTTCTTCTCTAATATAACCAAGAAAGTTTTCAGAACCTGTCCCAAAGTCCAAAATTAAACATGGCAATCTTAAATGTCAGCAAAGTTGTACAATGGAAAAAAAGCATTTTCTCTACAATCCAAAGACTTGATTTCAATTTTCACCTTCTATCATTATTATCTTTGTGACTATGTATTCTTTATATAACTTTTTTGACCTCATTATCCATACTTGAAAATAAAGAGGACTGGACCATATGGTTTCTGAAGTCTCTTTTAGATTTGGAAATATTCTCTGAAAGGTGGCCTTTTTGAATCAGAGTATAACAGAACTCTCATAAATTAATTCTAGATATTTTAGTCTAGTAATAAATCATGTATCATTTTTGTAGAGAATATAAGTTAACCATTTCCTTCAACTAGTACTGGTATGGTTCCATTTTTGACCAAAAAGGAAACTATGCATTCTTTTGTTATTCCAAATGAAATTTGTTATAGTTTTTCCTAATTCAGTAAAGAAGTTTTTTGGTAGTTTGATAGGTATGGCTTTAAATAGGTAAATTAATTTGGATAGAACGGTTATTTTTATTATGTTAGCTTGTCCTAACCATGAACAATCAATATTTTTCCAATTGTTTTGATCTAGTTTTAATTGTTTGGAAAGTGTTTTGTAGTTGTGTTCATATAATTCCTGTGCTTGTTTTGATAGATAGATTCCTGAGTATTTTATATTGTCTAGGATGATTTTAAATGGTGTTTCTCTTTCTACTTCTTGCTGCTGTGATATGTTGGAAATATATAGAAATGCTAATGATTTATGTGCATTTATTTTGTATCCTGCAACTTAGCTAAAGTTGTTGATTATTTCTATTAGCTTTTTAGTTGATTCTCTAGAATTTTTAAGTGGACCATCATATCATCTGCAACAAGTGATAGCTTAGTCTCCTCATTGCCTATTTTGATACCTTCAATTTCTTTTTCTTCTCTAATTGCTACTGCTAGTGTTTCTAGTACAATGTTGAATAATAGAGGTGATAATGGGTATCCTTGTTTCATGCATGATCTTATCGGGAAAGCTTTTAATTCATCCCCATTGCATATGATTCTTATTAATGGTTTTAGATATAAACTGTTTATTATTTTTAGGAAAGGCCCTTCTATTCCTATATCTCCTAGTGTTTTCATTAGGAATGGATGTTGTATTTTGTGAAAGGCTTTTTCAGAATCTATTGAGATAATCATGTGGTTTTTGTTTGCTTGTTGATATGGCCAATTATGTGAATGGTTTTCCTGATGTTGAACCATCCTTGCATTCCTGGTATAAATTCCACCTGATCATGGTGGATAATCCTCTTGATCACTTGCTGGAGTCTCTTTGCTAGTATTCTGTTTAAGATTTTTGCATCTATGTTCATTAAGGAAATTGGTCTGTAGTTTTCTTTCTCTGTTTTTGATCTACCTGTCTTTGGCATCAGTACCATATTTGTATCATAAAAGGAGTTCAGTAGAACTCCTTTACTTATTATGTCAAATAGTTATATAGTATTGGAATTCGTTGTTCTTTAAAGGTTTGATAGAATTCACTTGTGAATCCATCTGGTCCTGGGGATTTTTTCTTAGGGAGTTCTTTGATGACTAGTTTAAATTCTTTTTCTGATATGGGATCACTTAAGTATTCTGTTTCTTCTACTGTTAATCAAGGCAATTTATATTTTTGTAAGTATTCATTCATCTCACATAGATTGCTATATTTATTGCTATATAATAGCACAAAATAGTTTTTACTGATTGCCTTGATTTCCTCTTCCTTAGAGGTGAAGTCTCCATTTTCATCTTTAATACTGATGATTTCATTTTCTTCTTTCTTTTATTTAATTAGACTGACCAATACTTTATCAATTTTATTTGTTTTTTTCAAAAGTACCAGATCCTAGACTTATTTATTAATTTAATAGTTCTTTTACTTTCAATTTTATTGATTTCTCCTTTTATTTTTATAATCTCCAATTTGGTGTTTAGCTGGGGATTTTTAATTTGTTCCCTTTCTAGTTTTTTAATTGGCATGCCCAGTTCATTGATCTTTGCCTTCTCTAATTTGTTAATATATGCATTCAAGGATATAAATTTCCCCCTGAGTACTGCCTTAGTTACATCCCACAGAGTTCAGTAGGATATTTCATCATTGTCATTCTCTTCAGCAAAATAATTGATTGTTTCTATGATTTCTTCTCTAACTAACTGGTTTTGGAGAATCACATTATTTAATTTCCAATTAGTTTTTGATTTGCCTTTCCAGGTGCCATTACTAATTATTATTTTTATTGCATTATGATCTGAGAAGGTTACATTTATTATTTCTGCTCTTTTGCATTTGTTTGCAATATTTCTATGCCCTATTACATGGTCAATCTTTGTGAATGTACCATATGCAGCTGAAAAGAAGGTATATTCCTTTTTGTCCCTATTTATTTTTCTCCATATATGTATTAAATATAAATTTTCTAGGATTTCATTTACCTCTCTTATCTCTTTCTTATTATTTTTTCCTTTTGATTTTTCTAAACCTGAAAGAGGAATATTTAGATCTCCCACTACTATGGTTTTACTATTTCCTTCTTGAGATCTGCCAGTTTCTCCTTTAGGAATTTGAATGGTATACCTTTTGGTGCATACACGTTGAGCATTATTATTTCCTCATTGTCTGTCCTGTCTTTTATCATGTTGTAATTACTTTCCCTATCTCTTTTAACCAAATCTATTTTTACTTTGGCTCTGTAAGAGTTCATGATCTCCACTCCTGCTTTCTTTTTCTCATTTTAATCCCAAAAGATTTTGCTCCTGCCCTTCACCTTAAACCTGTATATGACCACTTGCCTCTTTTGTGTTTCCTGTAGAAAACATCTGGGAGGCTTTTGGTTTCTAATCCACTTTGCTATTTGTTGACTTTTTATGGGCAAGTTCATCCCATTGACATTCAGAGTTATAATTATCAACTGTGTATTCGCAGACATTTCAGTATCCTCTCCTAGTTCTACCCCTCCTTCTTAAGCTATTTCCTTTTAAACCGGTGGTTTGTTTTAGACCAGTCCCCCTGTCCCCTCAATTTATTTACTTCCCTTTCCACCCCTCCCTTATCATTCCCCTCTTTTTATTTTTTGAGGCCTAATGAATTCCGTCCCTCTTCTCCTCCCCTCCCTTTTTTAACCTCCCCACTTCCCTGATCCCCTTGATTGATACCTTCTGACTTTCTCAGTAGCGTTAGATAGAATTCTATATCCAAATGAATATAGCTACTCTTTCCTCTCAGTGTTAATTCTGCTGAGAGTAAGGTTTAAATATTACCTCTTAATGCTCTCTTCCTCTCCTTTTTATAATCGTGTTGATCCCTCCCCTTCCCATGTTCTCTTTGTGTGGTAAAGAATATCCTATTTTTCTTATACATTTAAGTTTCTCTTGGTGCCATCTACTATTCACCCTCCCTCTTTTTTTTCCCTGCCCCGTCTTCTCTTAGACCATTTAGTGCTCCAACCTCTCCCTATGAATAATTCTTCTAGTTACTATTTTAGTGAATACAGTTTTGAAAATTATACATAACATTTCTGCATATAGAATACAAATATTTTTATCTTATTAAGGCCTTTAAAGGGGTAATTTAAGAATAAGAATTTTCTTTCTTTCCCCTGTTTCTTATTTACCTTTTCATGTTTCTCTTGGTTTTTGTGGTTGGATATCAAACTTTCCATTTAGTCCTGATCTTTTCTGTGCAAATACTTGGACATCTTCTGTCTTGTTGAATGCTCATACTTTCCCCTGGACGTATAGAGTCAGTTTTGATGTGTAGGTGATCCTTGGTTGTAGACCCAGTTCTCTTGCCTTTCTGAATATCATATTCCAAGTATTGCATTTCTGGATGTTTTCTGTGCAGAAGTTATCAAGAGTTTGAGCTTTTTTCTTAGTCTTCTTGTTTATTTCTTGATTGGCCTTGATTGGCATCATTATGTTTTATCTGCCTGAAGGCTGAGTCATGCAATCTGATTCTCTTTGTATGGAGTTAGGGAGCAGTGTTTTGCCTGAGGCTACTTTGTGAGTCTCTTGGCTTCTCTGGGGACCCTCCTGGGCTCTCTGGTCTAGCTGTTTTCAGGGTCGAGCCCATGCATTCCTAGCCAGCTTCCCAGAGCTCAGGACTTGGCCCACGCTTGCTCCTCTACCTGAGGTTCTCTACTGAGTCTGAGCCCGCTGGGTACTGCTGCTGCCCCTCTCAGCTCCACTCCCATGTACAAGGTCTTAGTTTTCCAGCTACCTGGGATCCCAAGTCCCGCTGCTCTCAGGGGCAAGCTCCCAGTAGTGTCAGCCAGCTTCCCAGGGGCTAGATTTTGTGCTCTCGCTTGCTCTAACTCTGAAGCACAGCCTTTGACTCAGGTACAGTGGGTGGGGTGGGAGAGGGATGATCTTCTCACATTTTGGTGGGACCTATTCCCCCCCTTATAATGTGGAAGTGCCCAAATCCCATGTACCTATGATACTGCGCCCCATTGTGGGGTCACTTCTTTAATCTGAATTTTGTTTTCTTGTCCTCTGGATGTACTCTATATCCATTGGTAAGGAGAGAAAGTCACCCTGGCTCTACTCTGTCATCATCTTCACCAGGAAGTCCCTCCTTTGGTCATAATCTCTTGAAGAGTTCCAGTCTAAGGTAGAAGAGATTTGGCAAGAAAAGTTGGAAATATTTCAAAAAGAAAATAACAGTTTAAAAGACAGAATTTCACAATTAGAAATTGAGGTTCAGAAATCAAATGAAATGATAAGCAAATTGAAGACCAGAATTGACCAGCTGGAAGCCATGAAGAGCCAGATAGATCAGAATGAAAATGAAAACCAAAAGATTATAGTCGAAAACCAGTCTTTAAAAAGGCTCGAATTGGGCAAGTAGAAGCAAATGATCTCACAAGACAGCAACAATTAATAAAGCAAAGTGAAATGACTGACAAAATAGAAAGAAAACATGATGTATCTCAATGAGACCATGACAGATCAACGAAACAGGTCTAGAAGAGAAAACTTGATAATTATTGGTCTTCCAGAAAAATCAGAGACAAATAGAAATCTAGATATCATATTATAAGAAATTATGCAAGAAAACTGCCCTGATATCCTTGAACAAGAGGACAAAATAGACCTTGAAAGATCCTATGGAACACCCTCTACAATAAATCCTCAAAAGGCATCCCCCAGGAATGTAATAGCCAAATTCAAAAGCTTCCACTTTAAAAAGAAAATATTACAAGAAGCCAGAAAGACAATTTAGATACCAAGGAACTCCAATCAGAATTACACTGGATCTGGCAGCCTCCACACTACAAGACCCCAAGAATTATTACATGATATTCAGAATGACAAGAGAATTGGGTCTACAATGAATCACCTACCCATCAAACCTGATTCTATACTTCCAGGGGAAAGTATAGGCATTCAACAAAATAGATTTTTCAAATATTTGTAAAGAAAAGACCAGAACTAAATGGAAAGATTCATGTCCAACCACAAAAACTAGAAAAGGTAAATAAGAAAGAGAGGGGAAAGGAAAAAATAATTAATGGTTCTTCTTTAAAGGCTTCAATAAGATCAAATTACTTATATTGCTATATGGAAAAATGTTACTTGTAACTTTCAAAAATTGTATTCACTATTATAGTAATTAGAAGAACTATATATAGGACAAGGTTGGGGTACTAAGTGGTCTAAGATGATATACAAAAAAAAATGAAAAGAAAAGCGGTGAAGGAATAGAATATGGCACCAAGAGAAATTTAAAGGGATAAGAAAAATGGGATAATGTATTCCACACAAAGAGTCATATGGGAAAGGGAGGGGAAGAATACTATTATAAGAAGAAGAGGAAAAGAGTGTTAATACTTAAACCTTACTCTCAGAGGAATCAATTCTGAGGGGGAAGACAGCTAGATCCATTGGGGGTTCCCTACAGGGAAATTCAGAAGAGAAAAACTAAGGGGGGAGTGGGGCAGGGAGTACATAAAGGGAGGGAAAGAGAGGCGGGAGGGAATATAATTGACCTTGAAAAAGAACAAGAAGGGAACAAAAAGAGATGGGGTAGAAAGGGAAGTAAAATAAGGCTAGTAATAAAGGGGACTGATTAAAAGGAAAACATTGGTTTAAAAGGAAATAGTGAAAGAAGAAAGAATAGAACTAGGAGAGGTCTTCAAAATGTTGGGAAATACACAGATGACAATCATAACTCTGAATGTAAATGGAATGAAATCTCCCACAAAACAGAAGCAAATAGCAGAGTGGATTAGAAACCAAAAGCCTACCATATGTTGTCAACAAGAAACATGCATGAGGCAGTTAGACACACACAGGGTGAAGATGAAAGGATGGAGTCAAATCTATTGGGCTTCAAGTGAGAAAAAGAAGGCAGGAGTTGTAATCTTGGTAACTGACAAAGCCAAAGTAAAAATAGATCTAATCAAAAGATATGGGGAATGTAATTACATCCTGATAAAAGGTAGTACAGACAATGAGGAAATATCAGTACTATAGCATCGAAATTTCTAAAGAAGAAACTGGAAGAGCTTAAGGAGAAAACAGATAATAAAACTATACTAGTAGGAGAAATGAAACTTCTTCTATCATATCTAGATAAATCAAACCAAAAAATGAATAAGAAGGAGATAAGGGGGTGAATGGAATGCTCAAAAAATTAAAGTTAATAGATATGTGGAGAAAAATTAATCCGGACAAAGAGGAAAAGACCTTCTTTTCAGCAGCACATGGTTTATTCTCAAAGACTGACCATGCACGAGGACATAGAAACATACAAACAAATGCAAAACAGCAGAAATAATAAATGAAACCTTTTCAGATCACAATGTAATTATAATACTAATTAGAAAGGGCATATGGAAAGGCAAATAAAAATTAATTGGAAATTGAATAATATGTTTCTTCAAAATCAATAAGTTAAAAAACAAATCACAGAAACAATTAATAATTTCACTGAAGAGAATGACATTGATGGGACATCCTACCAAAATCTGTGGGATGCAGCTAAAGCAGTAGCCAGGGGGAAATTTATATCACTGAGTGCATATAATAACAAATAAGAAAGGGCAAAGATCAATGAACTGGCCATGCAAATCAAAAAAACTAGAAAGGGAACATAAAAGTCCCCAGTTAAAAACTAAATTAGAGATTATAAAAATCAAAGGAGAAATCAATAAAATTGAAAGTAAAGGAACTATTGAATTAATAAATAAGACTAGACGCTGGTACTTTGAAAAATAAATAAAACTGACAAAGTACTGGTCAATTTAATTAAATAAAGGAAAGAAGAAAACCAAATTATCAGTAACAAAGATGAAAAGGGAGACCTCCCCTCTAAGGAAGAGGAAATCTAGGCAATCATTAAAAACTACTTTGCCCAATCATATGGCAATCAATATAACAATATAGGTAATATGGATGAATACTTACAAAAAATATAAATTTAGTAGATTAACAGCAGAAGAAATAGAATACTTGAATAACCCCATATCAGAAAAAGAAATTGAACAAGCCATCAAAGAACTCCCTAAGAAAAAATCCCCAGGACCAGATGAATTCACAAGTGAATTCTATCAAACCTCCAAAGAACAAATAATTCCAACACTATACAAACTATTTTATATAATAAGCAAAGACAGTTCTATTAAATTCCTTTCATGACACAAATATGATACTGATCCCAAAGCTAGGTAGATCAAAAACAGAAAGAAAACTACAGACCAGTCTCCTTAACATAGATGCAAAAATCTTAAATAGAATACTAGCAAAAAGACTCCAGCAAATGATCACGAGAGTTATTCATTATGATCAGGTGGGATTTATACCAGGAATATTAAGATGGTCCAACATTAGGAAAACCATTCACATAATTGACCCTATCAACAAAAAAAGGAACAAAAATGCCTTGATTATCTGAATAGATTCTGAAAAAGTCTTTGACAAAGT
Source organism: Gracilinanus agilis (assembly GCF_016433145.1). Taxonomy (NCBI): domain Eukaryota; kingdom Metazoa; phylum Chordata; class Mammalia; order Didelphimorphia; family Didelphidae; genus Gracilinanus; species Gracilinanus agilis. The sequence continues at coordinate 436,152,388 of NC_058132.1, forward strand.
ACACCTATTCCTATTGTAAACATTAAAAAGTATAGGAATAGAAGGACCTTTCCTAAAAATAATAAACAACATATGTCTAAAACCTTTAACAAGCATCATCTGCAATGGGGATAAAATAGAAGCATTCCCAATAAGATTAGGAGTGAAACAAGAATGTCCATTATCACCTCTATTATTTAACATTGTACTAGAAACCCTAGCAGGAGGAATTAGAGAAGAAAAAAATTGAAGGTATTAAAATAGTCAATAAGGAGACCAATCTATCAGTCTTTGCAGATGAGATGATGGTCTACTTAAAAAATCCTAGAAAATCAACTAAAAATGAGTAGAAATAACAACTCTAGCAAAGTTGCAGGATATAATAAATAATTTTGTTTACATTAAATTAAAGAAGTTTTGTACAAACAAAACCAATGCAACCAAAATTAGAAGGGAAGCAACAAATTTGGAAAAAATATAACAAAAAATCCTGACAAAGGTTTAATTACTCAAATATATAAGGAGCTAAAATAATTGTACAATAAATCAATCCATTCCCCAATTGATAAAGGGGCAAGGATATGAATAAGCAATTTTCAGGTAAAAAATCAAAACTGTCAATAAACACATGAAAAAGTGTTCTAAATGTCTTATAAATATAGAAATGCAAATCAAAACAACTCTGAGGTACCACCTCACACCTTGCAGATTGGCTAAAATGACAGCAAAGGAAAATAATGAATGTTGGAGGGCATTTAGCAATATTGGGACATTAATGCATTGCTAGGGGAGTTGTGAATTGATCCAATCATCCTGGAAGGTGTAATATAGGATTATTAACTTTGCCATGTTGACTTGGGGCAACCTGTCAGTTGCCCTGCTTGTAATGTTGACCATGGTATGAGTCATAGGGCAAGCACCAACTGCCAGTTGGGCCAAGAGTATATAAAGCCCTGGAGACCCAGGGCTGGGTTCTGTTTTTTCCTGACTTCTCCCCTGACCTCTCACTTACCCCATAACCCCTGGGGTCCTGGGAGTTGGGAATGGGAATGTGGGTAGTTAGGTCTAGGATAAGGTTAAAACAATCCTGCAGGACAACTTATCAATACTATCAGCACTACTGGAAAACCTTTAGTCAAAGATCAACTTTATTTATTATCCAGAAACCTCCTCACTCTGAACCAGGGCTACTTGCCCTGGGTCATCAGAAGAGCATCCAGAGAAGACCTATTAGGAACCTGAGTCAAATAAACCTTTCACCCTTAGCTCTCAGTATTTCCTAACCCTCTTTCCACTGCCTTATTCCCTTTATTCCTATTATCAATAAACCCCTTAGCCTTAACCTGAGAACTCTGTGGTTATTTGCCTACCATCAAAGGCCAACTAGGGTCAACCAACAATAAGGGTTCTGAGCAGTTACAGCAGGAATAAACTCCATTGCTGAAGGCAAGAAGTTCAACATTCACTTCCTGTCAACCTACGATACACCAATAGGAGGCTACTTCCTCAGCAGGAAAGGGGCTGAAAGCTTTCATCTTAAAGGAGCCTGGTGTCTAGCAGTGAGAGTGCACTTGACACTCACTTAACCAGAATTGGATCCCTGACACATTTATAACTAGTTTCAAGCTCAGCCAAGGTACAGCTCATTCCAACCTTTTTAACTAGCACCTTCCTCTTTCTAGTTTCATTACTAGCTTAAGGCCCTTTACCTACTCATTACAATGGCAATTTGGAACTATGCTCGAAAGGTATAAAAAAATGTCTGCCCTTCGATCCAGCCATACCACTGCTGGGTTTATACTCCAAAGAAATCATAGAGAAAAAGACTTGTACAAAATATTTATAGCCGTGCTATTTCTGGTGGCAAAAAAATTGGAAAATGAAGAAATGTCCTTCAATTGGGGGATGGCTAAAGAAATCTGGTATCTGTTGGTGATGGAATTCTATTGTGCTCAAAGGAATAATGAACTGGAGGAGTTCCATGTGAACTGGAATGACCTCCAGGAACTGATACAGAGTGAAAGGAGCAGAACCAGGAGACCATTGCATACAGAGACTGTATACAATAATTGTATACATTGTGGGACAATTGAACATAATGGACTTCTCTACTAGCAACAATGCAATGATCCAGAACAATGGTGAGGGAACTTATGATAAAGAAAGCTATCCACATTCAGAGAAAGAACTTTGGTAGTAGAAACACAGAAGAAAAACAACAGCTTGAACACATGTGGTGATGCGGATATTATTTGGGATGGAGACGCTAAATGACCACCCTAGTGCAACTATCAATAATATGGAAATAGGTCTTGATGAATGATGCATGTAAAACCCAGTGGAATTGCTCGTCAGCTATGGGAGGGGGGTTGGGGAAGAGGGAAAGAACATGAATCATGTAACAATGGTAAAATATTCTAAATTCAAAAAAAATTTCTTCAAATAAATAAATAAATCTCAAAAAAGAAACTGATTTAAAAAAAAGTTGAACTGCCCATGATAAAGTATTGATGTCCCAAAATTTGTAGTGCAAATAGGGTGCATGTCAGCCCTGCAAAGCCTTACTGCAGAGGTTCTGACAGCTGAAAAAGGGTTTAGACTCTTGAGGAGTTTCAGTCGACCCTGGAGACTCGTGGAGAGTAGAAGAGTCAATCTGAGCTCTATCTTTGGATTGAAAACCTGACCTATATTCAGCAGCTTTTCTTTTAAAATTGTTAGTTTAACTATTTCCTTTGAGTTTCCCTAACCTCCCTTGTTCCCATCATCATTTTCCCTTCCTGAATCTCTTGGGGTTTTTGAAAGGAGGGTAGATCTGAGTGTTAGTTTTCAAACTTGATAGTTCAGTTTCCCATAGTCAAATAGGGCTTACCCTTGTTACAAATTATCTATTGAATCATTGTATCCAACTTTCCTAACCCTATAGGCTACAAAACCTCCAGGCTGATTTAGGCAGGTTCCTATTTCAGTCTCACATTCCTGTCTCCCTCCCCCACCTGAAGCTTTCTCTAGGCGGCTGTTAGAGTTACCTTGTATCCTCTACCCCTTCCAGTCAACCCTAAAATTCAATAAACCCTGTTTTGTCACGTAATCAAAGGCTTTGGCTACTTCATTAGTTGATTGATAAGAGAGGGAGAAGTGAGAAAGGAAATAACATTCTCTCTGAGTCCTGAGGGATTGAAGGTGTCCATTTTGAAGGAAGTGAGATCTCAATACTTCCTCTGAATCTTCCTTAGTGAACCTGAGAAACTGACTAGAAACATTCTAGTCAGTTTCAAGTCATTCTTGACTGGCCCTAACCTTTGTCTGTGAAAGTGCCCTTCCCATCTGAAAGGCTCAGTTTGTTTCCCTTCAGTGTCTCTGACTCAATCTGTATACCCAGTCTGTGACTCCCAGGCTACAGCTGCCTTGCCTTAAATACCTCATCCTCTCCCTTACAACTCCTTATACCTCTGTGTTTATATTTCCTAAACTCAGTCATTCCCTTACCTCTCCTACCATCTCAATCTAGTATCTTCACCATTGTACCTTCCTTGTCCACTTTACTGCCTTAGGGATCCATAAAAACCCTATCCACTGTGCCTTATTCCCTATTCACTCTACTTTTAGTCCCTTGCCTGCCTTATCCACTATTACAAACCTACCTCTGCCTTGATTTCCTTAATACCTCCAGCCCTTGGTCTCATATCACCCTATTGCCATATTCCCTTATAACATCTAAACCTTATTCCCTTATTACACATTTCACTAGAGATCTATTTTAAAATTTATATTGACCCAACTAATCCCATTCTTTAGAACTAGTCATTTGAACCATTATGAATCTACTTAAATATACTATCACCAAGTGGACTGATTATATACTTATTTCTTACAATAGAGAGCTTGTATTTGGGGTGGTAGGAATATATATATATATAGGGAAAAAGAGGAAAAAAGAAAAAGAATTTAGTATCAAAACAATATTTTTAAACATTTATTAATATTTATTTTTTTTAGAAAAGTTAAACTGGTTACATAATTCATGCTCTTACTTTCCCCTTCACCACCCCCAACCTCCCCCCCCACCATGGTTGATGTGTATTTCCACTGATTTTAAGATGTGTCATTGATCAAGACCTATTTCCAAATTGATGATAGTTGCATTGGTGTGGTAGTTTCGAGTCTACATCCCCAATCATGTCCGCCTCAACCCATTTGTTCAAGCAGTTGTTTTTCTTCTGTTTCCACTCCTGTCATTCTTCCTCTGAATGTGGGTAGTGTTCTTTTCCATAAGTCCCTCAGAATTGTCCTGGTTCATTGCATTGCTGCTAGTACAGAAGTCTGTTACATTCTATTTTACCACAGTGTTTTGGTCTCTGTATACATTGTTCTTCTGGCTCTGCTCCTTTCACTCTGCATCAATTCCTGGAGGTCTTTCCAATTCACATGGAATTCCTCCAGTTTATTATTCCTTTGAGCATAATAGTATTCTATCACCAGCATATACCACAATTTGTTCAACCATTCCCCAATTGACGGACATACCCTCATTTTCCAGTTTTTTGCCACCACAAAAAGCGCAGCTATAAATATTTTAGTACAAGTCTATTTATCTATGATCTCTTTGGGGAACAAACCCAACAATGGTATGGCTGGATCAAAAGGCAGGCATTCTTTTACACCCCTTTGAGCATAGTTCCAAATTGCCAGCCAGAATGGTTGGATCAGTTCACAACTCCACCAGCAATGCATTAATGTCCCAGTTTTGCCACATCCCCTCCAGCATCCTTTACTCTCTCCTTTCATTTTAGCCAATCTGCTAGGTATGAGGTGATACCTCAGAGTTGTTTTGATTTACATTTCTCTAATTATTAGAGATTTAGAACACTTTCTCATGTGCTTATTAATACTTTTGATTTCTTTATCTGAAAATTGTCTATTCATGTCTCTTGCCCATTTATCAATTGGGGAATGGCTTGATTTGATTAAGTGTACACTATTAGTGTAACAGACTTCAGCAGATGGTGACATTAGCAGGATGTCATCAACATAATGTACCATTTTGCTGTCAAGGAATATTATCAACTCAAGGTCTCTCTGCAGAATTTGGCAGAAGACCAAAGCTGAATCCGAGAAACCTTGGGGCAAACGCATTCAGTAGACAGATTTACCTTCCCATGAGAAAGCGAACAGCTTCTTGCTGTCTCTGTGCAGGGGAACAGAGAAGTACGCAGAGCTCAGGTCCAGAACAGTAGACCAAGCAGCTTCAGGTGAAATGGCTGCAATGATTTGTGATGGACTTGGTATCATGGCATAGGTCTTTTGCACATGGTCTTTTATTCCTCTGAGATCTTGCACTAAACACCATTGTGTCTTCCCATCAGGAGATAATTTGGCTTTCTTTCCTGGCATGATTGGTGTATTGTATTGTGAAAATCCATATTTTAATATATCCTGCTTTAATAAACTCTCGGTGATGGGTTTCACTCCTTCAATCACCTCTTGACTAAGTCTGAACTGAGGAATTCTTGGAGGTAAGCCTTCTTTTACCTCTATCTTTACTGGTTCCGCTGACAATATCCTGCCCACCTCATTTGAATTTTTAGCACACACATAATCTGGAATATCATCTGGAACCTCATAGATGTTATCAGTTGATTGGTATGATGGTTCCTCACTACATGTGTCTAAAAATAAAATGGGATGGTGTTTCAGAGATCTCTTGGGTATGTGTAAATAAATTTGTCCATCCAGTTGACATTGGATGGTGGCCAATTTGCATAGGAGATCTCTTCCCACGAGGTTTGAAGGACATGATGGCATCAATAGGAAGGTGTGTTCAAGAGTTAGAGGTCCAAATTTTAGCATTTTAACTTTTAGCTTCGGGACTTGTTGTGCTACCCCAGAAGCTCCTCTTACTCTTAAACTGCCTTGAAATTGACATCCTTCAGGTGCCTTGCTTAACACAGAACACATAGCACCAGTGTCCAGTAGTCCCTCATAGTGTACCCCACCAATTTCTAGGTTAACTAATGGTTCTCCACTGTCATTGGACTTCACTAGCACTAAGGGTAATAAAGAATCCTCAGTATTTTGTGTACACTTAACATCGATTCTGTGTTGTGTATGGTATTTTGTCTCTAAACCCAAACTTCCTATAGCACCATTAGGCAAGTTCAGTTTAGAATCAGGATTATAGAAAGCAGGCTTAAAGAGCATTCTCTCATTAAGAGCTTGTAAGTCATTGTCATTTTTGCAAATTTCATGTTGGCTTTCACTAAGGGCTGCAGGAATGGAGGTTTGATTTGATTTACCTTCCACTCTGCCATTAAAAGAACTGTCAAGCGCCAAATCAGCAATTTTCCCCTCAGTAGTATCTGGGAATGTATGGTAGTTAGATTGTATTCCCTTCAACACTTCAGATACAACTACTGATTCAAAAGCTGACTGATGTTCTCTATTTTACCCTGCTGTTTTTGTGACTGACATCAGATGATTTTTGTTATCAATCACAGCAACTGTTTCATTGATGTTATGGTTAGCCATACCTGTTACAGGAGATAACAACTGTTCCCTATCTCTTCCCCAAAGTTTTGGATGAAATTCTGTAGCTAAGAGGTTGAGAAAGGTGGATTTTGACTTCCCTAAATAGCTGCTATCATCTTGCAATTCAGTGGGTTGTTTCTTCAAAATCAAATCCTTGCCAACATGTAGACTCTTTTGCTCTTTAACCTCTAACTGTGACACTGTGTCTAAAGCACTTGAATGGGAAACAATTGTTGCATCTAATTCCCCCGAGGTTACTGAAAGTGTTCCTTTCTGGAAACTTTGTAAATCCTTGCCATAATGTTCTTTATCAATGTTGCCCCTTTGTTTTATACTTGGAATAAAGAGAGGAATTTGAGTTCTTGATGATTCTGAATCCGTTTGCAAAATCTCTCGATGTGACTTGTTGCAATGGCCTTATTGATCTTCATGCTTCTTACCCAATATGTGAATGTATGGAATGAGAAAGCTGATCCTTCATGTAATCATCCTCATTAATGCCAAAGATTTCTTTGCACATTTGCATTATCTCTTCCCATTGCTCATTATCTATCACAGATCTATGTGTATCTTCTGTGTAGATTACTTTAGCCACTTGCTCTATTTTGCCCAAATTTCCCATTTTGCTTTCCTCACTTATATTAGACTCTGCCACACCCAAATTACATTGATTAGTAGGTTTTAAATCAGGAATCTCGATTCATAATGATTTCTTTGGTTTTGTTCCTATTTGTACATATCTGTCCATGTCATCTAAAGAAGATGTTTGACTGTATTTTTTACATGCATGATTGCAGCATGCACCCTCATGTTTATTTTCATCATTTCTTTTGGATTCATTGTTCTTAGCCCATTTTGAATTATAAAAGGTTTTTCTGTTATCTCTGTCTCTTTGATTATTGTTTCTTGAAAAATCTATTTGTTGCCTAAATCTACAAACACGAAGGACGTGCCCAATCTGTCCACATAGATAACAACGTGGGGACAATTTTGATTTTGGGGTGTTGTTAGCAGGTTTTCAAAATTGATTTCTACTTGTTTGGAGAGCAAAATTCCTCACCTCCTCTATCTCCTTCTCTCGTTTTGCCTGTTTTAATTGGTGCTTTAAATCTGCTATAACCTCATGTTTATCAGTATTAGATTGCCTAGCCAGTCTTGCTTCTTTCTGTCTTGAATCATGTATGTACTCTGCATGTTGCCTAACATCCTCCAGTGTTAGTGATTCCCACTGTGGACAACTTTGTCTGAAATAATTTTGTATTGGGATTCAGGTTCCTTTTACAAATTGTCTCCTTATGTGTTCAATTGTATCCTGGGCATGTGTGTCCCTAAGTCCTACAATTGTTTCTTCAGCTTCAATGACTCTATCCAAAAAACTACTCGGATGTTCTTTTTCCCCTTGCCTCAGTTTTTTTTTTAATTTCTGCCACGCATTTGGTCTTTTTGTGTGTAATCTCATTGCTTTGATTAAATCTGCTCTGCATCTTAACAAATATCTCATGTTAGCGTGTTGTGTGAAGTCCAGGTCCTAATGAACCTGTGGTCATGACTCTAAATTGGGATTCGTCCTAGTTTAATTGAGGAATTTTTCTTTTTCCAATGGAGAGTAAAATTCTTCCAAAGGAAATTTGACATCATCGAAACTAGGGTTGAAACGAGTCAACACGCCTTTTAATCCTTTCAAACTCTTGTAAGGTTTTTCCTAGAATTTGGGGAAAGACCTTTACAGAACTTCCATATCGCTAGGAGTGAATGCCTTGTATGTCTTAATGTGCACCACCCCCTCTCCAGGCTGAACAATAGTCCTGTCCACTATTGGCAGTACAGAAACCACAGCATTTTGGATAGATTCATCTTTCTTGGTGTTCTTTTGCCCTAAGAATTTGGATTCCACTATTCCTAAGTGTAGAATCATGTGTTTATCTAGCTCTTTGCCCTCACGGATTTGTTTCAACACCCAGAACAGTATCTTGATATTTTCTACTAGTTCCATGCATTCAGTATCAGGTTTTGGAGAAGATGCCTTATAGTAATTGTATAGATGAGTCAGAACCGCTTTTGAGATTGTCATGATGTGCCAGAGAGACAGAATAATTGTTACAGCCGTGGGTATGAAGCATATACACTCGGCCAATGTAAAGGCAAACCATTTATAATAATCATAAATTTCAATCATTTGTTGTATTAAATTTGGTACCTTTACCAGCCAAAAGGTATATAATCCCTGCATAAAAGACCAAGCCAGTAAGGAAAGACTGCCTAACACAAATGTCATTCTTGCCAAATTCATTTTATTTTGGATCAGAAGATTGTAGGTTTTTTGTTGACTGTGCTTGCCAGATGTTATTGGGGACTTGGAAAGATATAATATGGGATTAGGTAGGCTGTAATATGAGGCTGAAGCTAGGGGTAATAACTGGTAGGATTAGGGAATAAGACAAGGCAAGGGACCCAAGGCTGGAGGTAATCAAGAGAATAGACTAGGTAGTAGGGAAGTTAAGGCAATATAGTGGATGAGGAAGGTTCAATTATGAAGGATGGTAGTTGAGGTGGTAGGAGAAATAAGGGAATGTCTGAGTTTAGGGAGTATAACACTGAAGTAACAAGGGTTTCAAGGGAGAGGATGAATTAATCTAAGCAGACAACCAGCAGCAGGGAACTACAGACTGTGACTTAAGTTAGAACAAAACACTGAAGGGAAATAGACTGATCCCTTCAAGTAAAGGACACTATACAAACAACTTAGAGTCAGCCAAGACAGATGGAAATTGACTACAGGCTTTAGTCAATTTCACAGTAAGGGACTTGTTTGTTTGTTTTTTTAAACCCTTGTACTTCGGTGTATTGTCTCATAGGTGGAAGAGTGGTAAGGGTGGGCAATGGGGGTCAAGTGACTTGCCAAGGGTCACACAGCTGGGAAGTGGCTGAGGCCAGGTTTGAACCTAGGACCTCCTGTCTCTACGCCTGACTCTCACTCCACTGAACTACCTAGCTGCCCCCCTGAAGGGACTTGTTTTGAAGTTACACTTCCTTCAAAATGGACACCCTCAGCTTCCTTCAAATCCAGAAAGTATGTTGTTTCTCTTTTTGCCTTCTTCCCTCTCTTACAAATTAATTAATGAAATAGCAAAAGGTCATGTTTAAACACAAAAGGGGTTTATAGTCTTCTAGGATAGATTGGCAGGGTAAAGGATCAAGGAAGACCTAACAGCCACTTAGAGAAAACTCAGGTGGGGAAGGGAAACAGGAATGGGAGACTGAGAAAGGACCAGCCTTTACTCAGCTCTCAAGGTGATTTTTGAAATCAAAAGAAGTTAGGAATATGGATACAAAGACTCAATAGATAATTTGTTGCCAGGCTAACACTAACTATCACAGATTTGAACTAACGCTCCTATTCACTCTCCTATTCACTCTTCTCAGACATTCAGGTAGAGGAAATGAAGGTAGGAAATGAGGTAGGGTAGGAAATCAAAGGATTTAGCTAAACTAACAAATCTCAAACACTACAAATCTAAGCTAGGTTTCAATCTCAAGAAGGGGCTTCAGCTGGACCCTGGTTCCCTCCACGAGTTCCCAAGTCCAACTGAAACTTTTCCCCAAGATTCTAAAACCTTAACTGACAGTAGAAATTCTGCAAAAACAGTTATACACCATCTCTGCATCACATGTACCTATTGATACTTTTGATTTCTTTATCTGAAAATTGCCTATTCATGTCTCTTGCCAATTTATCACTTGGGGAATGGCTTGATTTTTTATACAATTGATTTAACTCCTTGTATTTTTGAGTAATTAGACCCCTGTCAGAGTTTTTGGTTGTAATGATTTTTCACAATTTGTTGTTTCCCTTCTGATTTTGGCTACATTGTTTTTCTTTGTACAAAAGCATTTTAGTTTAATATAATCAATACCATTTATTTTACATTTTTAAATTTTCTCTAACTCTTGCTTGGTTTTAAAATCTTTACTTTCCCAGAGATCTGACAGGTATACTATTTTGTGTTCACTTAACTTATTTATAGTTTCTCTCTTTATATTCAAGTCATTCACCCATTCTGAATTTATCTTGGTGTAGGGTGTGAGATGTTGATCTAAACCTAATCTCTCCCATATTGTTTTCCAAACTTCCCAGCAGTTTTTGTCAAATAGTGGATTCATGTCCCAAAAGTTGGGCTCTTTGGGTTTTCATACACTGTCTTGCTGATGTCATTTACCCCAAGTCTATTCCACTGATCCTCCCTTCTGTCTCTTAGCCAGTACCATATTGTTTTGGTTACTGCTGCTTTATAGTATAGTTTAATATCTGGTATTGTTAGGCCCCCTTCCTTCACATTTTTTTCATTATTTCCCTAGATATTCTTGATCTTTTGTTATTCCAGATGAACTCTATTATAGTTTTTCCTAATTCAGTAAAAAAGTTTATTGGTAGTTTGATAGGTATGGCGCTAAATAGGTAAATTAATTTGGGTGGAATTATCATTTTTATTACGTTAGCTCATCCTACCCATGAGCAATCAATGTTTTTCCAATTGTTTAGATCTAGTTTTAATTTTTGGGAAAGTGTTTTGTACTTCTTTTTGTATAATTCCTGAGTTTGTTTTGGTAGATAGCTTCCTAAGTATTTTATATTGTCTAGAATGATTTTAAATGGAATTTCTCTTTCTACCCCTTGCTGCTGTGATGTGTTGGAAATATATAGAAATGCTTATGATTTATGTGCATTTATTTTGTATCCTGCATCTTTGCTAAAGTTGTTGATTATTTCTACAAGCTTCTTAGTTGATTCTCTAGGATTTTTTAAGTAGACCATCATATCATCTGCAAAGAGTGATATTCTCATTGCCTATTTTGATACCTTCAATTTCTTTTTCTTCTCTAACTGCTACTGCTAGTGTTTCTAGTACAATGTTAAATAATAGACGTGATAATGAGCATCCTTGTTTTACTCCTGATTTTATTGGGAAGGCTTCTAATTTATCCTCATTGTATATCATGTTTGATGATGGTTTCAGGTATATACTGTTTATTATTTTTAGGAAAGGTCCTTCTATTCCTATACTTTTCAGTGTTTTCAATAGGAATGGATGCTGTATTTTGTCAAAGGCTTTTTCAGCATCTATTGAGATAATCATGTGATTTTTTGTTTGTTAGACTGTTGATATGGTCAATTATGTGGACGGTTTTCCTAATGTTGAACGATCCTTGTGTTCCTGGTATGAATCCCACCTTATTATGGTGGATGATCCTCTTGATCACTTGCTAGAGTCTCTTTGCTAGTTTTTTAAAATTTTTGCATCTATGTTCATTAGGGAGATTGGTCTGTAGTTTTTCTTTCTCTGTTTTTGATATCCCTGGCTTTGGAATCAGTACCATATTTGTGTCATAAAAGGAATTTGGTAGGACTCCTTCTTTGCTTATTATATCAAATAATTTGTATAGTATTGGGATTAGTTGCTCTTAATGTCTGATATAATTAACTCTTGAATCCATCAGACCCTGGCGATTTTTTCTTAGGGAGTTCGTTGATGGTTCCTTCAATTTCTTTTTCTGATAAGGGATTATTTAGGAATTCTATTTCTTCTGCTGTTAATCTAGGCAATTTGTATTTTTGTAAATATTCATCCACATCTCCTAGATTGCTATATTTATTGCCATATAATTGGGCAAAATAGTTATTAATGATTGCCTTAATTTCCTCTTCGTTGGAGGTGAAGTCTCCCTTTTCATTTTTGATACTGTAAATTTGGTTTATTTCGTTCCTTTTTTTATTAGATTGACCAGTAATTTGTCTATTTTATCTGTTTTTTCAAAGTACCAGCTTCTAGTCTTATTTATTAATTCAATAGTTCTTTTACTTTCGATTTTATTAATTTCTCCCTTGGTTTTTAGTAGTTCTAATTTAGTTTTAATCTGGGGATTTTTTTTAATTTTTTAAACATTTATTAATATTCATTTTTAACATGGTTACATGATTCATGCTCCTACTTTCCCCTTCACCCCCTGCTCTTCCCCACCCATGGCCGATGCACATTTCCACTGGTTTTAACATGTGTCCTTGATCAAGACCTATTTCCAAATTGTTAGTTGCGCTGGTGTGGTAGTTTTGAGTCTACATCCCCAATCATGTACTCCTCAGCCCATGCATTCAAGCATTTGTTTTTCTTATATATTTCTTATTCTGTAGTCCTTCCTCTGAATGTGGGTAGTGTTATTTTCCATAAATAACTCAAAGTTTTCCTGTGTCATTGCTTTCTACTGGTACAGAAGTCAATTACATTCGATTTTACCATAGTATGTCATTCTCCGTGTACAGTGTTCTTCTGGCTCTGCTCGTTTCGCTCTGCATCAGTTCCTGGAGGTCATTCCAGTTCACCTGGAACTCCTCTAGTTTATTAATCCTTTCAGAGCAATAGTATTCCATCACCAGCATATACCACAATTTGTTCAACCATTCCCCAATTGAAGGACATACCCTCCTTTTCCACTTCTTTGCCACCACAAAAAGTGCAGCTATAAATATTTTTGTACAAGTCTGTTATTTATGACCTCCTTGGGGTACAAAACCAGCAATGGTATGGCTGGATCAAAGGGCAGGCATTTTTGTTATATCCCTTTGAGCATAGTTCCAAATTACCAGCCAGAATGGTTGGATCAGTTCACAACACCACCAGCAATGCACAAATGTCCCAATTTTGCAACATCCCCTCTAGCATTCATTACTCTTCCCTTCTTTCATTTTAGCCAATCTGCTAGGTATGAGGTGATACCTCAGAGTTGTTTTGATTTGCATTTCTCTAATTATTAGAGATTTAGAACACTTTCTCATGTGCTTATTGATACTTTTGATTTCTTAACTGAAAATTGCCTATTCATGTCTCTTGCCCATTTTTAAACATTTATTAATATTCATTTTTAACATGGTTACATGATTCATGCTCCTACTTTCCCCTTCACCCCCTGCACTCCCACAACCCATGGCAGATGCACATTTCCACTAGTTTTGTCATGTGTCCTTGATCAAGACCAATTTCCAAATTGTTGGTAGTTACATTGGTGTGGTAGTTTCAAGTCCACACCCTCAATCATGTCCACCCCGACCCATACGTTCAAGCAGTAGTTTTTCTAATATGTTTCCTCTCCTGCAGTCCTTCCTCTGAATGTGGGCAGCGTTCTTTAACATAGATCCCTCAGAATTGTCCTGTGTCATTGTATTGCTGCTGGTACAGAGGTCCATTACATTTCGATTTTACCATAGTATATCAGTCTCTGTGTACAGTGTTCTTCTGGCTCTGCTCCTTTCACTCTGCATCTGTTCCTGGAGGTCTCTCCAGTTCCCCTGGAACTCCTCCAGTTTATTATTCCTTTTAGCACAATAGTATTCCATCACCCGCATATACTACAGTTTGTTCAGCCATTCCCCAATTGAAGGACATACCCTCCTTTTCCAGTTTGTTGCCACCAGAAAAAGCACAGCTATAAATATTTTCATACAAGTCTGTTTATGTATGATCTCTTTGGGGTACAAACCCAACAATGGTATGGCTGGATCAAAGGGCAGGCATACTTTAATAGCCCTTTGAGCATGACTCCAAATTGCCAGCCAGAATGGCTGCATCAGTTCACAGCTCCACCAGCAATGCATTAATGTCCCAATTTTGCCACATCCTCTCCAGCATTCATTACTCTTCCCTTCCTTCATTTTAGCCAATCTGCTAGGTGTGAGGTGATACCTCAGAGTTGTTTTGATTAGCATTTCTCTAATTATTAGAGATTTGGAACACTTTCTCATGTACTTATTGATACTTTTGATTTCTTTACCTGAAAATTGCCTATTCATGTCTCTTGCCCATTTATCAATTGGGGAATGGCTTGATTTTTTATACAATTGCTTTAACTCCATGTATATTTGAGTAATTAGACCCCTGTCAGAGTTTTTCATTATAAAGATTTTTTCCCAATTTGTTGTTTCCCTTCTGATTTTGACTACATTGTTTTTGTTTGTACAAAAGCTTTTTAGTTTAATATAATCAAAATCATTTATTTTACATTTTTTTTAATTTTATCTAACTCTTGCTTGGTTTTAAAGTCTTTTCTTTCTCATAGATCTTACAAGTATACTATTCTGTGTTCACTTAACTTGTTTATAGTTTCTCTCTTTATATTCAAGTCATTCACCCATTCTGAATTTATCTTGGTGTAGGGTGTGAGATGTTGATTTAGACCTAATCTCTCCCATATTGTTTTCCAAATTTCCCAGCAGTTTTTGTCAAATAGTGGATTCATGTCCCAAAAGTTGGGCTCTTTGGGTTTATCATACACTGTCTTGCTGATGTCATTTAACCAAAGTCTATTCCACTCATCCTCCCTTCTATCTCTTAGCCAGTACCATATTGTTTTGATGACTGCTGCTTTATAGTATAGTTTAATATCTGGTACTGCTATGCCCCCTTCCTTCACATTTTTTTTTCATTATTTCCCTTGAAATTCTTCATCTTTTGTTATTCCAAATGAAATTTGTTATAGTTTTTTTCTAATTCAGCAAAGAAGTGTTTTGGTAGCTTGATAGGTATGGCGCTAAATAGGTAAATTAATTTGGGTAGAATTGTCATTTTTATTATGTTAGCTCATCCTACCCATGAGTAATCAATGGCTTTCCAATTGTTTAGATCCAGTTTTATTTGTTTGGAAAGTTTTTTGTAGTTGTTTTCATATAATTGCTGTGTTTGTTTTGGTAGATAGATTCCTAAGTATTTTATATTGTCTAGAGTGATTTTAAGTGGTGTTTCTCTTTCTACTTCTTGCTGCTCTAGTGTGTTGGAAATGTATAGAAATGCTGATGATTTATGTGCATTTAGTTTGTATCCTCCAACTTTGTTAAATTTGTTGATTATTTCTACAAGCTTCTTAGTTGATTCTCTAGGATTTTTTAAATAGACCATCATATCATCTGCAAAGAGTGATAGCTTAGTCTCCTCCTTGCCTATTTTGATACCTTCAATTTCTTTTTCTTCTCTAATTGCAACTGCTAGTGTTTCTAGTACTATGTTGAATAATAGAGGTGATAGTGGGCATCCTTGTTTCACTCCTGATCTTATTGGGAAGGCTTCTAATGTATCCCCATTGCATATGATGTTTGTTGATGGTTTTAGGTATATACTGCTTATTATTTTTAGGAAAGGTCCTTCTATTCCTATACTTTTCAGTGTTTTCAATAGGAATGGATGCTGTATTTTGCCGAAGGCTTTTTCAGCATATGTTGAGAAAATCATGTGATTTTTGTTTGTTAGACTGTTGATATGGTCAATTATGTGGATGGTTTTCCTAATGTTGAACCAACCTTGCATTCCTGCTATAAATCCCACCTGATCATGGTGGATGACCTTCTTAATTACTTGCTGGAGCCTCTTTGCTAGTATTCTATTTAAGATTTTTGCATCTATGTTCATTAGGGAGATTGGTCTGTAGTTTTCTTTCTCTGTTTTTGATCTCCCTGGCTTTGGAATCAGTGCCATATTTGTGTCATAAAAGGAATTTGGTAGGACTCCTTCTTTGCTCATCATATCAAATAATTTGTATAGTATTGGGATTAGTTGCTCTTTGAATGTCTGATAGAATTCACTTGTGAATCCATCAGGCCCTGGCGATTTTTTCTTAGGGAGTTCGTTGATGGTTCTTTCAATTTCTTTTTCTGATAAGGGATTATTTAGGAATTCTATTTCTTCTGCTGTTAATCTAGGCAATTTGTATTTTTGTAAATATTCATCCACATCTCCTAGATTGCTATATTTATTGCCATATAATTGGGCAAAATAGTTATTAATGATTGCCTTAATTTCCTCTTCGTTGGAGGTGAGGTCTCCCTTTTCATCTTTGATACTGTCAATTTGGTTTTCTTCTTTCCTCTTTTTATTAGATTGACCAGTAATTTGTCTATTTTATCTGTTTTTTCAAAGTACCAGCTTCTAGTCTTATTTATTAATTCAATAGTTCTTTTACTTTCAATTTTATTAATTTCTCCCTTGATTTTTAGTATTTCTAATTTAGTTTTCTTCTGGGAATTTTTAATTTGCTTGCTTTCTAATTTTTTGAGTTGTATGCCCAATCTTTTAATCTCTGCCCTCCCTAATTTGTTAATATACACACTCAATGATATAAATTTCCCCCTGAGTACTGCCTTGGCTGCATCTCACAGGGTTTGGTAGGATTATCTCCTCATTGTCATTCTCTTCAATGAAATTGTTGGTTGTTTCTATGGTTTCTTCTTTGACTAACTGGTTTTGGAAAATCATATCATTTAATTTCCAATTAGTTTTTGATTTACCTCTCCAGGTGTCCTTAGTCATTATTTTTATTGCATTATGATCTCAGAAGGTTACATTTATTAATTCTGCTCTTTTGCATTTGTTTGTAATGTTTCTATGCCCTATTAAATGGTCAATCTTTGTGAATGTACCATGTGCAGCTGAAATGAAGGCGTATTCCTTTTTGTCCCTATTTATTTTTCTCCACATGTCAATTAAATCTAATTTTTCTAGGACTTCATTCACCTCTCTTACCTCTTTCTTATTTATTTTTCATTTTGATTTATCTAGATCTGAAAGAGGAATATTTAGATCCCCCACTTGTATGGTTTTACTATCTCTTTTATTCTTGGGATCTGCCAGTTTATTTCCAAATCTGGTTGCTATGCCATTTGGTGCATACATATTGAGCAATGTTATTTCCTCATTGTCTATACTGCCTTTTATCAAGATGTAATGAGCTTCCCTGTCTTTTCTAATCATATCTATTTTTACTTTGGCTTTGTCAGAAATCACAATTGCCAATCCTGCCTTCTTTTTCTCATTTGAGGCCCAAAGGATTTTGCTCAAGCCCTTTACCTGTGTATGTCCACTCACCTCATATGTGTTTCTTGTAGACAACACAAGGTAGGATTTTGGTTTCTAATCTATTCTGGTATTTGCTTCCTTTTTATGGGCAAGTTCATCCCATTCACATTCAGAGTTATAATTATCGGTTGTGTATTTGCAGACATTTTATTATTCTCTCCTAGTTCTACCCCTTCTTCTTACACTATTTTCTTTTAATCCAGTGGTTTGCTTTATGCCAGTAACTCTTGTCTCCTCCCTTTATTTACTTCCCTTTCTACCCCCTCCCTTATTATTCCCCTCTTTTTTATTTTTAAGGCCTAATGAATTCCCTCCCCCTTCTTCTCCCCTCCCTTTTTTGACCTCCCCACTCCCCTGCTCCCTTTGGTTTATCCCTTCTGACTTTCTCAGTGGGGTTAAATAGAGTTTTATATCCCAATGGATAATATAGCTACTCTTCCCTCTTAGGATTAATTACACTGAGAGTAACATTTAAATATTACCTCTTAATGCTCTCTTCCTTTCCTTCTTATAATAATATTCATCCCTTCCCCTTCCCATGCCCTCTTTGTTTTTTTTTATTTTTCTTATTCCTTCAAGTTTCTCTTGGTGTCCTCTACTATTCACCCTCCTCTTTCTCACCCCCATATCTTCTTAGACCATTTAGTCATCCAATCTCTCCCAATGAATAATTCTTCTAATTACTATAATAGTGAATACTATAATAGTGAATAGAGTTCTTTACAGAGAATTATACATAACATTTCTGCACAAAGGAATACAAATAATTAGATCATATTGACTCTCTTAAAGAGGCAAATATGAGTTTTCTTTCTTTCCACTCTGTTTCTTATTTACCTTTTCATGTTTCTCTTGATTTTTTGTGGTTGGATATCGAACGTTCCATTTCTGTTCTTTTCTGTGTAAATACTTGGAAATCTTCCATCTTGTTGAATGCCCAAACTTTCCCCTCGAAATATATCTTTAGTTTTGATGGGTAGGAAATCTGTGGTTGTAGATCCAGTTCTCTTGCTTTTCTGAATATCATATTGCAAGCCTTACAGTCTTTTAGTGTGGGGGCTGCCAGATCCTGTGTGATCCTGATTGGTGCTCCTTGATATCTGAATTGTCACTTTCTGGCTTCTTGTAAGATTTTTTTCTTTTACTTGGAAGCTTTTAAATTTGGCTATTATATTCCTGGAGGTTGTCTTTTCTGGGTCTAGTGTAGAGTCATCTATGGATCTTTTCAATGTCTATATTGCCGTCTTGTTTTAGAACTTAAGGGCAATTTTGATGAATAATTTCTTTTAGTATGGAGTCCAAATTGCTATTAATTTCTGCTTTTTCAGGAAGACCAATGATTCTCAGATTGTCTCTTCTAGACCTGTTTTCTTAGTCTGTCACTTTCTCATTGAGATATTTTATGTTTCCTTCTATTTTATCAGTCTTTTCACTTTGTTTTATTTGTTCTTGCTGTCCTGAGAGATCATTAGCTTCTAATTGCTCAATTCTTGCCTTTAAGGAGTGGTTTTTGGCTATAATCTTTTGGTTTTCCTTTTCAGTCTTTTCATTTCTGGTCTTCCTTTGACTTGTCTCACTTTCCAGTTCTGAAATTCTGCCTTTTAAACTGTTATTTTCTTGCCAGGTTTTGTTTTCCAATTTGCTTACCATTTCGTTTGATTTTCGGGCATCTTTTTCCAATTGGGAGTTTCTGTCTTCTAACCTTTTAATTCCCTTTACAGCTATTTCCCACTTCTCTCTTCAAATCTCTTCCAACTTTCTCATCATCTCAGATTTGAACTCTTCAATAGTTTGTGAACAGTTTTCATTATTTTGGGAAGGTTTGGATATGATTACTTGTTTGTTCTCCTCTGCTGTTTGCTCTGTTGTATGGATTTTATATGTTTAAAAATTGTCAAGTATTACAGGTTTCTTCTTGATGATCTTTCTCTTTTGGGGTTCTTGTCTCTGGCTTGCCATTGTTAGCCCTCTGTCCTCTCAGGTTTATCCTCACACCCAGGTTCTGTCTGTCCTCTTTAGGCTCCTGAGGTCTCAGGTCTAGTTGTTCTCAGGGTCAAGCCTCCTGGTGGTCCCCTTACTTGTTCCTCTACCCGAGGCTCCTTTAACTGTCTCAGGGCTCTGCTTCTCTGCACCAGGTTCCCACTCAAGTTCCGCGCCTGCCTTCAGAATCAGTGTCTGCACTTGCATCCACACCTGCAGTCGTGCTTTCACTCAAGGTATAAAAGTGAAATTTGGGAAATGTATCAAACTACATTTCCCGTGGTCCAACTGGTTTCCGTTTCCAGTTCTTTGGGCATGGGGAGGCCTACGTCGACACAGAGAAGAGTTTATAATCTCCTGGGTTAGGAGGGAGGGTCTCTTGGCCAGCAGACTCAGAGGAGACAGGAGAAAATTATGGCTAGGCGGCAGATTTTGAATTCTTACAAGCACGTGGTCTAATAACCTTATCTATCAGCATGGCTTTAATTAAAAATACTTATATATATATATATATCAGCCCTTATTTTTCATATTTATAATTTTGGCAACCTTACGAAGTTTGGAAATCGAATTTTCAATTTTTTAGGTAGCCTAAGAAGAAGCCATG
This sequence comes from Gracilinanus agilis, assembly GCF_016433145.1. Classification (NCBI taxonomy): domain Eukaryota; kingdom Metazoa; phylum Chordata; class Mammalia; order Didelphimorphia; family Didelphidae; genus Gracilinanus; species Gracilinanus agilis. The sequence continues at coordinate 436,172,371 of NC_058132.1, forward strand.
TGGCTCTGGGACCCAGAGTCTCAGAAACAATCTTTTTCCTTGCCCAGTCCTCTCCCAGATTTTCCCCAGCCTAGAGGCTGCTTTACAGGGAAGAGAGACAATGGTTTTAATTGCCGCTGGGCTGCAAATTATTTTGCTCAATGCCCCGAGCCTGGTGGCCCTTGCTGGCACTGATGGACTACCGGTGCCCAGCCAGTTTCGTCTCGCAGACGATCTCCTGACTCCTGACTTGATCTCCATTCCTGCCTGCACCGAAAGCCTGCAAGCCTCCCAGTGTCTGTGATCTCTGATCCTGACTTGCTGGTGCTGCTGGAGTCCAGAACCCTGAGCCCCAACAGCTCACCCAGTCCTGATTTGTTGAGATCTCGACCTCCAGAGACTGCTTCAGCTCTGCTGCAAACAATTTGGGTAGTATTCCCCTTTCTCCCTATTTCTAGCCTTCCACGTATTTCTCTAAAGACCTAATTTAGCCACCCACACAAGCTCTACACGTGGGATTTTCTTCAAAACTTTTTCTCTAGCCCTGAGCCCAACAACCCGACACCACGTGGACCTAGCATTTACCCTTAATGGGCCGAATGGCCTATTCAGACTTGCTTGTTATTAAAAACTGAACTCAGGGGAAGAAATTTCACCCCATAACTGCTCAGAACTTTGAGCAAAGACTGATTATAAAAAAAAAACCTTTCAGAACTGAATGACTTTTAAAGAGACTGTATCTTACTGTATTTTGCTAATTAGTTTTATAAATTAATCTTGCTTATTTCGTTGATTTTCCTGTTGTACTGAATCATTTTACACTGATGAAGTTTCTGCTTATGATGTTATTATATTTCCTAATTTACTTAAAGCTTACTGTATCAGAAACAATGCGGTTATATGTACCATCTATGAACATCTTATAGAAGCACATGTCTTTTAAAATTTATTCTGTCTTAGTGAAGAACCTTGAAAGTTCCATGCTTTGAATATTACCTTGTAATTTTACAAGAGATCTTTTTAACTTTTACTTTAAATCCTTAAGAATTGTTGTCTTAAAGGATAAAGCCTTTATATATTTTGTTATAAGAGAAATTATTGCCTTAAATGGGTAGAAGCATTTCCTGTCCAAGATTCTTTAAAACAGGAAGCCAAGGAGCTCCTGTATATTCTTATCTGAGGATGATTATACCAGAAGGTTTCTTTTTTTTTTAAAATATCACATTTTGCTATGGAAGCAATAACAGGGTTTGTTGAGAAACTCTTAGCCAAGATTAAAAGTTGTAACAAGTAAATGATTTTAAACATTATTGTTTTAAAATGTGCTATTGGAAATAATGGTACTCTATTTGAATGTACATTGTGAATCTGCTATTTGTAAAACCCACTTTCTCTCACAGAGAATCTCATTTTTGGGTAACATAACCCTTCTAGTTCTAAGCTATATGTATATTTTTGATTTTTTAAAACATTTTTCTAATGAGCAATTGATTTTTCCTTTTTTCTCATCTTGTACTGGAAGTACATATATAATCATTATTTATCCTTTTTCTGATTCTACAGCAACTACCTGAGCCTATAGGACTGTGAATTAAATGCCTCTCTGATTCCAGAAGGGAATATGAAAGCCATTAATAGTGCTAAAGAAAGCACATGGTCAGAGACTTGACTGACTAAGATCTGCATAATTGCAGCAGTGCTATGCCAATACTTTAGGGCTTGGAAATTGGGGTTTGAGTCCTGGAGTCCCAGTCTTTTCTAAAAACTTTAGAGGACGTGGGTCCCCTCGACTTAGATTCCTAGAAAGCACCTAAGATTGGTTATTTATTTGGCTCACTTCCCTAAAAAGCTGATAAAAAATCAGATCAGAGAGACATTTTCCTTTAGTCCTGGCCCTGAATGGGTAATTACAAACTGCTGAATTCACTTTAATTAGACCTTCATTCAAAGGTCTAAGTTTATTTTCCCCAGATTTTGCACATTTTACATTTCATTCACAAGTTAATTTTTTCTTCTTTTTTCTTGAATTTTATTCTTTGTATTCAGCCATCCTTAGCTGACCTGAGGTACATTTTTTTAGAAAAAAAAAGGTGTGTTTAAGATTTACCTCACGGGGATATCTGTTAAGTTTTTTAAAATTTGATAATGTAAAAATATATGTATATTTAACTCTTTTAGGAGTAATTTCATGGGGAATTGTATAAATCTTAGAAGAAAATGTATGTTTTGTAATCTATAATGTAAAGTTTAAATTCTTTTGAGAATGATTTCAGGATAAGGATCTTGCCATCTCCCCAGAATCCAGACGACGAACCTGTTTGGTGAAGACACTACGAAGATGTCTGAAAAGCCTTCACTGTACCATGAAGACAAAATTTTGAACTTTGTGGTGCAGTTGATTGAACTTTGGGGAGTTGAAATTGAATTGTATATATTGTTTTAATTGTACACTGTTATACCAATAGGGGACTGCCCCAAATTGGTTTTTGTCAATGCGGCTAATTTTAACCATTTGTTCATCTATTTCTTTTATCCCCAAATTCCTGGAAATTTTAGAAGTTGTCTATTTTTACAGGTCCAGCGAAGAAAAAAGGACTAACCTTTTTTTTTTTTTTTTTTTTTTGCTGGACCTCACAGGGAATTGTAAAAGTGAAATTTGGGAAATGTATCAAACTACATTTCCCGTGGTCCAACTGGTTTCCGTTTCCGGTTCTTTGGGCGTGGGGAGGCCTACGCCGACGCAGAGAAGAGTTTATAATCTCCTGGGTTAGGAGGGAGGGTCTCTTGGCCAGCAGACTCAGAGGAGACAGGAGACAATTATGGCTAGGCAGCAGATTTTGAATTCTTACAAGCGGGTGGTCTAATAACCTTATCTATCAGCATGGCTTTAATTAAAATACTTATATATATATATATATGTATATATATAGCAGCCCTTATTATTTTTCATATTTATAAAGGTCTGTGTTCAAAGTCCACACGTTCTTTAGCCTCTTGGGTTCTTAAGTCTTGCTGCTCTCAGGAGCAGGCCCTGGTTACCCCAGGTAGCTGCCAAGGACTTACCGTTTGCCCCAAACTTTCTCTAACTCTTGTGTGCTGGTTTTGGTACTGTAGGTGGTGTTGGGTAGGGGAAGGGGTTGCTCAGCTTGTGTTTTAGTGAGAGTTCTTTCACCCCTTTATAGCTTGGAAATGCCCCAATTCCATGTATCTCCAATGCTGCGCCCTGTTGTGGGGTCCCTGCATTCCTCTGGATTTGTTTTTATGTCTTCTTGAGGAGTCCTATATGTTTCGGTTAGAAGAGGTTAAGCAGTTGCTTCTTACTCTGCAGCCATCTTATCCAGGAACTCAAAATATTTTTTAAAATATAGAATAAGACAGAAAGAAATTCACAACATGACAAAGGTAAAGCCAAGGTGTTGGCTTTATCATACTAAAATTAACATATGCTTTAAAATGAACAATAACAGTAATTATTGAGGCATTTTTTCCTTATTTTTTCCCATTACATACAGAAAAAAAATTTTAACATTGGTTTTCTGACATTTTAAAATTCAGATTTTCTCTCCTTCCCTCAACCCCACTCTAAGAATAAGGTGGTAAACAGTCTTATATGGGTTATGGCAGTGGCTTTCATGCAATCCACATTGCTCATGCCAAGACAGAAGACACATATCTCACTCACAAAGCAGAACACACAAAGGAAATAAAGTCGAAGATGGCATTTTGTGATCTGTAACCAGATTTCAACAGTTATCTCTTTGGTTGTAGATAACGTTTTTCATCATGAGTTCCTTGTGGATATCTTAGAAAATTGTTTTGCTGATCAGAGTTAAGTACTTCACAGTTGATCATCATATGAAATTTCTTTTACTATAATATACTGTTCTCTTAGTTCTGCTTCCTTCACTTCGCATCAGTTTATATGCCTTTCTAGATTTTTTTAAATCCATTCTGTTCATCATTTATTATGGTGAAATGCTTTTCCATTACAATTATATACCACAACTTGTTTAGCCATTTTCCAATTGGTGGACATCCACCCCTTCAGTTTCAAATTCAAATTGCCAATACGAAAGAGATGACAAAATACTTTTGTACAAGAAGGCCATTTTAACTTTTCCCTAATTTCTTAGTAGTTTCCTTGCTGGGTCAATGGGTATGCATACTTTTATTGTCCTTTAGGCATGGTTCTATTTTATCTCTCCAAAATGGTTGTATTAGTTCACAGTTCCACGAACAGTGTATTAGTATCCAATTTTTTCACATTTCCACCAACATTTATACTTTTCCTTTTTGGCCATATTAATCAATTCAAAAGGTGTAAGATGGCAGCTCAGAGAATTTTTTTTTAATTTGTATTTCTTAGGTCATTGGTAAGGTAGAGTATTTTTTCACAGGACTGAAGATAATTTTAATTTATTTCTTGGGCAACTGTCTGTTCATACTATTTGTCCATTTATCTACTGGTGAGTACTGATTTGAGTCAGTTCTCTAAATATTTTAAATAATAGGCCTTTGTCATTGATATTTGCTATATTCCCCCCAAAAAACTTTGTTCTTTCTCTTCTAATCTTGGTTGCATTGGTTTTGTTCGTACATAGATAAATCACCACTTTATTATAAACTTTGAAAAAATCTAGAATACTTAGGTCTGTTTTCTTTATTTTTTTTTCATTAATTCACTTTATATATTTTGGGCTTTTGTTCTTGTTTGAATTTGTTACTGTTTTTTCCTAGCTCTATGAAATAATTTTTGAGTGGTTTGACTGGTATGACACTGAATAGATAAATTGATTTCATTAGTATTTTTATTTATATTATATTAATTTGGTCTATCCATGAATAATTGATATTTTTGAATTGTTTAGGTAATTCAATTTATATACATGTAGGGTTTATTTTGATAGGTATTTCCCCAGGTATTTTATTTTCTCTAGAGATATTTTAAGTGGAATTTATTTTTGTAGCTCTTGCATTTAGGCTTAGTTGTGGTAAATAGAAATGCTGATGAATTATATGGGTTTATTTTAAATTCTGCAATTTTGCTAGTTTTAATTTATTTCTATTAGCTTTCTGGTTGATTCTTTAGGATTCTCTCTTTATATACATTAGTATATCACCTGCAATGAGTGGTGACATTCTTTTCTCATTGCCTATTCTAATTCCTTCAATTTCTTCTTCTGATTTTATTTGTTTAATAGTGCTCATACAATATTAAAAATTGGTGGTGATAATGGGCATCTTTGCTTAACCCTTGATCTTATTGAAAAAGGTTCTATTTAATCTTGATTATTGATAATGCTTGTTGATTGTTTTCATTAGATGTCATTCATTACTTTAAGGAAACTCCATTTATACCAATATTTTCTAAAGATTTAGTAAGGAATGAGTGTTGAATTTTCAAAAGTTTTTATTGCCTCTCGAGATAATCATATGGTTTCTATTGATTTTGTTTTAGATATGGTAAATTAATTTTATTGTTTTCTAACTGAATCATCTCTGCATTCCTGACATAAAAGCCACCTGGTCATTGTGTTTGATCCCTGTGATATAATGCCTTAATATTCTTGCTCGTATTTTGTTAAAACTTTTTTTTTTTCATGAATGGTCATTAGAGAGATTTCTCTATAATTTCTTTCTCTGTTTTAGTTCTTTCTAGCTTAGTTTCAGTACCATGTTTGTGTCATAAAAGAAATTTGAAAGGATCTCTTCTTCCCCTATTTTTCCAAATAGTTCATATAGTATTGAATTTAATTATTCTTTAAATGTTTCGTAAAATTCACTTGTGAATATTATTAGCCCTGAGGCCATTTTTTTTAGGAAATTCTTTGATAGTTTGTTGAATTTTCCTGTAATGGGATTAATATTCTATTTTTTGTTAATGTAGTTAGTTTAAATATTTTTTAAAAATATTTAGATTCATTTCACTTGGATTGCTGGATTTATTTTCATGTAATTGAGTAAAATAACAATAATTGTTTTTATTTCTTCTTCTTTGGTTGTGATTTCAAATTTTTTAATTTTCAATGCTGGCAATTTGATTTTCCTGTTTTTCTTGCTTTCAAATTTATTAATTTTTTTTATTTTCAGGATTTCCAATTTTGACTTTGATGTGTTTTTAATTTGTTCTTTTTCAGTTTTTTAGTTGCATTTCCAATTCATTGGTATGCCCCTTCTCTATTCTTTTTTTTTTTTTTTTTTTTTTTTTTTTTTAAAACCCTTACCTTCCGTCTTGGAGTCAATACTGTGTATTGGCTCCAAGGCAGAAGAGTGGTAAGGGTAGGCAATGGGGGTCAAGTGACTTGCCCAGGGTCACACAGCTGGGAAGTGTCTGAGGCCAGATTTGAACCTAGGACCTCCCGTCTCTAGGCCTGGCTCTCAATCCACTGAGCTACCCAGCTGCCCCCTATTCTTTTTTTTTTTTTTTGATGTAAGCATTAATTTAATTTCTCCCTAACTAAAACTTTGGCTATTTCTTGAATGTTGATATGTTGTCTCCTAATTGTTATTTTCATTAATGAAATTGTTGATGATTTCAATGATTTGTTCTTTAACACATTCATTCTTCAGTATGAGATCTGGTTGGTTTCTGAACAATTTTAGTTTTTCTGCTGCCTTTTGTTAAATGATATTTTAATAGCATTATAGTTTGAAAAGGATTAATTTACCATTTCTTTTTTACTAAATTTGATTGTGAGATTTTTATGCTCTAAATTATATGGTCGGTTTTTGGGAAGATGCCATGTACTGCTGAGGAAAAAAAATTCCTTTTTATTCCCAGCCAGGTTTTTTCCATAGGTCTATCATTTAAACTTTTCTAAGGTTTTATTTACCTCCTTAACTCATGTAATTTTTCCTGTAGGAATTTGGAGGTTATGATACTTGGTGCATATACATTTAATATCAATATAATTCATTATCTGTGGTACCATTTATCAAGGTACTATTTTTTTCTTTATCTCTTTGGATTGAATTAATTTTTCCCCTTCCTTTGTCTAACATCATGATTGTTATCCCTTTTGTTCACATTAGTTAAGGCATAGTAGATTCTGTTTAAGCCCCTTATATTTACTCCTATTTTGTGTCCCTGCTTTAAGTGTGTTTTTTATAGAAAAATATATTATGGGATTCTGTTTTTAAATCCATTCTGATATCCATCTTGTTATAATGGCCCCAGTGATATGAGGAGCTGAAGCTGAGTGTGTGTGTGTGTGTGTGTGTGTTGCTTTGAATCTCCTAAACTCAACTTCAGAATAACAGTGTCTCAGAATAGCCAACCAAATGAAGAATCTGTGAATAGAATTATACAGATACTACTAACTGACTAATCTGGCCTAGTGGGATAATGCTAGAGTATGACTGCATATTATATCTTGCTGTGAATGTTACTATTCTTCTTTCCCTTAAGTATCCCAGGGATACAATCACTAAGCCTTAAGTTAGAGTTGACACCAATCTAGTTAAGTTCAAAGATTTAATGTACTTCAGGATCAGGAGGGGAGCAGGGTAAATAATTGGGAAGGAGGGAAACAGGAAGATCTTGATCCAAGCTAATGCTGACAAAGATAGTACTTGAATCAAAGGTAATCGTGATTATCAGTTGTCAATTGATAATTCCAAGTTGCCAGCCTGGCAGAGCCAGACTGGTTGACCCAAAGTAGGTTATTTGCTGAAGGATGTTGTTCTGTCTTCTTGGAATATGAATCAGTAACAGGATACTCAATATGAAGGTATCACAGGATCAGGGACGGTGAGATTTGTCAGTGGAGTTTGCTGATTATTCAAGTTGACCTAAGGCCTACCCTCACCACCATGACAAAACTCCCACTACCCCAAATATCTCAGACTGAGACCCTGTCTCAGTTCAAATCCTCCCTGTTATACTTGAGCATGAACTGATTTGGCACAAGCCAACCCCTGCCAGGCTCAGTCCATTTCATGGTCTAATCAGGTAACTGTCCAAGATCTTGCTTTCCATATTGCTATGCAAAATATCATTAGAATATCTGTTTTATTGATGAGTTTATCCCATACACATTCACAGTTAGGATGACTAAGTGTGTGTTACCCTTTATCATATTTTCCTCCATTTTTCCATATCTATCTTTTCAGTCTTTCTCTATTTACCTCTGACCACCCCTACCCCCAAAGATTCTCCATTTTTGTCCAACTCCCCTTCTATTATTCCTCTATTCTCTTACTTACGTTTACAGTAGAGTAGGTTTCTATAGCTGATTGTATGTGGATACCATTCCCACTTTGAGTTAATTCTGTTGAAATTAAGGTTCAAGCATTTCCGACCCATCCCCATCTTTTCCTCCATGGTATTTGCCTCTGATGTAGCACTTCCTGGGAGACAGTTTTCCCCACTCTCTCTCTGTCTTTTTCTCTTATAGTCAGGTGTTCCTTTTTCCCATATCTTGCTTTTTTGAGGGGAGGAGAGGATATCAGCTGAATATCAAATAGACAGCAATCTATCCTATCCAGCTTATTCCCTTCCTCCTTTCTATGTTTACTCCTCATTGTTCTGGTAGTGATCAAGTTCTTAAGTATCTTAAGTACTTTAAGTATCCTAAGAAGCTCACATATCACAGATATATTAGGTAACTCAACCATCACTTTTTTCAGGTATGAATATGCTTAGCTCAATCTTATTGAAAGCCTTAAGTTCTCATATTAATTTTTAGCTTCACTTGAATTTTGAATTTGCTCATCATGTTCTATTCAGCTTTGATTCTTGCTCAGGAAAGTCTGGAAATGCTCTATTTCTTTAAATGCCAGTTTTTCCCCTGGATGATTATGTTTTGTTTTTCTGGGTATGTAACTTTTGGTTGTAGTCATTGATCCTTTGCTATTCATAATATTGTATTCCTCAACTGCCTGTCTTTTAACACAGAAGCTATTAGGTGCTGTTTAATGCATGTAATGCCTTATAAAATCTTGATTTTCCATTCTAAAATGGATTTTTTTTTTCAATTTACATTATTCCTTATGGGAAAAATTCAATAGGTACTTGTCCTTTTTGGTACTCAATCTACCTTCTAGAAAGAATTAATGGCAAGTACCAAGGTACCAATGTAATGTGTTTTCCAGGCTTTAAGGTATTTTGATGACTCATGAATGGTGTTCCTCCTTAATCTTTTTTCCAGGTCATGTTTCTCTAGTGAGATATTTCAGGTTTTCTTCTATTACTTTTTTCACTCTTTTATTTTCTTCCCCATATTTCTGTGTCACTTCTTTTTTTCTATTCTAATGTTTTGGTGATTTGATTTCATCAGTTATTTTTTGCAGCTTTGTGAAATCCTTTGCTGTTTGATTTTTTAACTTTTTTTCCACTTCTTCCAGGGGCTCTTTAGGGGGTTTAATATATATATATATATATATATATATATATATATATATTTTTTTAAAACCCTTGTACTTTGGTGTATTGTCTCATAGGTGGAAGATTGGTAAGGGTGGGCAATGGGGGTCAAGTGACTTGCCCAGGGTCACACAGCTGGGAAGTG
>NC_058132.1:436201722-436327350 GCF_016433145.1 Gracilinanus agilis
TTCTGTGTTCACTTAACTTGTTTATAGTTTCCCTCTTTATATTCAAGTCATTCACCCATTCTGAATTTATCTTGGTGTAGGGTGTGAGATGTTGATCTAGACCTAATCGCTCTTATATTGTTTTTCAAATTTCCCAGCAGTTTTTGTCAAATAGTGGATTCATGTCCCAAAAGTTGGGCTCTTTGGGTTTGTCATACACTGTCTTGCTGATGTCATTTACCCCAAGTCTATTCCACTGATCCTCCTCTCTGTCTCTTAGCCAGTACCATATTGTTTTGATGACTGCTGCTTTATAGTATAGTTTAATATCTGGTACTGCTAGGCCCCCTTCCTTCACATTTTTTTCATTATTTCCCTTGATATTCTTGATCTTTTGTTATTCCAAATGAACTTTGTTATAGTTTTTTCTAATTCAGCAAAGAAGTTTTTTGGTAGCTTGATAGGTATGGCACTAAATAGGTAAATTAATTTGGGTAGAATTGTCATTTTTATTATGTTAGCTCGTCCTACCCATGAGCAATCAATTGCTTTCCAATTGTTTAGATCCCGTTTTATTTGTTTGGAAAGTGTTTTGTTGTTGTTTTCATATAATTGCTGTGTTTGTTTTGGTAGGTAGATTCCTAAGTATTTTATATTGTCTAGGGTGATTTTAAATGGTGTTTCTCTTTCTACTTCTTGCTGCTCTAATGTGTTGGAAATGTATAGAAATGCTAATGATTTATGTGCATTTATTTTGTATCCTGCAACTTTGCTAAAGTTGTTGATTATTTCTACAAGCTTCTTAGTTAATTCTCTAGGATATATTAAGTAGACCATCATATCATCTGCAAAGAGTGATAGCTTAGTCTCCTCCTTGCCTATTTTGATACCTTCAATTTCTTTTTCTTCTCTAATTGCAACTGCTAGTGTTTCTAGTACTATGTTGAATAATAGAGGTGATAATGGGCATCCTTGTTTCATTCCTGATCTTATTGGGAAGACTTCTAATTAATCCCCATTGCATATGATGTTTCTTGATGGTTTTAGGTATATACTGTTTATTATTTTTAGGAAAGGTCCTTCTATTCCTATACTTTTCCGTGTTTTCAATAGGAATGGATGATGTATTTTGTCAAAGGTGCCCTTACTAATTATTATTTTTATTGCATTATGATCTGAGAAGGTTACATTTATTATTTCTGCTCTTTTGCATTTGTTTGAAATGATTCTATGTCCTATAACATGGTCAATCTTTGTGAATGTGCCATGTGCAGCTGAAAAGAAGGTGTATTCCTTTTTGTCCCTATTTATTTTTCTCCACATATCAATTAAATCTAATTTTTCTAGGACTTCATTCACCTCTCTTACCTCTTTCTTATTTATTTTTCACTTTGATTTATCTAGATCTGAAAGAGGAATATTTAGATCTCCCACTAGTATGGTTTTATTATCTATTTCCTTCTTGAGCTCTGCCAGTTTCTCCTTTATGAATTTGGATGCTATGCCACTTGGTGCATACATATTGAGCAGTGTTATTTCCTCATTGTTTATACTGCCTTTAATCAGGATGTAATGACCTTCCCTGTCTTTTTTAATCATATCTATTTTTACTTTGGCTTTGTCAGAAAGAATAATAGCCACTCCTACCTTCTTTTTCTCATTTGACGCCCAAAAGATTTTGCTCAAGCCCTGAACCTTAAAATTGTGTATGTCCACCCGTCTCATATGTGTTTCTTGTAGACAACATATGGTAGGATTTTGGTTTCTAATCCACTCTGCTATTTGCTTCCGTTTTAAGGGGGAGTTCATCCCATTCACATTCAGAGTTATAATCATCAGTTGTGCATTTGCTGACATTTTCGTTTCCTCCCCTATTCCTACCCCTTCTCCTTAAACTATTTCCTTTAAAACCAGTGGTTTGCTATTAAGACCCTATCCCTTATCCCCTCCCTTGACTAACTTCCCTTTCTACCCCCTCCCTTACTCCCCCCCTTTTGTTTTTAACGGCCTTAAGAATTCCCTCCCCCTTCTTCTCCCCTCCATTTTTTTCACCTCCCCACTCCCCTGTTTCCCTTGATTTATCCCTTCTGACTTTCTCAGAAGAGTTAGATAAGAGTTTTATATCCCAATGGATAGTATAGCTACTCTTCCCTCTCTGGGTTGATTACACTGAGAGTAAGGTTTGATTATTACCTCCTAATGCTCTCTTCCTCTCCTTCTTATAATAGTATTTGTCCCCTCTCCTTCCCATGCCTTCTTTGTGTGTAATAGAATATCCCATTTTTCTTATTCACTCAAGTTTCTCTTGGTGTCCCCTACTATTCACCCCATCTTTCCCATCCCCCATGTCATCTTAGATCATTTAGTGTTCCACCCTCACCTTGTGAATTATTCTTCTGATTACTATAATAGTGAAGACTATAATATTGAATAGAGTTCACTACAGAGAATTATACATAACATTTCTCTACATAGGAATACAGATAATTAGATCTTAATGAGGCCCTTAAAGAGGCAAATTTAAAAATTATAAGTTTTCTTTCCTTCCCCTCTGTTTCTTATTTACCTTTTCATGTTTCTCTCGATTTTTTTTTAATTTTTTTTTAAACCCTTGTACTTTGGTGTATTGTCTCATAGGTGGAAGATTGGTAAGGGTGGGCAATGGGGGTCAAGTGACTTGCCCAGGGTCACACAGCTGGGAAGTGGCTGAGGCCGGGTTTGAACCTAGGACCTCTTGTCTCTAGGCCTGACTCTCACTCCACTGAGCTACCCAGCTGCCCCCTTGTTTCTCTTGATTTTTGTGGTTGGATATCAAAATTTCCATTTAGCCCTGGTCTTTTCTGTGCAAATACTTGGGATTCTTCAATTTTGTTGAATGCCCATACTTTCCCCTGGAAATATATAGTCAGTTTTGATGGGTAGTTGATCTGTGGTTGTAGGCCCAGCTCTCTTGCCTTTCTGAATATCGTATTCCAAGCCTTGCGATCTTTTTGGGTGGAGGCTGCCAGATCCTGTGTGATCCTCATTGGTGTTCCTTGATATTTGAATTGTCTCTTTCTGGCTTCTTGTAAGATTTTTTCCTTTGCTTGAAAGCTCTTGAATTTTGCAATTATATTTCTGGCCATTTTCTTCTCTGGATCGAAAGTGGTGGGTATTCTATGAATCCTTTCAATGTCTATATTACCCTCTTGTTGTAGGACTTCAGGGCAATTTTGCTGAATAATTTCTTTTAGTATGGAGTCCAGGTTTCTATTAATTTCTGGTTTTTCTGGAAGACCAATTATTCTCAAATTGTGTCTTCTAGACCGGTTTTCTTGGTCTGTCACTCTCTCTTTGAGATATTTCATATTTCCTTCTATTTTTTCAGTCTTTTGACTTTGTTTTATTTGTTCTTGTGGTCTTGAGAGATCATTAGCTTTTAACTGCTCAATTCTAGCCTTTAGAGACTGGTTTTCAGCTATGATCTTTTGGTTTTCTTTTTCAATCTGGTTCACTTTGCTTATCAGTTCATTTGATTTCTGAGCCTCACTTTCCAATTGCAAGATTCTACCTTTTAAACTGTTATTTTCTTGCCAGATCTCTTCCTTCTTCTTCAGAATCTCAGTTTTGAACTCTTCCACAGCTTGTGACCTGTTTTCCTTATTTGAGGAGGGTCCAGATGCTTGTTTGTTTTCCTCTTCTGTTTGCTCGGTTGTCTGGATTTTCTCTGTGTAAAAGTTGTCGAGTGTTAGAAACTTCTTTTTCTTGTTGTTTATCTTTCTCTTCTGAACTTCCTGAGTCTGGGTAGCTATCATTAGCCCAGCAGCTTCTCAGCTTTATCCTCACGCTCGGGGTCTGTCCAGGGTATTTTGGCTCCTGAGGTCTGAGTTCTGGTTTTTTCCAAGGTCAAGCCCCCTGTTTGACCCTCTTGCTTGATCTTCTGCTGGAGGTTCCTTTACAAGTCTCAGGGAGCTGCTTCCAGAGTCGTATACCCGTCTACACTGGTTCCCCACTCAGGGTTTCAGAGCTTTAGCTCCTGGCTGTGTCTGCCTCCTCCCACGCCTCTGTTGCTCCCACGCTCAGATTTCGCATGTGTTCTTTGGCTTATTGGGGTCCCAAATCTTGCTGCTCTCAGGAACAGCCCCTGGAGCTGCCAATGACTCGATGGGTGCCCCATACTTGCTCTATTTCTTTTTAACTGGCTTCAGTGCTATAGGTGGTGTGTGTGGTAGGGGTGGGGTTGGGGTGGTTGCTCAGCCCGCGATTTAGTGAGAGCTGTTTCACCCCTTTATAGCATGGAAATGTCCCGATTCCACGTACCTTCCACGCTGCACACTATCGTGGGGTTCCTCCGTTCATCTGGACTTGTTTTTATGTCCCCTTGAGGAGTCTTGTGTGTTTCGGTCAGGAGAGGTTAAGAGCTGCTTTTTACTCTGCCACCATCTTAACCTGGAACCTCTGTGTGTTGGATGCATAAATCTTAAATAGAATACTAGCAAAAAGAGTCCAGCAAATGATCATGAGGTTATTCATTATGATCACCTGGGATTTGTACCAGGAATGCAAGGATGGTTCAATATAAGGAAAATCATCCACATAATTGACCATATCAACAAGCCCACCAACAAAAATGACATGATTATCTCAATAGATGCAGAAAAAGTTTTTGACAAAATACAACATCCATTCCTATTCAAAACACTTGAAAGTATGGGAATAGAAGGGCCTTTCTGAAAAATAATAAACAATACATCCTTAAAACCATCAGCAACCATCATCTACAATGGGGATAAATTAGAAGCCTTCCTAATAAAATCAGGACTAAAACAAGGATACCCAATATCTCTTCTATTATTTAACATGGTACTAGAAGCACTAGCAGTAGCAATTAGAAAAGGAAAAAAAAGTGAAAGTATTAAAATAGCCAATGAAGAGACCAAGCTGTCTCTCTTTGCAGATGATATAATGATCTGCTTAAAAAATCCTAGATAATCAACTAAGAAGCTATTGGAAAGTCAACAGCTTTACCAAATTTACAGGATACAAAATTAAATGTACATAAATCATCAGAATTTTTATACATTTCCAACACATATGACTGCAAGAGTTAGAAAGAGAAATGCCATTTAAAACCACACTAGACAATATAAAACAAAACACTTTCCAAACAATTAAAACTAGATCTAAACAGTTGAAAAACATTGATTGCTATGGGTAGAATGAGCTAACATAATAAAAATGACAATCCTACCCAAATTAATTTACTTATTTAGTGCCATACCTATCCAACTACTAAGAAACTTCTTTACTGATTTAGAAAAAACTATAAAAAGTTCATTTGGAAGAACAAAAGATCAAGAATATCAAGGGAAATAATAAAAAAAAATTTGAAGGAAGGTGGTCTAGCAGTACCAGAACTTAAACTGTAATATAAAGCACTGGTTATCAAAACAATATATTACTGGCAGAGAGACAGAAGGGAGGATCAGTGGAATAGACTTAGGGAAAGCGACCTCAGCAAGACAGTCTATGATCAACCCAAAGAACCCAGATTTGGGGACAAAAATCTGTTATTTGACAAAAACTGCTAGGAAAATTGGAAAACAGTATGGGAGAGATTAAGTTTACATGAGCATCTCACACCCTACACCAAGATAAATTCAAAATGGGTGAATGTCATGAATATAAAGAAGGAAACTGTCATTAAATTAGGTGAATACAGAATAGCATACTTGTCGGATCTCTGGTAAAAGAAAAAAAGCTGGGTAGCTCAGTGGATTGAGAGCCAGTCCTAGAGACGGGAGGTCCTAGGTTCAAAATCCGGCCCTGGGCAGGTCACTTGACCCTCATTGCCTACCCTTACCACTCTTACACCTATAGGTCAATGCACAGAAGTTAAGGGTTTAAAATTAAAAAAAATTTTTTTTAAAGTTACATATATTATTTAAAAAAAAGAAAGATTTTAAAACCAAGCAAGAGTTAGAAAAATTACAAAATGTAAAATAATTAATTTTGATTACATTAAATTAAAAGGTTTTGTACAAACCAGTGGTTCCCAAACTTTTTTGGCCTACTTCCCCCTTTCCAGAAAAATATTTCTTAGTCCCTTGGAAATTAATTTTTTTAAAAATTTTAATAGCAATTAATAGGAAAGATTAATGCACCTGTGGCTATCACTGCCCCCCCCCCCAGATCACTGCAGCACCCACCAGGGGGAGGTGGTGCCCACTTTGGGAATCACTGGTACAAACAAAATCAATGCAACAAAAATTAGAAGGGAATCAAAAAATTGGGAAAAATATTTATAATAAAAAGTCTGACAAATGTCTAATTACTCAAATATATAAGGAGCTGAATCAATTGTACAAGAAAGGAAGCCATCCCACAGTTAATAAATGGGTAATTAACATTAATAGGCAATTTTCAGATAATGAAATCAAAGCTATCAATAAGCACATGAAAAAGTATTCTAAATTTCTTACAATTAGAGTAATGCAAATCAAAACAAATGTGAGGTGCCACCTCAATTCTTGAAGACTAGCTAACATGACAGCAAAGGAAAGTAATAAATGTTGGAGGATGTGCAAAATTGGGACATTAATACATTGCTGGTGGAGTTGTGAATTGATCCAACCATTCTGAATTGCAGTTTGGAACTATGCCCAAAGGGCGCTAAATAACTGTCTTCCTTTTGTTCCAGCCATATCACTGTTGGATTTATACCCCAAAGAGATCGTAAAGAAAAATACATGTACAAAAATATTCATAGCCTCACTCTTTATAGTGGTAAAAAAACTGGAAAATGAAAAAATGCCCTTCAATTGGGGAATGTATAAGTAAATTTAATATCTGCTGGTAATGGAATACTATTGTGCTCAAAGGAATAACGAACTGGAGCTGGTGACCTCCATATGAACTGCAATGACCTCCAGGAATTGATGCAGAGTGAAAGTAGCAGAGCCAGAAGAACATTATACACAGAGACTGATACATATGGTAAAATTTGAATGTGATTGATTTCTCTACTAGCAGCAATGCAATGATCCAGGACAATTCTGAGGGACTTATGGAAAAGAACACTATTCACATTCAGAGGAGAAACTATAGGAGTAGAAAAACAGAAGAAAATCAATTGCTTGAACACATGGGTTGATGTGGATATGATTTGGGGATGTAGACTCTAAACGACCACCCTAGTACAACTATCAAAAATATGGAAATAGGGCTTGATCAATGACACATGTGAAACCCAGTGGAATTGTGTGTTGGCTGTGGAAGGAGAACTGGAGGAGAATAGAGAAAGAACATGAATCATGTAACCATAGAAAATTTTTCTTAATCAATGAAATAAATTTTTTAAAAACTAATTAATTAACTAATTAAAATAAAAAGAAAAGTTAAGGTGTATTTCCCTCCTATATCATGTTATTTTCTAGGATTATGATGTTTCTTGTATTCAGCTCTATAGACTCCTATTGCTCCTTTTTTTATCTCCATTAATTCTTTTCCAAATGCTCTCCACCATGTTTTTTCATGTTTTTTTAATTCCTGCACATGAGTATATCTTACAATACATTATGCTGTTCTACCAAAAATAAATATATTGTACCCATTTTAATTATGTGGAAATTTCCCATAGTTAATAAGCATTATTAATGACTTCACTATCTGCAAGGCAATATACCAAATTATGTGAGTCATAGACCTATTCTAGTCATGAGGGTCAACTACTAAGTTAAATTAAATTTATCTTGTTTTATTAATATCTTAAGGTCACTATGCTTATTACACAAATTTTGCACATTTGTATATGAAGTGATATGACTATATGAGTTTTTATTTTTCTTTTGTGGCTATCTTCTTATTAATTGCCTACTATGATTTACTGCTCCATTATAGAGAAAAATTTCCTATGCTCTATTTAAATCATACTGCTAGTCTTCATGTTATCTTCTTTAGCAAAGGTATATATGCCCAGTCTTCTCACTCTTGGTCAGATTCTTCCAACTTCATGAAAATATTTGCACCTTCAGTAAATTATCTAGGAAAACCTTTGGTCCTGTAATTTAAGCCATAGTCCAGAAATATGGAACCCATTGTCAGATACCACATCCATGAACAAATAAGTCTTTTTTTCTGAACTTACTCTTTACAAATTGCAACAGTGAAAAACATCAATGTGACACCTAAAAAATCTTAAGACAATATTTTCATTAATGATTCTTGGGTTCCAACTACTTTTATCTTTTGCATACTCACAAATCACAAAATAGTGAAAAGCATATAGCAGTGGTCAAGTTTCATAAGTCTCCAAACACTCTGACATTTCCCAAGTATATACCCTGAGAAGATAAATTCTTTCTTATTTTTAATATCATTTTATTCTATACCTTAAAATCCCTTGGTTTTGAATCACAAAACACTGCCACTTCTCTATTTTAGGTGGCACATAGTATAGAACCTGGACAATGTAAGGTGTAAGTTTAGATTTAACCTGAACTTTCATTAGCTGTATAGCCCTGGGCATATCACTATACTTCTGTCTTATTTTATAAGATTGTTGTGAGAATGAGATTCAATAATATTTGTAAAGTACTCTGCCTGCATTAAAGTGCTACATAATTGCTAGCAATTAACATAATTTTCCTGTTCTAGATAGAATAACATTTTTCCTAATGACATTTATAATCCACACTGTAATTGTATGGCACAAAGGCACCTAAGTTCTTAATAGGAGCAGCTTTGCTTTCTACAAGAAAAATATTGACAGTGTGGATTACCAGTCCTCATTGCTGATTTTTCCCTTTTGTCATCTCTCTTTCTCACATTCCTTAAAACATTATGACACAATTTATGGAATCTCAAAACCTTCTCAAATTCACATAATCTAGTTCCTTTATTTTACAGAGGAGGAAACTATGACCCAGGTTTATTATATCAATCTACATATAGATGTTGTAGTGCAAATAGGGTGCATGTCAGCCCTGCAAAGCCTTGCTGCAGAGTCTCTGACAGTTGAGGAAGGGTTTAGAATCTTGAGGAATGGCAGTTGACCTGGGAGACTCATGGAGAGTAGAAGGGTCAATCTGAGCTCTATCTTTGTATTGAAAACCGGACCTATATTCTGCAGCTTTTCTCTTAAAATTTGTTAGTTTATTTATTTCCTTTGAATCTTTGAATAATTAAAGGGATAATTTGTAACAAGGGTAAGCCCTATTTGACTATGGGAAACTAAACTATCAGATTTGAAAACTAACACTCAGATCTACCCTCTTTTCAAAAAGCCCAAGAGATTTAGGAAGGGAAAAATGATGATGGGAACAAAGAAGGTTAGGGAGATTCAACTCCCTAGATTCTAAACTCTTCCTCAACTGTCAGAGACTCCGCAGCAAGGTTTTGCAGGGCTGACATGCACCCTATTTGCACTACAATGTAGATACAGATATAGAAAGATATAGATATATAGATATATAATTTTTATAAAATTCTACAACTATATAATGGTTGATTCAAGATAAGAAATCAGGTATCTTAATATTTAGTTCCAAATTCTTTTCACTGCACTTGATAGATGTCTAACTCCTGAAAACAGATATTTTAGTTCCTTATGCATCACTTGCAAGATTCTGATGGAACAACACTAACACTGAGCTAGGATGAATGAAAATTATCATACTGGCTGTAGAGCTCTTATTCAAGGACCTTAAAGTCTTGCTGGTATTCCTCTCTCATTTGTCAATTGTCTTAGCTCAATGTTCTGTGATTCTTGATTACATGAAAAATATTTCCAAATTCATTTATGTATCAGAGGCAGGCTACAGATGGGCATTGCATTGAACTGGAGCTGAATTTTTGAATCAAGAAGTCATACTAGTTTGTATACAGCCACAAGAGGCAGACTGCTATTTACACAGTTCCAAGTTCAGCAGGAAACCTGAGTGAATGAATGATAATCATCTAAATAAAAGACTTGAGCTGAAACTTGGTATTCTTGCTAAACTTCATATTAACCAAGCTGAGGTTAAACAAACATTTCGTGATCTTCACAGAATTTAAAGTTTAAAGTGATCATTTCTAATCATCTTCACCATTTGATAGATCAAACCTAAAGCCAAGAAGTTAAGTAACTTACCTAAGGGTATGTTAAATCACTGTTACCATGCTGGAATTCAGTGGTCAGCTGGAAGATACTTGAACATTTCAGTTAACAAAAATGTCACTGCTTTATGAAATATTTCTCCATTCTAGTTTTAATTAGGTCTAATTGTTCTAAAATACAATATTTTTACATTGAGTTGTGCATTTCTGAAATATCTGAACACTGGACAGTGTATTTCTTCCTTTTGATTAACATAGAATAAATCCAAACACTCTTCAATCAATTAATGAACAAGTATTTAATAAGTATCTACTAAAGGTTATGCATTTTTAATAATCTGAGGGTACAAACCCACATTTCTGTCTTCTAGGAGCTCACAATCTACCTTGGGAAAATATATAAATATGAATACAAGACAATCATGCGAAGGGAAGACAGTCAATTTGAGAGATCAATAAATATGGATGGTTGGCTTCACTTAGCTTCTCTCTGTTTAATCTGTTCAGGTCCTTGTGGGACTGCTTCATGGCCTTGGTTCACTTGTCCTTCAGTGTCCAGGGAGCAACAGGATCTGACACCTTGTTAGTCTCAGATTCCTGTCCAAGGCAGAGCCTAGGACTACATACAAACCCTTCCTTCCTCACCACCTCCCTTCCCAATCCCCTCCCTACAGAGATATAGCTGTCATTAGATCCTCTGTCTGAGGGCTGCTTGGAACTCCTTGCTAGGTCATCACTAGCTGAAGAATGTTCTCTTTTGACATCTTGTCCTATCTTCTATACACTCTCATTGTGGCATCATAATTTTTCATATCCATCTAGAGAGAAACACCAAAAACACCTAGTCAATCGGCCATGACATCCAGAGAGCCAGATGTGCCTGTCACTGAGCACAGTGGAAGTGGGCATCTAGGCAAAATGTCCCTATCAATTGCAATGTATCAGTTATGATGATGTCCTGAAGGATCCCACACCAATGATTCTGCTTTAATCTGAAATTTACAGTAAGATTCTGTGAAAAAAAAAGTCTGTCATCCCAGATAAGAAGTACCAATAGCTTTCCAAGGTTGAAGATGGAGAAACTAGTTTGTCCTCTCCTTCCATAGCCCCCTCAGCTTCCAATGACTAAGTGAAGGACAAAGCTACACATGCCATCATAAATTCTTTAATTATAAAACAGATACAAGAGAGCATCCAAAGCTTTGAACAGCAAGCAGGATACACTCCCCATAAAGGCCTCACCACAGAAGAAGCCAAGTATCATTGTTGCACAATGGAGAAATGTCAAAAGATGATATACTAACTGTTTGAGCCCATTCCACTCCAAATAACACACCCCATTCTTCTCCCAGGCAAAAGCCCAGAATCTGGTTTGCTCATGGATTTTCTAATTCTTTACCAGGTCCAAACATCAGCAGTATTGACTATGGAAATGGAGATAGAGACAAACCTTCAGCTGAAAAATTGAGCCTTTTTTTTAAAAAAATTTTTAACCCTTAACTTCTGTGTATTGACTTATAGGTGGAAGATTGGTAAGAGTAGGCAATGGGGGTCAAGTGACTTGCCCAGGGTCACACAGCTGGGAAGTGTCTGAGGCCGGATTTGAACCTAGGACCTCCCGTCTCTAGGCCTGGCTCTCAATCCACTGAGCTACCCAGCTGCCCCCAAAATTGAGCCTTTTTGGACCAAACACCTTTCAGAAATCTGATTCAGATTTCAGCTGTCCAATCCTACCAGGTATTCAGAAATCTTCGCCAATGGAGTTCTTTCAGTCTCAGGCTTGTAGAAGGACAGAAGATCCAACAGCTTTCGAACCACCTAAAATGGACCTTCCAGGAATGGGAGAAAAGAAACAAGTTCCATGTGTCTGTAACCTCAAACAAAAGGGATATGAATGTGCTGACTCTCAGAGTTCTAAGGCTTCCTTTTCATATGAGCAAAGTTGCTTTTCCTGCTGTACCATAGTTATGTAGAGAGATTACTGTGGACAGACTTATCTTTCTTTCAATCCACCTTACATTTGACATAGGAAGGATGTCATACATTTACAATTCAGCAGATAAAGATAGTATTCCTGGGGAAATAGTAATAGTTTCTTTCAATATTTGTAGCAAAGCTTGAATCTTTCTAATGCTGTAAGACCTGTTTTATAATGAGAATAACTTCTCACAGTACAGTCAACCATAGCCAACTACTGACCTATATAACTAGATTGCAAAGGATAAGGAGAATAATTAAAATCTAGTAGACATTGTTTTGAATATTTATCCAAGATAAAAAAGAAATATGGAAGATCATGTCAATAATGATCTTTGAATTTAGAATTGAAAGAAACTAAGGATTCTAAGAAATGGAGGTGAAATGGAAATGATTTTCATGTATGGATGGTAGCCAGTGCAAAGGAAATGGAGGGTTGTATATATAAGGAATGATAAAAATCAATTTGGCTCTTGTATATAAAATCTGCTATGTTCCTGCCTCCCTCACAAAGTTCTCCATTTTCTACAATAAACACACTTGTTTCCTTCAAGTATTCAACATTCTAGTCACTCCTCTTTGGTTTCATTCTAGTTTGGCTTTTTTAAAATGTTGTACCTTGAATTTAATAGAATATATCAAATGTAATTTGATTAGCTCAAGATATTCCCTAACCACTATTACTTAAATATATAAATGAATTCATTACATCCTCTCTTCTGAAATTCATGCCAATAATGAGGATGATGAGTTATCCTGTCTGACTCTTTTCTATGATATCTAAAAGTTAAAAAAAAAGATTCTATTAATCAGCTGAGAGCTTTGTCCAACCTCCTGATATGGCCATGTTATGAATGAAGCTATCTACCAATCAATCATCCCTGGACCAACTCTTGCCATTTGATGAATTTAGTTCTTCCTATCATTCAATGCAATTATTAGATGACATCATTAACTCTTTTTTTTTCAGCTTCATGTTTTCTATATTATAAAAACTGCTTAAAACCACCATGAAATTTTTTCCATTATCTTCTGTATGATAGTCACCTTTAGTTTTCAAAGGCAATTGTGTTTCATGTTTCTCAGCTGTAGAGCAATCCCAGTAAAATGTTAGTATTAAAAGCTACTCCATGGGGGCATCTGGGTAGCTCAGTGGAGTGAGAGTCAGGCCTAGAGACGGGAGGTCCTAGGTTCAAACCCGGCCTCAGCCACTTCCCAGCTGTGTGACCCTGGGCAAGTCACTTGACCCCCCTTGCCCACCCTTACCAATCTTCCACCTATGAGACAATACACCGAAGTACAAGGGTTTAAGAAAAAAAAACTATAAAAAAAAAAAAAGCTACTCCTTTGCTTTCAAGGGATGCTTAGAGCCAGCAAAATATATTTCCAATTTCTACAAAAGGAATTCATGCAGCTCTCCCTTTTGACTGTAGGACCAGTTGGTTATCTATCTGTTCGTTCCACATATTTAAATCTAGGCAATAAAATTGCTTCATCCATTTGCTCCTTCTTGTGGGTTCAATTTCTTTAAATGATCACAGATTATTCCAAAAAGTGTTGCAATATCTTGGGGATTGTAATAATATCTGCTTGTCTCTAACATTGTACTGGATATGTTTTCCTCACAGTGGTGAATACTATTAATCAGAGGGTCACAATGTCAGGGATTTTTAAAATAATTTATTACATATTCCAAGGAATATTAAATGTCTGTCATATGTGGATTGGAGACACATTGATGTAAAGGGGCTTATAAGGTGGATCTTTGTTCTATCAAACAAAAATTCAACACTTGCCAATATTGGTAAGTTTTTTTTAGTAACTCAAATACTTTCTTAGTTTTACACAGCTACTGAGTCCCCACTGAACTTTGCTTTTCATCCCTTTCAATTGTAAAAAAATTCTTCAAAACCTATTATTGTATCTACCTGTGACAAATTATAATCACAGTATTTAATTTACTTTCTAAAACCAATGATGCAATGTATTTTTTTTACCTCTTCCAATCTTCATATAAAATTTTGTTCAGTCAATTAATCCAAAGCATTTATTTATAAACCATCGTGAGACTTTAAATTCCTTTTCTGATGTATTTTATGGGAGATTATGGGTTTTCAACATCTGTGCCAATTATGCACAGATATGTTTGTCGTACAAAGCTGAAAAAAAAACATTTTGACTAAAACCTCAAAATGAGTAGGGAGGGCACTGGACTTGGAAGCAGAATGACTTCAAGTTAAATCCTTTTGCTGACATTTCATACTTATGTGACTACATCCTTACTATTCCTCACTTATGTAATATGTAAACTAATAGGTTTGGATCTGATGTCCTCTAACATTCCTTCCAGTTCTATAGCCTTGATCTTACAATCTTCCAATTAATTAAATCATTATAATTTTCTAGTGAAGATTATATCCATGTAAACTGAATAATCATAAAAGCTGAATAAGAAAAAGCATCTCTAAGCATGAGGGAATTTTCTAAAGAAAATTGGAAAGTTCACTAAAATACTAACATTTTTTTATTTTCAATTTTTATTTTAAAATATTTTTCATGTTTCCATACTGACAAGCAATTCTACTGGGTTGTACAAATGCTATCACCTATTTCCATATTATTCATTTTTGCTACAGAGCAATTTTTTAAAGCCTAAACCACATACCCATATATACATGTGATAAGTGATGTCATATGTTTTGCTTTTGCATTTCTACTCCCATAGTTCTTTATCTCAATATGCTTAGCATTCTTTCCCATAAGTCCTTCAGGAGTGTCCTGGCTTGTTGCATTGCTACTAGTAGCAAAGTCTGTTACATTGGATTGTTCTACAATGCTTTAGTTTCTGTGTACAACATTCTTCCTTTTTCTGCTCATTTCACTGTGTATCAGTTCACTGAGGTTCTCCCAGTTCATATAAAATCCTCCAGATCATCATTCTTTACAACACAATTGTAATTCATCACCATCATAAACACAATTTATTCAATCATTCCCCAATCTAGGGAAAATCCTCTATTTTCCAGGGTTTTTTTTTGCCACTACAAAGAGTGCAGCTATGAATATTTTTGTACAAGTATTTTTCCTTATTATCCCTTTGGGGTACAAACCTAGTAGTGATGTTGCTGAATCATGTGGTAGATTTTCTTTTAAAGCCATTTGGGGGTAATTCCAAGTTGCTTTCCAGAATGGCTAGATTAATTCAAAACACAACAGCAAGGCATTAGTGTCCTGATTTTGCCACAACCTCTCCAATATTCATTATTTTCCTTTACTGTCATATTGGCCAATCTGCTAGGTGTGAGGTGGTACCTCTGCATTGTTTTGATTTGCATTTTACTAACTATGTGAGATTTAGGACACTTTTTCATGTGCTAATTTGATAATTTTGATTTCCTTATCTGAAAACTGCTTATTCATGCCCTTGACCATTTGTCAATTGGGGAAAGATTTGATTTCTTGTACAATTGACTTAGCTCCTTATAAATTTGAGAAATGAAGTCTTTATTAGAGGTTTGTTTTTTTTTTATAAATTTGTTACTTTCCTTCTAATTTTGGTTACATTGGTTTTGTTTGTCCAGAAATTTTTAATTTAATAAAATCAAAATTACTCATTTTACATTTTCTAGTGTTTTCTATTTCACGATTTGTCTTAAATTCCTTCCTTTCCCAGAGATGTGACAGGTATACTATTCTATGTTCACCTATTTTTTTATGATTTCCCTCTTTATATTTAAGTAATTTACACACTCTGAGTTAATCTTGGTATAGGATGTAAGATGTTAATCTAAACCTAGTTTCTCCTATACTGTTTTCCAATCATCCCAGCAGTTTTCATCAAATACTTGTCCCAAAAGCTGGACCTTTGGGTTTATCAAATATCATCTTCCCACTGACATTTACCCCAAGTATATTCTATTGATCTACTCTTCTATTTCTAAGCCAGTATCAGATTGATTTGATGATCACTGATTTATAGTATAGTTTGAAATCTGATAATGCTAGGCCTCCATCCTCTACATTTTTTTTCACTAGTTCCCTTAATATTCTTGATCTTTCATTCTTCCACATGAACTTCTTGTAATTTTTTTCTATTCCTATAAAAAGTGTTTTGGTAGTTTAATAGGTATAGCACTGAATAAGCAAATCAATTTAGGTATGATTATCATTATTATTATATCATCCTACACAAGAGCAATTAATGTTTTTCAAGTTGTTTCGATCTAGTTTTATTTGTGTGGAGAGTGTTTTGTAGTTACGTTCATATAATTCCTGAATTTGTCTTGGCAACTAGACTCCCAGGTATTTTATGTAATCTAGAGTGATTTTAAATGGAGTTTCTCTCTCTAACTCTTGCTGCTGGGTTTTTTGGAAATATAGAGAAAACTTCTTGATTTATATGGATATTTGTTTTGTATCCTGGAACTTTGCTAAAGTTATTGATTATTTAGCTTTTTAGTTGATTTTCTAGGATTCTCCAAATATACAATCATATCATCTGCAAAGAGTGATAGTTTAGTCTCCGTATTGCCTACTTTAATCCCTTCAATAACTATTTCTTCTCTAATTGTGACAACTAGCATTTCTTTCTGTATTTTTAAATAATTTTTATTTTTTAGAAAAGTTATCACAGTTACATGATTCATGTTCTTATTTTCCCCTTATCCCCCAAATCCCCCCCACAATAGCTAATGCAAATTTCCACTAGTTTTAACATGTGTCATCGATCAAGACTTATTTCCAAATCATTGATAGTTGCATTGGTATGGTAGTTTCGAGTCTACATCCCCAATCATGTCTGCCTCAACCCATGTGTTCAAGCAGTTGCTTTTCTTCTGTGTTACCTCTCCTTCTGAATGTAGGTAGCATTCTTTTCCGTAAGTCCCTCAGAATTGTTATGAATCATTGCATTACTGCTAGTACAGAAGTCCATTATATTCTATTTTACCACAGTGTATTGGTCTCTGTGTACAATGTTCTTCTGGCCCTGCTCCTTTCATTCCGCATCTTTCCAATTCACATGGAATTCCTCCAGTTTGTAATTCCTTTGAGCACAATAGTATTCCATCACCAGCATATACCACAATTTGTTTAGCCATTCTCCAATAGAAGGGCTGCAATAGGGGATTTTCAGGATGTAATAAGGAAATCTGCAAGATGTAATATAGGACCGAAGCTAGGGGTAATAGCTGGTAGGAATAGGGAATAAGACAAGGCAAGGGACCCAAGGCTGGATGTAATCAAGGGAATAGGCTAGGTAGTAGGGAAATTAAGGCAATAAGGTAGATGAGGAAGGTGCAGTGATGAAGGTTGGTAGTTGAGGTGGTAGGAGAAATAAGGGAATGTCTGAGCTTAGGGAATATAACACTGTGGTACCAAGGGTTGCAAGGGAGAGGATGAGTTAATCTAAGGCAGGCAACAGCAGCAGGGAAACACAGACTGGATACTCAGGTTAGAGACAAAACACTGAAGGAAAATAGACTGAGCCCTTCAAGTAAAAGCATACTTTACAGAGCCAGGTTAGAGCTAGGAAAGGACAGCTTGAAACTGACTTGAGACTTTAGTCAGTTTCACAGGAAGGGACTAGAAGGAAGTATTGAAGTTACACTTACTTCAAAATGGATACCCTCAGCTTCCCTCAAACTCCAGAGAGTGATAGTTTAGTTTATTTAATATATATTAAAGATGATATTATATAGATAGTTTATTCCTCTCTCTCTTCTTCCCTCTCTTATTAATCAACTAATGAAGTAGCCAAAAGGTCTTGATTAAATACAAACAGGGTTTATTGTCTTTTAGGATAGATTTGCAGGGTAGAGGATACAAGGAAGCCCTAAGAGCCACTTAGAGAAACTTCAGGTGGGGGAAGGGAGGCAGGAACATGAGACTGAGAAAGGACCTACCTTAACTCGGCTCTCATATGGGTTTGTAATCAATGGGGTTAGGAAAGTTGGATACAATGATCAATAGGTAAATTGTAGCAAGGGTAAGCCCTATTTGACTATTAAAAATATCAAGTTTAAACTAAAATTCTGAACTACCCTCCTTCCAAACCCTCACAGGAATGCAGACAGGGAAAATGAAGGTGGGAATAAGGTTGGGCAGGGAGATTAAGAGGAATTAGCTAAATTAACAAATCTCAAAAGCTGCAAAATATAGGCCAGGCTTCAATCTGAAGAAGGAGCTCAGATGGACCCTGGTTCTCTCCATGAGTTCCCAAGACCAACTGTCAACTCTTTTGCAAGATTCTGAACTCCTAACTGACTGAAGAACTCTGCAAATCAGTTATGCCCCCTCACTTCACCACAGGACATAGCCTAGTTTTCCAGTTTTTTGCCACCACAAAGAGCACAGCTATAAATATTTTGTACAAGTCTGTTTATGTATGATCTCCTTGGGGTACAAACCCAACAATGGTATGGCTGGATCAAAGGGCAGTCATTCTTTTATAGCCCTTTGAGCATAGTTCCAAATTGCCAGCCAGAATGGTTGGATCAGTTCACAACTCCACCACCAATGCATTAATGTCCCAATTTTGCCACTTACACTCCAAGATTCATTACTCTCCCCTACTATCATTTTAGCCAATCTGCTAGGTGTGAGGTGATACCTCAGAGTTGTTTTGATTTGCATTTCTCTAATTATTAAAGATTTAGAACACTTTCTCATGGGCTTATTGATACTTTTGATTTCTTGATCTGAAAATTGCTTATTCATGCCCCTTGTCCATTTTTCAATTGGGGAATGTCTTGATATTTTATACAATTGACTTACAACCTTGTATATTTGAGTAATTAGACCCCTTTCAGAGTTTTTTGTTATAAAGATTTTTTCCCAATTTGTTGTTTCCCTTCTGATTTTGGTTGCATGGTTTTTGTTTGTACAAAACCTTTTTAATTTAATATAATCAAAACTATTTATTTTACATTTTGTAATTTTCTCTAACTCTTGCTTGGTTTTAAAATCTTTCCTTTCCCAGAGATCTGAGAGGCATACTATTCTGTGTTCATTTAAATTATTTATAGTTTCCCTCTTTATATTCAAGTCTTTCACCCATTCTGAATTTATCTTGGTGTAGTGTGTGAGATGTTGATCTAAAACTATTCTCTCCCATATTGTTTTCCAAATTTCCCAGCAGTTTTTGTCAAATAGTGGATTTTTGTCCCAGAATTTGGGCTCTTTCGGTTTATCATACAATGTCTTGCTGATGTCAATTACCCAAAGTCTATTCCACTGATCTTCCCTTCTGACTCTTAGCCAGCATATATTGTTTTGATGGCCACTGCTTTATAATATAGTTTAATATATGGTACTGCTAGGCTACCTTCCATCACATTTTTTTCATTATTTCCCTTGATAATCTTGATCTTTTGTTCTTCCAAATGAACTTTGTTATACTTTTTTTCTAATTCACTAAAGAAGTTTTTGGCAGTTTTATAGATATGGCACTGAATAAATAAATAAATTTGCATAGAATGATCATATTTATTATTTTAGCTCATCCTACCCATGAACAATCAAGGTTTTTCCAATTGTTTAGATCTAGTTTTAATTGTTTGGAAAGTGTTTTGTAGTTGTTTTTGTATAATCCCTGTCTTTGTTTTGGTAGATAGATTCCTAAGTATTTTATATTGTCTAGGGTGATTTTAAATGGTGTTTCTCTTTCTACCTCTTGCTGCTGTGATGTGTTGGAAAGATATAGGAATGCTGATGATTTATGTGTATTTATTTTGGATCCTGCAACTTTGCTAAAGTTGTTGATTGTTTCTACTAGCATTTAATTGATTTTCTAGGATTTTTTATGTATACCATCATGTCATCTGCAAAGATAGATAGCTTAGTCTCCTCATTGCCTGTTTTAATGGCTTCAATTTATTTTTCTTCTCTAATTGCTACAGCTAGAGTTTTTGTACAATGTTCAACAATAGAGGTGATAAAGGGCTTCCTTGTTTCACACCTGTTCTTATTGGGAAGGCTTCAATTTTATCCCCATTGCACATGATGTTTGTTGATGGTTTTAGATATATACTGTTTGTTATTTTTATGAAAGGTCCTGCTAGTCCTATATTTTCCAGTGTTTTCAATAGAAATTAGTACTGTATTTTGTAAAAGGCTTTTTCTGCATCTATTGACATAATCATGTGATTTTTGTTTTGATGGTTTTCCTAATGTTGAGCCATCCTTGTATTTCTGGTATAAATCCCTCCTGATTATGGTGGATAATCCTCTTTATCACTTGCTGGAGTCTTTTTGCTAGTTTTCTATTTAAGAATTTTGCATTTATGTTCATTTGGAAGATTAGCCTGTAGTTTTCTTTCTCTGTTTTTGATCTACCTGGCTTTGGAATCAGTACCACATTTGTGTCATGAAAGGAATCTGGTAGGACTCCTTCTTTGCTCATTATATCAAATAATTTGTATAGTATTGGGACTAGTTTTTCTTTGAATGTTTGATAGAATTCACTTGTGAATCCATCAGGCCCTGTCAATTTTTTCTTAGGGATTTCTTTAATGGCTTGTTCAATTTCTTTTTCTGTAATGGGATTATTTAGGTATTCTATTTCTTCTTCTGTTAATCTAGGCAATTTATATTTTTGTAAAATATTCATCCATATCACCTAGATTGCTATATTGATTGCCATATAATTGGGCAAAATAGTTTTTAATGATTGCCTTAATTTCCCCTTCATTAGAGGTGAAGTCTCCCTTTTCATCTTTGATACTGTCAATTAGCTTTTCTTCTTTCCTTTTTTTTATTAGATTGACCAGTACTTTGTCTATTTTATCTGTTTTTTCAAAATAAGAACTTGTAGGCTCATTTATTAATTCAATAGGTCTTTTACTTTCAATTTTCCTAATTTCTCCCTTGATTTTTAGTATTTCTAATTTAGTTTTCATCTGGGGATTTTTAATTTGCTAGCTTTCTAGTTTTTTAAGATTCATGCCCAATCCATTAATTTCTGCCCTCCCTAATTTGTTAATATATACACTCAATGATATAAATTTCCTACCTGAGTACTACCTTAGCGGCATCCCATAGAGTTTGGTAGGCTGTCTCATCATTGTCATTCTCTTCAATGAAATTGTTGATTGTTTCTATGATTTCATCTTGGATTAGCTGGTTTTGGAGAATCATATTATTTAATTTCCAATTAGATTTTGATTTGCCTGTCCAGGTGCCCTTACTAATTATTATTTTCATTGGATTATGACCTCAGAAGATTACTTTTATTATTTTTGCTCTCCTGCATTTGTTTGCAATGTTTCTATGCCCTATTACATGGTGAGTCTTTGTGAATGTACCATTTGCAGCTGAAAAGAAGATGTATTCCTTTTTGTCCCTATTTATTTTTCTCCACATATCAATTAAATCTAATTTTTCTAGGACTTCATCTCTCTTATCTCTTTCTTATTTATTTTTTTGTTTCATTTATCTAGATCTGAAAGAGAAATATTTTGATCTCCTACAATTATGGTTTTACTATCTATTTCTTTCTTAAGCTTGGCCAGTTTCTCCTTTAGGAATTTGGATGCTATGCCATTTGGTGCATACATTTTGAGCACTGATATTTCCTCTTTGTTTATACTGTCTTTATTCATGATATAATTACCTTCCCTGTCTTTTTTAATCATATCTATTTTTCTTTGGCTTTGTCAGAAATCATGATCACCATGCTGCCTTCTTTTTCTCATTCAAAGAGCAAAAGATTTTGCTCCATCCCTTTCCTTTAAATCTGTGTATGCCCACCCACCTCATATATGTTTCTTGTAAACAACATATGGTAGGATTTTGGTTTCTAATCCACTCTGCTATTTGCT
This sequence comes from Gracilinanus agilis, assembly GCF_016433145.1. Taxonomy (NCBI): domain Eukaryota; kingdom Metazoa; phylum Chordata; class Mammalia; order Didelphimorphia; family Didelphidae; genus Gracilinanus; species Gracilinanus agilis. The sequence continues at coordinate 436,223,574 of NC_058132.1, forward strand.
TCTGTATTATGGGTGAGATCATCCCATTCCCATTCAGAGTTATAATTAACAGTTGTGTATTCACTGACATTTTTGTATCCTCCCCTAGTTCTACTCCTTCTTCTTACACTACTTCCTTTTAAACCAGTGGTTTGCTTTAAGCCAATAACCCTTGCCCCCTCCCTTGATTTCCTTCACTTTCTACCTCCTCCCTTATTATTCCCCATCTCTTTATTTTAAGGCCTAACAGATTCCCTCCCCTTTTGCTCCCCTCCCTTTTTTGACCTCCCCACTCCCCTCCTCTCCTTGGTTTATCCCTTCTGACTTTCTCAGTAGGGTTAGATAGAGTTCTATATCCCAATGGATATAACTAGTCTTCCCTCTGAGGGTCAATTCCTCTGAGAGTAAGTTTTAAATATTACCTCTTAATGCTGTCTTCTTCTCCTTCTTATAATATTATTCATCCCTTCCCCTTCCCATGCCCTCTTTGTGTGTAATAGAATATCCTATTTTTCTTATTCATTCAACTTTCTCTTCATATCCTCTACTATTCAACCCCCTCCTTCCCATTCACCTCTATATCCTCTTAGACCATTTAGTCATCCAACCTCTCCCTATGAATAATTCTTCTAATTATTACAATAGTGGATACTATAATAGTGAATAGAGTTCACTACAGAGAATTACACATAACATTTCTCCATATAGGAATATGAATAATTAGATATTATTGAAGCCCTTAAAGAGGCAACTTTAAAAATAAGAGTTTTCTTTTTCTCCCCTCTGTTTCTTATTTATCTTCTCATGTTTCTCTTAGTTTTTGTGGTTGGATATCGAACTTTCCATTTAGTCCTGGTCTTTTCTGTGGAAATACTTGGAAATCTTCTATATTGTTGAATGCCCAAACTTTCCCCCGGAAGTCTATAGTCAGTTTTAATGGGTAGGTGATCCTTGATTGTAGACCCAATTCTCTTGCCTTTCTGAATATCATATTCCAAGCCTTGCGGTCTTTTAGTGTGGAGACTGCAAGATCCTGTGTCATCTTCATTGGTGCTCCTTGATATCTAAATTAACTCACTCTGCCTTCTTGTAAAATATTTTCTTTTACTTGGAAGCTCTTGAATTTGGCTATTATATTCCTGGGAATTGTCTTTTCAGGGTCTTGTGTAGAGAGTGATCAATGGATTCTTTCAATGTCTATATTGCCCTCTTGTTTTAGAACTTCAGGGCAATTTTGCTGAATAATTTCTTTTAGTATGGAGTCCAAATTTCTATTAATTTCTGCTTTTTCAGTAAGACCAATGATTTTCAAATTGTCTCTTCTGGACTTGTTTTCCTGATCTGTCAATTTCTCAGTGCGATATTTCATGTTTCCTTCTGTTTATCAGTCTTTTGACTTTGATTTATTTTTTCTTGCTGTCTCAAGAGATCATTGCCTTCTACTTGCCCAATTCTTGTTCTTAGAGATTGGTTTTCTGCTATAATCTTTTGATTTCCCCTTTTGATTTGGTCTGTCCTGTTTTCCAGCTCTTTGATTTTGGTCTCCAATTTGCTTATTAATTCTTTTGATTTGGGGGCATCTTTTTCAAATTGCCCCATTCTATCCTTTAGAGACTGGTTTTCAGCTATAATCTTTTGGTTTTCCTTTTCAATCTGCTCTTTTTGGTTCTTCAAGGCTTCCAGCTGGTCATTTCTGGTCTTCATTTTGCTTATCAATTCATTCGATTTCTGAGCCTCACTTTCCAATTGTGAAATTCTGCCTTTTAAACTGTTATTTTTTTGCCAGATCTCTTCCATCTTTCTTATAGTCTCACATTGGAACTCTTCAAGACCTTGTAACCAGTTTTCATTTTTTGGGGGAAGGTTTGGATATGGTTACTTGTTTGTTATCCTCTGCTGTTTGCTCTGTTGTCTGGATTTTTTCTGTGTAAAAGTTGTTAAGTATTAAAGATTTCTTTTTAATCTTTCTCTTCTGGGGTTCTTGTCTCTGGCTTGCCATTGTTAGCCCAGCGCCCTCTCAGCTTTATCCTCATGACCAGGTTCTCTCTGCACTCTTCATGTTCCTGAGGTCTCAGGTCTAGTTGTTCTCAGGTTCAAGCCTCCTGGTCATCCCCTTGCTTGTTCCTCTGCCCAAAGCTCCTTTAACAGTCCTAGGGCACTGCTTCCATAGTCATGCACCCCTCTGCACTGGGTCCCCACCCAAGGTCTGTGCCTGCACTCAGGATCCACGCCTGCTCCAGTGTCCAAGCATGAGCTCAAGGTCTGTTTTCAAAGTCTGTGTATTCTTTAGCCTCTTGGGGTCTTAAGTCTTGCTGCTGTCAAGAGCAGGCCCTGGTGATCACAGGTAGCTGCCTAGGACTTAATGGATGCCCCAAAATTTCTCTAACTCTTTTGAGCTGGCTTTGGTCCTATAAGTGGTGGGGGGGGAGGAGGTTGCTCAGCTCACATTTTAGTGACTTCTATTTCACCCCCTTATAGCATGAAAATGCCTGATCCCATGTACCTTCAATGCTAAGCCTTGTTGTGGATTCCCTTAGTTCATCTGGATTTGTTTTTATGTCCTCTTGAGGAGTCCTATATTTGTGGGTTAGGAGAGGTTAAGCAGCTGCTTTTTACTCTGCCACCATCTTAACCTGGAATTCCACTAGCATTTCTAATACCATATTAAATAATAGTGGTTATAATTGACATACTTTCTTCAGTCCTGAATCTTTTTGCAAAGGCTTCGAAATTATCCTCATTTCAGATGATATTATTTTGAGTAAAGGCCCCGTTATTGCTGTATTTTCTAGTGTATTCAACTGGTGTTGTATTTTGTCAAAGTATTGTTCTGCATCTATTGAGATAATCATGAGATTTCTATTAGTTTGGTTGTTTATATGGTCAATTATGCAGGTGGTTTTCCTAATTTTTAACCATTTTTGCATTCCTTGTATAAATCCCAGCTGGTCATGGTGAATAATCCTTGTGATGAAATGCTGTAGCCTTTTAGCTAGTATTATAGTTAATATTTTTGCATCTATGTTCATTAAGGATATTGGTCCATAGTTTTCCTTCTTTGTTTTTGGTCTTCCTGGCTTGAGAATCAGTACAATATTTCATAAAAATAATTTGGTAAAACTCCTTTTTGCCTACTTTGTGAAATAGTTTGTAGATTATTGGGATTAATCAATCTTTTAGTGTTTGATAGAATTCACTTGTGAATTCATCTGGTCCTAGGATTTTTTTCTTAGGGAATTCTTTGATGGCTTGTTCATTTTCTTTTTTGATATGAGATATTAAGTATTCTATTTCCTCTTCTATTAATATAGGCAATTTATATTTTGGTAAATTTCATCTATTTCAATGAGATTTCCATACTTATTGTCATATAATTGGGAGAAATAGCTCTTAATAAATTCCTTAATTTTCTCTTTATTAGAGGTGAGATCATCCTTTTCATTTCTGATACTGTTAATTTTATTCTCTTCTTTCTTTTTTTAATTTTATTAACCAATACTTTATTTTTTCCAAAATATGAGCTCCTACTCTTATTTATTAGTTCAATGGTTCTTTTACTTTGAATTTAATTTATTTCTCCATTTGTTTTTAGGATTTCCAATTTGGTCTTAATTGGTTTTGATCTGAATCATTATGTTCTGAAAAGTTGCACTTATTATTTCTGCTTTTCTGCATTTGTTTGCAATGTTTTTATGTCCTAGTATATGGTTAGTCTTTGTAAATGTATTAAATATATCATGTGCTGCTGAAAAGAAGGCATAGTCTTTTTTCCCTATTCATTTTTCTCCACGTATCTGTTAAATCTAATTTTTCTAAGACTTCATTCACATCTCTTACTTCTTTCTTACTTATTTTTTGGTTTGATTTATCTAGATCTGATAAAGGAAGGTTGAGGTCTCCAACTAGTATAGTTTTACTATTTCTTTCCTCCTTAAGCTCCAATTGTTTCTCCTTTAAAAATCTGGTTGCTTTTACATTTGGTGCATACATGTTGAGTACTTATATTTCTTCATTGTCTATACTACCTTTTTTCAGGATGTAATTACCTTCCTAATTTCCTTTAATTGGATCTATTTTTACTTTGACTTTGTCAGATATCATTATTGTGACTCCTGCCTTATTTTTCTCAGTTAATGCCCAATAAATTCTGCACCAGCCTCTTACCTTTAGTTTGTGTATTTCTTATAGACAATATATGGTAGGATTTTGGTTTTTAATCCACTCTGCTATCTACTTCTCTTTTATGGGTGAGTTCATCCAATTCACATTCAGAGTTATGATTACAAACTGTGTATTACCCATTATTTTGATTTCCTTTTTTTAGTCCTGCCCTTTCTTCTTTCATTATTTCCTTCCACCCCAGTGTTTTGCTTTTAATCTTTCCTCCTTTCCCCTATCCTAATTTTACTTTCCTTCCTACCACCTCCCTTCTTATTTTACTCTTATTTCTCTTTAAAGTCTATTAATCCTCCCTTTTAATACCCCCCTTCCCACACCGGCCCTTCCTTATTCCCATTCAATTTCTCTATAGGGTAAGAGAGAATTCTATACCCCAATAGATCTTGCTATTCTTCCCTCTCATAACTGATTCCACTGAGGGTAATATTTAAATATTACATATTAACTCCCCTTCTTATAATAGTATTCTTCCTCCCTCTCCATGCACCTCTTTATGAGGTATAATTTATTCTATTTTACTTCTACCTTCGAGATTCTCTTAGTGACATCCTCTTTTTGTCTCCCCTCCATAAGAATGACAGAACCAATAACCAAAGTTATGTTAGAGGGCAGAGAGAGAGTCTATGAGGCGAGAATCTCTTCTGCTCTCCCCTTCCACCAAATATACCCTGGGAGACTTTGAGGGGGTATCACCCCAAAACTGGGGGAGGATGGTCATGCCACCCCACAGGAGTTGGGGGCAAGGCTTCCCTATAAGATGAGGTATGTGGCACCCCAATCTAATTCTGAATGAGAGTGGAATTCACACAAGTCACCCCCGAAGTCAGTCAACTTCACAGAGGGTGCTCTGGCTTCAAGATGGAGGCAGCCAGACCAAGCTGTGATTCCCCTCCCCATCGTTGTCACTCAGGCACTCTGAAACACTATCTGACTAAGGAATGGCTTTTAATATTTGCAATTTAGGGGTTGGGAAAAGGGGTGAAGGGCAGAGGGATTTGGGGGTGCCCTCTTCTCTATTTCTATGGGATCTGTCACTCAGGTGGGAACCTTTGGAGTTCCCACTCCTACGTGTCCCCCTTTGCCTCTTCTCCTTCAGTTTCTATTTCTATTTCATATTTCTATCCTTTTCTATAATTGCAATTTGAACTGGAAAGGGTCTCTCAGCAAGGTTGGGTAATGGGAGATGGAGCCTAAGAGGTTGCTCCCAAAATGGAGTCCCAAAACTTAGCTGACTCTATAATTGAAGTCTTGATGGGTGAGAACCAATAGGATGCCTTTGACCAGGGAATCAGTGTTTCAATGTCCAAAGAAAGATTCTCAGGAACCCCTCAGGACTGGATCCAAGCTGGGATATCCTCCTTGGAACCTCTCCTCCTTCCTCAGAGGACCTTCACTGAAAGACCACCTCCTCCTTCTTCCTCCTTCTGAGCATTTTCCTAGAATCACTCTGTTCTTAACTGTCACCAACTGTCAGCCACTTCTTCTCTGGCTCCTCCTGTCCCATCCACCTTACACAAATACCATCCTTACACACACACCCATTTCTTTAAGTATCATTTTAAATATTTCTTCTATCTGCTATGATAATGAAAACAATTTTTAAGAGTTACAGATACCATTTTTTCATATAGGAATATAATCAGTTTGACCTTATGAAGGCCCTTAATTTTTTTCCCCTCTTTCTCATTTAGCTTTTTATGAGTGTCCTGAATTTTGTACTTAGACATCACATTTTCCATTTAGTTCTGATCTTTTCTTTAGGAATGATTGGAAATATTCTATTTTATTAAATGCCCATACTTTCCTCTGAAAGTATATTGTCAATTTTGATGGGTAGGTAATTCTTGGTTGTAAACCCAATTCTCTTGCCTTTCTGAATATCATATTACAAACCTTGAGTTCCTTTAGTATGTAAGCTGTCAGTTGCTGTGTAATCCTGAATAGGGCCCCTTGGTATCTGAATTGTCTCTTTCTTTCCACTTGCAGTATCTTTTCCTTGGCTTGGAAGGTCTTGAATTTGGCTATAACATTCCTGGGGTTGTCTTTTGGAGATTCAATGTAGGTGGTGATCTGTTTATCCTTTCAATGTCTATTTTGCCCTCTTGTTCAAGAATATTAGGGCAGTGTTCTTGGATAATTTCTTATAATATGATGTCAAGGTTTTTATTTTGTTCCAGGCTTTCCAGTAGACCAATAATTCTCAAATTGCCTCTCCTGGATCTGTTTTCCAGGCAAGTCATCTTTTTTTTTTTTTTATAAATTTTTTTAAACCCTTGTACTTCGGTGTATTGTCTCATAGGTGGAAGATTGGTAAGGGTGGGCAATGGGGGTCAAGTGACTTGCCCAGGGTCACACAGCTGGGAAGTGGATGAGGCCGGGTTTGAACCTAGGACCTCCTGTCTCTAGGCCTGACTCTCACTCCACTGAGCTACCCAGCTGCCCCCTGTTTTCCAGGCCAGTCATCTTTTTGATGAGATATTTCATGTTTCCTTCTATCTTTTTCATTATTTTGATTTTGCTTTATTAATTATTGCTGTCTTATGAGATCATTAGCTTCTATTTGCCCAATTCCAGTCTTTAAAGACTGATTCTCAGCTTTGATCTTTTGATATTCTTTCAGTTTGGGCTATCCTGCTTTTCATGGCTTCTAGCAGGTCAATTCCGGTCTCCAATTTGTTACTTAATTTGATTTTTGTATTTCTTTTTTCCATATGGTCAAATTTGTCTTCTAAGCTGCTATTTTTTGTATTACTTTCATTTATTTTCCCCACTTTTCTTCTCATTTTTCTTCTATTTTTATTGCTTGGTTCTTCAACTCCTTTTTGAGTTGCTTGAGAGCCTGTGATCAATTTTCATTTTTTTAAAGTTTGGATGACTTTGCTTCTTTTTCATTCTCTGCTTTTGCTTCTATATTTTGCTCTTTTTTCTCGATAGAAATTATAGAGGGCAAAGAGCTTTTTTTGCTGTTTCTTGTTCCTTTTACTACTAGTGGATTATGGTTCCTGCACATTGGTTGTCATTGCTTTCTTAGCTTCTGTCTAGTAAGGTTTTGCCTTGGTGATATCTTCCCTTCCCTGTCAGAAGCCTGAGTGAGGGTAGGTAGATCAGTGATATCCTTTGTGTAGAGATACTTGAAGTGTTTTGTCCTGAGGCTGTCTTCTTTAGTTTCCATAGCTTATATGTCCAGCTGCACTGTGTGTTTTGGCTATCTTCCCATCTCCTACTGCCTCAACTGTGGCCAGCTGTGTTTCTTCCTTAGCTCAACACTCTGCTTTCCAAGCTCTGTGCTCTTTATTCTCAAGCCTCACTGTCAAGGTCAGGCAGTGCCCTCAGGGGTAAATCTGTGGTTGCTTTCAGCTATTCCCTGAGAATTTAGAGATTTCCCTGTGTTTTCAAGAACATATAAATTAGAGATTTAGTTAGCAGACTTGGCTGGCAATCTGGCAAGAGCTTGGAATTCCAAACTTGGAATTCTGCCACAGAGGGGATTTGCACACAGTGACTATGGAATTGGAAGTTGTTGGCAGTTGTTAGCTTGGTAAACAGCTGTCTGGGTGGGCCTATGTGGTGTTTGGGATCTCAGTACTTTGGAGTTGCTCCTTGGACCTGAATACAAGATCTTCAATCAAGAACAGTGAAGTTACAGGTTGAGACAGTTTTTTTTATCTGTGCTACTGGTGGACACACACAAATAATCCTATCTCCCTGACTTTCCACTTGGATTATATCTTGCTGTTTAATCAGAGGTTCCTGGGACCAGAGACATCTAGAGAACATCCAAGGACAGTTTCATGAGATACCCTTACCCCTGACAAGCCAGCCATGCCATACTCAATCTGCTGGTAGATTCAATGTTCAGAGTAGTCAACACCATCCCTCCATTCCCTGAGTTACCTTTTGACTTAAGTGGCAGGTTTTCCTACTTCCCTTCACTCCCTATCCTAATTTGTTATTAAAACCCTTTTATACAGACTTTCTTTATTCTTCTCCTTTCCCAGACAAACCTGGCATCTGAAAACAAGAACCCACTGAGATGACCCTTGCAGCTTCTCCTGGTGGTTTCCCTCTCTCTTCCATTCCCTATTCCTCTCCTTACCAAACCACCCTGGAGTTATTTGTCACTTGTTTTGTTATTCTGTTAGTTAACTCACAGAGCTATTTATTCATTTACCATAACACCTGGCCCTCACTCTAACTTTAGCACAGTAAGTGGTGTGGGGGAAGGGAGTCCAGCTTGCACTTTAATTAGTGCAGTTTCGCCCCCTTATAGTGTGGGAATACCCACCAAATTGAACACTCAGTTAAAGACTCCCTTTAATGCTCAGTCCAGTGGGAGAACCCATTTATTCCTCTGGTTTTGATTTCTGTCCTTTGGAGACACTTTTAATGATTGGTTGGAGGGAGATTCAGAAGGCTCTGCCATCTTGTCTCCACCCCTAAAATATTAACATTTTAATAAGATATTAACAATTATAGTAAAATCTATTCTAATTATAGCATTGTGGGTAAAAAAATCCTCTACAACCTCATATGAGGATTAGATTTTAACATTCGCAGTAGTTTTGAGATAATCATAATTGTGATGTTAAGATGAGGTAATTAATGCTATCATAAGAGATAATATTAATAGGTTTGTGATTATTTTACTATAAATATTAAGGTTGTAAATTAAGTAAATATCTTCCTTAACTTTGGCCTCATAGGCCTAAGTATCACCTTACTGTGAGCCTTAACCTTCAAATTTCCTATATTATGCACCCTTAGCAATCATGGCCTCTAACTTGGGACTTCATCTTTAGGCTCTCCATTCCTGCATGTCTATCAAGTGATTTCTTCTACAAATAAGGAATATTTCCTGATTACTTAAACAAATCCACATCTCTCTATTTTTATCACTGTCCTGAATTATTTTTGTACTAGTATAAAAGTTGTCTAATTCTTTGGGATATATAGGAAGATCTCTCACAGTACTTGGGGTCTTTTGGTTTTAACCAGCAGTCTGGGTTTATTGTGGGATTTGGCCCTCTAATAATAAACCTATCTTTCTTTATTAACTTGAACACTCAGTTTCTTCAATCTTTATTCCAGTGTTAAAACTTATGCAAGAGCATTAGAGAATAAAAACAAGCAATTGCTACTTCATGAGGTTCCTACTTTATCATATCTTTGAGAAACAAAATTTTTATCCAAGTACTATAAAAGATATGAACAGTGATGTTAAAGAAGGGAGGACAATTATGTATTGAGAACATAGATGGACAGCCTGAGTAATAGATGAATCAGTGCCCCTGAGATGATAAAATAATAAAAGTAGAGCCACTTTCACCAATTGACTAGGCTGCAGAAAATTTTCTTTGGAAAATTATGTGGATTTTTTTTCTTTTCCATCATCTCTTACATCTAGTTACCAGATTTCATCAACCCCATAAGCAGCTTTTCTGTCTTTGTTTCCATTAGCTATGCAATCTCATTAGCAAACCTGGGACAATTAGAATAATCCCCCAAAATCTTCCAATTTCTACTTGGCCATTTGAATATGCCAAAATTAATTTTCCTCATATATTAATTTGATCATATTATACCTTAGCTCATAAAAAAAGTTCTAAAACTCCCCCTGTCTATTGCCATATTTTGACTAGTACATAAAATTCGAATTCCTCTTTCTAACATTCAAGGTGTTCTACAACTTAGGATTTTTAGTCTTATCTTTCATTTCTTCAGTTCAAGTACTCTATAATATAACTGGAATAAATGATTTATTTTCCTTTAATAAAAATTATACTTTCACCTTCTCATGCCATTTTCACCTTTATGCTTAGAATGTTTTCCCTCTTCCTTGTCTTCTTTTGACTTGCAATATATTCTTTAAATCCCAAAATAAATGCTACCTCTGGCTTAAAGCCTTTCTTTTTACATCAGTTAATAATAAATCCATGCTTTTTGGTTTTGAATCTCTCTAATGTATTTATCTCTTATAGTTAAATTTGTACAAACTTTACTATTCTACTAGACATTAAGCTCCATAATATAAGTGACCATTTGTAGCCCCCAGTAGTGGGAGTGAACCCCAGAATGCAAGGTCTCTGGGGAAGGCATTAACTTAGAAGCAGTAAGACATGTAATCTCTCTCCTTAGCTTGAACCCAAACCATTCTTCTCTCAAGTTAACAGATATCCTGCAAAGAAACCACTTGGGCAAGAAATTCATTAGGAGTCTGGTTAGGGAGTCACCCATCAAAGTACCAAACCTAGGTGGGCAATCATACATTGACATATTGATCCACTACATGTAGAAAACTTTTGTCTGTGATCACCAAAGTAGTCTATGTTCATTATACTTACCTTGTGAATCATTACCTATTACTGTTTCTGTATAAATATTACCTAATTCTCTTATATACATCATTTTCTCTGTAAATATCATGCCACCCCTCAATAAAATTGCCATTGACCACTTCATTCCCATAAGCCCTCCTGAGTCCATCTGTATTCTTACAACTTGGCCCCCCAAACAGATAATCCCCAGTGGACTTGACAACCATTTATCACTGAAACTGACTGAGCAGTCCTTACAAAGTACTGAACATGGCATGCAGCTAATTAATATTTGTTTAGTTTATTTCATTAAGTAGGGGCATTTTATGTTACAATTAAATATCTATTATATATAATTAAATATACAAGGAGTTTTCCTTTATACTGCATGTATAATAGGTATTTTTTGGAAGAGTACTATATGAATTTTAGCAAAATATGTTGATTAATCTATAATTTCTAATGGAGAGGTTCCAACATCAGCAATAGCAGCAAAATGCAGATTATTTTACTTAAATGATATGGCATTTAACTTCTGGAGGCAGAGCCAAGATGAAGGAGTAATCCTCAGCAGCTCTATGAAACCATTTGGTTTCACTATGTAAAAACATTCAAGAAAAAAAAGGTAAGTGACAGACAGCTAGGGCACTGGGGTGAAATGAAAGCAGATCCAGCAAGAAGTTGTGGCAAAGAGGGAAGAGAAAGCCAAGAGCAAACCACACTCTACCACTCCTTATCTGCTGTCCAAGGTTTGGGAATCTATGCCTGAGCCAATATCTAGATCTTGAGACTCAGCTTGAGAAAATAGAGGTACAAGACAACCCATACCCCTTGAAATTTCAAACCTTTGGAGAAGTCCAGAGCCTCAGCCCAGGGAATTATAGTCTGGGCTTGGGACAAAGACTTAATTCACAATTTGTGATGGATGATAGTACTAAGTACTGATCTTTTTGCCTAAAGCCCAGGGCAGATCACCAAGACTGGTCAATCAAGGGTGTGCCTGATTGGATCAAGTACACAGTAAAGCCAAAAACATAAGACTAAGTTTGAGACTACAATTTGATCAGTCCCTGACCTGATCAATATCAGAGTGAAATCAAAAGTTTACATCTAAGCTTGAAGTAAGTCTTTAAACTATCAACATCACAAGAGTCAATTGAATCATAAGGGGGAGGAGGCTCTCAGCCCTCAGACCATTACATCACACACACACACACACACACACACACACACACACACACACACACACACACACACACGAGCCTACCTATAATTAGATATGAAAATTAGCAAACAACAAAAAAGCAACTCTCAAGAATTTTTATGGAGACAAAAAGCAAGTTGCAGACACAGAAGGGAATAGTGAAATCAAAGGAAACACATGAAAAGACCCAAAGAAAAATATGTATTGGACATAGATTCTGAAAGAATTAAAAAATGACTTGAAAAACCAATTAAGAGAGACAGAGGAAGTGTGGGAAAGAGAAATAAAAGTGTTGCAAGGGGAAATGAAAGTGATTCAAGATGAAATGGGCCATTTGAAAAAGGAGAACCAAAAGTGGACAGAGGAAAATTAGGCCTTAAAAATCCGAACTGACCATCTAGAAACTAATGATTTCATGATAAATCAAGCAAAAATAAAGCAGAATCAAAGGAATGAAAAATAGAGGAATGCATAAAATACATTATTATAAAAACAAGTGACCTAGAAAATAGATCTAGGAGAGATAATTTGAGAATTATTGGACTACCTGAAAACCATGATCAAGAAAAAACCTTGGATATCATATTACAAGAAATTATCAAAGATAATTGCCCAGAGATCCTTGTAAAAGAAAATAAAATTGAAGTTGAAAGAATTCATACATCCCCTCCAGAAAGAAATCCTCAAATGAAAACTTCCAGGAATATAATAACTAAATTCAAGAGCAGGATGGTGAAAGATCTGGAGTTATTACCCAGAATCACCTATCAAGCAAATCTGAGTATATTATTTCACAGGAAAAAATGGTCATTCAATGAGATAGAAGATTCTAAGAATTCCTAAGCCAGACAAACAAAAATTTTGAAGCCCAAACACAATTCACAAGAGAAGCCCTAAAAGATAAATAAGAAAGAGAAAAATTAAGAGACTCATTAATTTCAAATTGTTTATATGTCTACATGGAAAAAGATTTCTATAATTCTCAAAAATTACTCTTAATACTAAAGGAGACAGAAGGAATTTAGTCAGAAAGAAATTGTAGAAGTAAAATGATTGTGATTATATGACATATATGTAAATGTGATGATATAGAATATGTATGTATCATAATGTGATATGTATACATATGAATTATATGTAAAAAAAATCAATCAAGGACTTAAAAAGAGGGTTCCACTGTGAGAAAAGGGAAAGGAAGATAGAAAGAAGTAAATTATATAACATAAAGTTTCATGAAAAATCATTATAGAGATGGCAGGATAAGGATGGTGAAAGGCAATGCTTAAACTTTACTCTCATCACAAAGGGCTCACAGAAGGTAAAACAAGCATACTCACAGGGTATAGAATTCTATCTTACCCCACAGAGAAGGAGGAAGGGAATAAAATAATGGAAGAGGGAAGTAATTGGAGGGAGGAGGAAATTGCAGGGGCCGGTGACAAAATGCAAAACCATTACAAAACTAGTGAGTAGGAACAAAGATATAGGGAACAGAACAGGATTTAAAGGAGACAATATGATTGAGGGCAATACACAGTTAGTAATCATAACACTGAATGTGAATGGGATGAACTTACCCATTTAATAGAAGTGGATAGCAGTGTGGAAAAAATACCAGAATCCTACTATATGTTGTTTACAAGAAACACATTTGAAACATAGATTCAAGGTAAAAGACTGGAGAAGAATTTCTTATGCATCATCTAAAGTAAAGAAAGCAGGAGTAGCAATTGTGATACCAGACAAAGATAAAGTAGAAATTATCAGAGTAAAAGAGATTAGGAAGGAAATCACATTCTGTTAAAGGGTACTATAAACAATGAAGTAAAATCATTACTAAATATTTTTTCACCAAATGGCATAGCATCTAGATTTCGAAATGAAAATTTAAAGCAGCTCAAAGAGGAAATAGATATTATGATCATACTAGTGGGGGATCTCACCCAATACCTTTTAGAACTAGATAAATTGAACCAAAAAAAATAAGAAAGAAGTAAGAGAAATAAATTAAATGCTAGAAAAATTTGAGTTAATAAATATCTGGAGAAAACTGAATAGGAATAAAAAGGAATATACCTTCTTCTCAATAGTACATGGTAGATATACAAAGATCAACTACGTAGTAAGTCATAGAAATATTGCAAAAAATGCAGAAAAAGCATAAATAAAAATTACAATTTTTTTCAGAACAGAATGGAAAAAGAATATTTAACAAAGCTACATAGAAAGGTAAATTTAAAATTTATTAGAAATTAAATAAGCTAATTCTTCAAAACTGGTGGGTCAAAAAAGAAATCATAGAAACAATTACGATCTTCATTAAAGAGAATAAAAATGAGTAGGCATCATATCAAAACCTATGGGATGTAGCAAAAGCAGTACTCAGGGGAAAAATTTATATCTCTGAGTGCCTGTTCCAACAAAACAGAAAGGGAGGAGATCAACTAATTTGGAAATCCAAAAAAAAATAAAGGAAAAATTTATAAAGTTGAAAGTAAAAGAACTATTAAACTAACAAATAAGACTAGAAGTTTGTACTTTAAAAAACAAATACAATTAATAAAACACTTGTTAATTTAATAAAAAAAAGAAAGAAGAGAATGAAATTGAGTGTCAAAGATGAAAAAGGTGATCTTGCCTCTAATGAAGAGGCAATTAAGGCAATAAGTAAGAACTATTTTACTGAATTATATGGCAATAAATATGACAATCTAGGGGAAATTAGTGAATATTTACAAAAATATGAATTTTCTAGATTAACAGAAGTGGAAATAAACATATAAATCATTGCTTCTCAGTAAAAGAAATTAAATAAATCATTAAGTAACTTCCCACGAAAAAATCCCCAGGGTCATATGGTTTCACAAGTGAATTCTATTTAAAGAAGAAGTAACCCCAATACTATACAAAGTATTTGAGAAAATAAGCAAAGAAGGAATCTTACCAAATTCTTGTTAAGACATAAATATGGTATCGAATCCAATGCTTGGTAGATCAAACACAGAGAAAGAAAACTACAGATCAATCTCCTTAATGAACATAGATGCAAATATCTTAAACTGAATACTAGAAAAAAGATTCCAGCAAGTTAATTAATTACAAGGTTTAGCCACTAGGACTAGGTGACATTCATACCAGGAATGCAAGGATGGTTTAATATTAGGAAAATCATCCACATAATTCACCATCAATAATCACACCAACAGAGATCACATGATTATCTCAATAGATGCAGAAAAAAAACAAAATATTGTATTCAATCCTATTGAAAACACTAGAAAATATAGTAATAGAAGGGCAGTTCCTCAAAATAATAAACAGTATAGATTTAAAAACATCAGCAAGTATCATCTAAAATGGGGACAAGTTAGAAGCCTTCCTAATAAGGCCAGGAGTGAAGCAAGGACGCTCATTACCTCTGTTATTCTGTTATTTAATATTGAAGTAGAAACACTAGCAGTAGTAATTAGATAAGAAAAGAAATTGAAGGCATTAAACTAGGTATGAGGAGACTAAACATTGCTCTTTTCAGATGATATGATGGTATATGTAAAGAATTCTAGAAAATCAACTATAAGACTAGTGGAAATAACTACTTTAGCAAAGTTGCAGAGTACAAGATAAACCCATAAAAATCAACAGCTTTTCTATATATTACTAACAAAATTCAGCAGCAGTAGTTAGAAAAAGAAACTCCATTAGAATCACTCTTGACAATGTAAAATATTTAGGAATTTACCTACCAAGACAAACACAAGAATTATATGAACACAACAACAAAACATTTTTCACACAATTAAAGTAGATCTAAAGAACTGGAAAAACAGTATATGTTCATGAGTAGGAGGAGCTAACATAATAAAAATGACAACACCACCAAATTAAAGTACCATACCTATCAAACTACCAAAAAACTTTTTTATAGAATTAGAAAAAAATAAAATGAAAATTATCAGGAAGAACAAGAACTCAAGAATATCAAGAGAAATAATGAAAAAAGAAAATGTTAAGGATGGGTGAATAGCAGTAAAAGATCTTAAACTGTACTATAAAGCAGGGGACATCAAAACAATATGGTACTGGCTAAGGGACAGAAGGGAGGACCAATGGAATAATCTTGGGGTACATTTCCTCAGTAAGGTAATATACAATAAACCCAAAGACCCCAACTTTTAGCACCAGAACTTACTATTTGACAAAAACTATGGGGAAAATTGGAAAACAGTATGGGAAAAATCAGGTCTACATCAATGGCTTAAAATGAAGATAAATTCAAAATGCATAAATGACTTCAATATAGGTAATGAAATTAAGAAAAAATTAGGTGAACATAAAATAGTATACCTGTCAAATGGGTGGGTAAGGAAGGAATTTAAGACAAAGAAGTGATAGGGAACATTATAAAATGTAAAATGAATGATTTTGGTTACATCAAATTAAAACTTTTTCTACGAACTAAACCAATGTAATCAAAATTAGAAGGAATACAACAAACTGGGAGAACATTTTTATAACAAAACTCTCTGACAAAAGTTTAATTTCCCAACTATATAAGAAATGAAGTCAAATTTACAAAAAAAAAAATCAAGCCATTTCCAATCAACAAATTGTCAAGGGATATGAATAGGCAGTTCTCAGATGAAGAAATCAAAACTATCAATAAGCACATCAAAAAGTTTTCTAAATAATTCCTGATTTAAAAAATGCAAATGAAAAGAACTCTGAGGTACAACCTTATACCTAGCAAATTGGCAAATTGGCCAATGTGGCAGCAAAGGAAACTGATAAATGTCAGGGGATTTGCTGGTGGAGCTGTGAATTAATTCAAACATTATGGAGGGCAATTTGGAATTATGCCCTAAGGGCTTTAAAAGTTTGTCTGCTCTTTCACAAGGATGCCCATTATCACCTCTATTATTTAACATTGTACTAGAAACACTAGCAGTAGCAATTAGAGAAGAAAAAGAAATTGAGGTATCAAAATAGGCAATGAGGAGACTAAGCTATCACTCTTTGAAGATGATATGATGGTATACTTAAAAAATACTAGAGAATCAACTAAGAAGCTTGCAGAATTATCAATGATTTTAGCAAAGTTGCAGGATACAAAATAAATGCACATAAACCATCAGCATTTCTATATATTTCCAACACATCACAGCAGCAAAAGGTAGAAAGAGAAACACCATTTAAAATCACCCTAGATAATATAAAATACTTAAGAATCTATCTATCAAATCAAAAACAGGAATTATATTAGCACAACTACAAAACACTTTCCAAACAATTAAAACTAGATCTAAACAATTAGAAAAATCTTGATTGCTCATGGGTAGGATGAGCTAACATAATAAAAATGTCCATTCTACCCAAAATAATTTACCTATTTAGTGCCCTACCTATAAAATTACCTAAAAACTTTTTTACTGAATTAGAAAAAAACTATAACAAAGTTCATTTGGAATAACAAAAATCAAGAATATCAAGGAAAAAATTTTAAAAAATTGTGAAGGAAGGTGGTCTAGCAGTACCAGATATTAAACAATACTATAAAGCAGCGGTATGGTGCTGGCTAAGACACTGAAGGGAGGATCAGTGGAATAGACTTGGGGTAAGTGACATCAGTAAGACAGTGTATGATAAACCCAAAGAGCCCAACTTTTGGGACATGAATCCAGTATTTGACAAAAACTGCTGGGAAATTTGGAAAACAATATGGAAGAGATTAGGTTTAGACCAACATCTCACACCCTACACCAACATAAATTCAGAATGGGCAAATGACTTGAATATGAAGAGGAAAACTATAAATGAGTTAAGTGAACACAGAATAGTATACCTGTCAGATATCTGGGAAAGGAAAGATTTTAAAACCAAGCAAGAGTTAGAGAAAATTTAAAAATGTAAAATAAATCATTTTGATTATATTAAACTAAAAAGCTTTTGTACAAACAAAAACAAAGTAACCAAAATCAGAAGGGAAAAAATGATTTGGGAAAAAAAATCTTTAGAATAAAAAACTTTGACAGGGGTCTAATAAATCAAATATATGAGGAGTTAAATCAGTTGTATAAAAAATCAAGCCATTCCCCAATTGATAAATGGGCAAGGGACATGAATAGGCAATTTTCAGATAAAGAAATCGAAAGTATCAATAAGCACATGAGAAAGTGTTCTACATCTCTAATAATTAGAGAAATGCAAACCAAAACAACTCTGAGGTACCACCTCAAATCTAGAAGATTGGCTAAAATGAAAGAAGGGGAGAGTAATGAATCTTGGAGGAGATGTGGCAAAATTTGGACATTAATGTCTTGCTGGTGGAGTTGTGAATTGATCCAACCATTCTGGATGGCAATTTGGAACTATGCCCAAAGAGCGATAAAAGAGTGCCAGCCCTTCAATCCAGCCATAGCATTGCTGGCTTTGTACCCCAAAGAGATCATAAATAAACAGACTTGTATGAAAATATTTATAGCTGCACTTTTTGTGGTGGCAAAAAACTGGAAAAGGAGGGTATGCCCTTCAATTGGGGAATGGCTGAACAAATTGTGGTATATGCTGGTGATGGAATACTATTGCGTTCAAAGGAATAATAAACTGGAGGAGTTCCAGGTGAAGTGGAAAGACCTCCAAGAATTGATGCAGAGTGAAAGGAGCAGAGCCAGAAGAACATTGTACACAGAGACTGATATACTATGGTAAAATCAAATGTAATGGACTTCTGTACTAGCTAGCAGCAATGCAATGACACAGGACAGTTCTGAAGGATTTATGGTAAAGAATGCTACCCACATTCAGAGGAAGGATTTCAGGAGAGGAAACATGTAAGAAAAACAACTGCTTGCACGCATGGGTTGTGGTTGACATGAATGGGGATGTAGAGTCGAAACTACAACACCAATGCAACTATCAACAATTTGGAAATAGGTCTTGATCAATGACACATGATAAAACCAGTGGAAATGTGCATCGGCCATGGGTGGGTGGGGGTGTGGGGTGGTGAAGGGGAAAGTAGGAGCATGAATCATGTAACCATTTTAACTTTTCTAAAAAATAAAAATTATTAAATGTTAAAAAAAATGAATTGATGCAGAGCAAAAAGAACAGAACCAGGAAAACATTGTACACAGAGACTGATACTTTGTGTCACAATTGAATATAATAGACTTTTTTATTAGTCATGATGCAATGATCCTGGGCACTCCAAGGAACTTATGAGAAAGAATGCTATCCATATTCAGGAAAAGAACTGTGGGAGTATAAAAGCATAAGAGAAACATATGATTGATCATGTCATTCAATTGATGTATGATTGGGGTATTGACATTAAAAGATAACTCTATTGCAAATATAAATAGTGTGGAAATATATTTTGAACAATGATATATGTTCAAAAAAAATGTTCCCAGTGGAATTGCTTGTCAGTCCTGGAGTGAGGATAGAAGTGTAGTGTGGAAAATCATGAATTATGTAATAATGAAAAAATATTCTAAATAAATAAATTATAAATAAAAAAGAATAGAGGTTATAACTTTGTGGTAATATTTGCTGAATTAATAAATTCTAGTACAAAGTTAAAATGAGACCTTTGTCAAGTAATTTAATTGGTCTTGTATCTACTTGCCTAACACCTTCAGACTCAATCCATCACACTAACTCTGGGAACAGACTTAAAGATGGGCTGTGGACACTTATCTGGGCCATAAAACTCTGAGGATTCAAAAGTAGCATAAATCCTCACAAGACCAGATGTGACATAGCACCTGTCGAAGTTGTTTTTCTATTATCTTATTAGGACAAACAACTCAAGCTCTGTACTGAAATAGGTAACTGCCTTAACACAGGGTAATATTCACAACTAGGTCACACCCACATACCCACAAGTGACAGGAGTGACACAGGTTAACTGGGGACGTGCACTAGGAATGTAGGATTAAGTGAAATACATTAGTTGTTAAAATGACAGTTGACAGTTATACTGGTCACTATCCTAGCCAGGGAAACTCAGGTTTAGGAAGATATCTAACAGTGGGCTTTTTTTCTTGGGGGTAGAGGAAGACACAATAAGTATCTAAACCACAGTTTAATGGCTAATAGCTTCTGGGTGAGGGAAGAAGGTGAGATATATCTAAAACTCAGCTAACTGGCAAATAGAATTCTAAGGATGAGGATCATTCAGCTTCTCTGCTAAACTGGCTTCAATTGGGCAGACAGCCTTGGCTGGATTCTAGAGAGGGCTAGGATATTGGAATTCTCACAACTGGTCCAGGCTGATCTTTTGATGACTTCAGGTTAGAGGAACCAAATCCTTGCTCCACCAATAATCCAATGAACACTAGGGAGGGAAGTCTGGAATGATACAAAGAAGATTAGCATGTCCCCTGTGCAATAATGACATGCAAATTCATGAAGTGTTCCATATATTTTTCATAAATAAATTAGGTGATCATAGAAGAGTATACTTGTCACATCTGTGGGAAAAGAAGGAATTTAAGACCAAGCAAGAGATAGTTAACATTGCAAAATATGAAATGATTGACTTTGATTATATTATTTTTTTAAAGTTTTGTATAAACAAAACCAATATAACCAAAATGCGATGGAAAGCAACAAACTGAGAGAACATTTTTATAACAAAACTGTCTGACAAAAGTGTAATTTCCCAAATATATGAGGAACTAAGTCAAATTTTCAAAAAGCAAGCCATTCCCCAATTGATGACTGGTCAAGGGACATGAATAAGCAGTTTTCAGATGATGAAATCAAAACTATTAATAACACATGAAAGAGGGTTCTAAATCCCTCCTGATTAGAGAAATGCAAATTCTCTGGTTGTAAATTAAAACAACTGTTGGTGGAGTTGTGAATTGGTCCAACCATTCTGGAAGGCAATTTGGAATTATACCCAAAGGACTTTAAAAAAAATGCCTGCCCTTTGATCCAGGCATACCATTATTGGGTTTGTACTATGTGCTGTCAAAGCAAACACAGCATCCAAATATTTAAAGGAAATACTAAAAGAGCTTAAAGATGAAATAGTTAGTAAAACTCTACAAATGGGGACCTCAACCTTCCCCTATCAAAATTAGATAAATCTAACCAAAAAATAAATAAGAAAGTTAGGGAAGTGAATGAAATTTTAGAAAACTTAGATTTAATTGGTATTTGGAGGAAACTCAATATAGATCAAAAGGAATATGCCTTCTTTTCAGTAAAAATGGCACATATACAAATATTTACCATGTTTTGGGGAATAAAACCTCCACAACCAAATGCAGAGGAGCAGAAATATGCACCTTTTTCAGATCATAATGCAATAAAAATTATATTCTTTAAGTGTTAATGGAGCATCAGATTAAAAAGTTATTGGAAACCAAATAACTAATACTTCAAAACTCGTGAATCAAAAAACAAATCACTGAAACAATCACTGATTACATTTAAGAGAATAACAATGATAAGACAGCATGTTAAAATTTATGGCCAAAGCAGTACTCAGGGGAAAATGTGTAGCTCCACCCCTCTCTCTCTTTCTGCTGATTACAGTGGCTATAGCGTAGCAAGCTTTAGGGAATGCAGGAGAACTTACTCCCATGGGTTTATTTTTTGTTAGATAATTAGGTTTGAACTTCTATCTATTTAAGCTTATTTTATTTCTACGTCAAGTGATTATTAATAAACTTATAAAATATAATATTTGGAGTTATTTATGTTAATTTAAATCTTACATTGTGGCAACTAAAACTCTGGAGTTTAGAACCCTTGCTCCTCTGTAAGTTGGTAGAGTGATTTTTTTTAAATAGACAAAAACACAGATTAGTTCAAAAAGCTTCCCCCATCCCTGCTGTTCCCTCTCCTCTGGCAGCTACTACTACTATTGCTGTTGCTGCTTCTGCTGTTACTGCTACTACTCCCACTGCCTCCCAGCTGCCTCCCACATTTGACCAGACACTGCCTTGAGGGTCCTTGTGAGCCATTTTCTGCTCAGAGGCTAAGGTACAACTCCCTCTTTCCCTTGCATTACTAATATCTGAGTGCTTTCTGTTGCTGTTTCTTGTAGGCAACAATTATCCTCCAAAAGGCTTTTACCTAAGGAGATGCTTCCATCATCTTAACTACCTGCCCACATGGCAGTGGAAGCAAGCAGATCCCTGAAGTTTTTTTTTCCTCCAGGAGGGAGGGAAAGGAAGGTTACTCTTCCAAACCTCTTAACTTTACTCCTAGCCAATACATACTAATGTAGTACCACTTACAGAGAGTAAGTAAAATTTTAAGCATGGCTTATTCTACGAAAGAGCCTTACCAAAGATTTAGAATGTCTTTTCTTTCTTCTTTTCCTGGGTGTACTGACTGGATATCTTGCTGTTAGCTTGTATAATGTCAAGATTCAGAGGAGAGATTCATCTCCCTACACTCCCTTGCTATTTTGGCCTGCCTAGTCTCTGCAACATATCTAATATGGGGTTTGTCCACACTATGTCCATTGCAGGTATGGGGAACCCCAGAAGTGTGACCAAAGAAGTGTGACCCAGAAGTGTGACCTGAGTATCATCGATAATGATACTCAGGAGAGGAAGGAACCTTAATGAATCTGGAGGTGAATTTTTAGGCTTTTTCAGATGCCATTGCCTTATTGATGTTAACTGTTTGAGTTTGTTCCCCTCCAAAATAGTGAAGAAATCTCTGTAATTCAGGTACTGGGCTTGGAGAAAAGGACTCGAATTCAGTGCCTGTATCCTGTCACATATATTGTATTTTCTTATTGTTTGTTTTAAGATTTAATTTTGTTCTTTAAGTTCACATATTAATCTAATGTAATATCTTCTTTCACACTAAGTCATTTTCAGCTACTGTGTTTTGGCCATTAACTATATGTGCTGTTATGTTGTCTTTATTTGTACCTCCCCCATGACAGGACTGAAGAAAATACCATTGTAAAAGTCCATAAACAACTTGCACAAACCCTTTTCCATGGCAAAACCATAGGTCCTTATGGATGCTGGATGTGTAACCAGATCCATTGAGGTCACATGTTGCCTAAACAGCACTTTGTTTCTTTTTGCCTTTGTTAATTGTCACTTAGATGATGATGAATGGACTCCATCAGACTGATCACAACCTACATACAACCTTTGGAGAATTTAATGACATAAGAATTTAAATTGAATTTAATGGGTCTTCAGAAGTGATTTTCAAATATTTAATAACACCACTACCTTTGACTGACCATTTGCCTGCCTTTGGGTTGTTTGTAATAAGAGGTAAGGTTTCATTTAGTAATTGAAGTTAAGTGCAATAGCACTATTGTATTACCCACCTCCACATTTATAAAAATGTAATGGATGGGACATATAAATACACAACTTTTACTGCTGTTACAGTCTCATACTGGTGGGAAAACCCTACGGGGAGTGGGAACCTCTGGATCTTTCCTGAGAGGGAGCATTTCCCATGGAGTCTAGTGGCTTCTGGATGGTTTTCATATTTGTAATTCTTCATCTTACTCTACTTTTCCATCAGATTGATTTAGATTCTTGGTGACATTTTAGACTCAAAAGGTCTTCATCAGCAGTAGAGAGGTTTGTGTTTTTTTTCTGGGCTCTGCTGACAATGATGGAATTTGGAATGATGGTAGTAAAAGATTTTGTTAAAAATATCTCAGGCTAGGTTGAAAGTTTGGCTAGATCTGGAGAACTTGTGACAAATATTGATGAGCTTCAGTGGCTATAAAGACTCCTGTGAATCCTAATGATAGCTGGTTTGTTTGCTGTTGTCATTAAATGTGCTCTTATGATTTGGGGTATTTTGGTATTATTTGAATGTGAATTAGCTGTTTTATAAAGCTGTTACTTGGTGAAAATAATTTGCAGTCATAGTGTGAATCATGGCCAGGTTAAAAAGGAAATGGATCTCTTTTTTGGGTGAAAAACATTTGTATTCTGCTTCTCCTTGGCTGACACTTTTCCTGGAATGTGAACTATATATTTTTCAATTTTTTTTAAGCAATAGAGTATTTGAGATTTCCTTTTTCTCTCATTTTTTGCACTTGAAACACAAGTTACATGTATTAATGTATTCTTTGATTTTGCACTAATATAAGCTTACAATATCCATTATCCCTAATATTAATGCATACCCAAAAGCTTTAGTCTATGGATACCTGCCAT
Organism: Gracilinanus agilis; assembly: GCF_016433145.1. Lineage (NCBI taxonomy): Eukaryota > Metazoa > Chordata > Mammalia > Didelphimorphia > Didelphidae > Gracilinanus > Gracilinanus agilis. The sequence continues at coordinate 436,247,420 of NC_058132.1, forward strand.
TGATTGTTAAGTATTATGAAACATTGACATCCTGGTTAAGATGGTTGCAGAGTAAAAAACAGCTGCTTAACCTCTCCTAACTGAAGCATACAGGACTCCTCAAGAAGACATAAAAACAAATCCAGAGGAATAAAGGGACCCCACAACAGGGCTCAGCATTTGAGGTATGTGAAGTTGGGGCATTTCCATGCTTTTATAAAGGGGTGAAACAGTTCTCACTAAAACACGAGCTGAGAGACTCCCTTCCACACACCACACCACCTACAGTGCCAAAGCCAGCGCACAAGAGTTAGAGCAAGATTGGGGCACTCATTAAGTCCCTAGCAGCTACCTGGGGTCACCAGGGTCTGCTCCTGAGAGCAGCAATACTTAAGACCCCAAGAGGCTAAAGAATGCACAGACTTTGAACTCAGACCCTGAGCATAGGCACGAGTGAGGGCATAGACACAAGACCAGACACAGAACCTGAGCACAGGCAAGGACTCAGATCTTGAACATATGTGAGGACCTTGAGTGGGGACCCAGTGCAGAAGGGGTTCACAACTGTGGAAGCAGCTCCCTCAGCCTGTTAAAGGAGCCTCAGGCAGAGGAACAAGCAAGGGGACTACCAGGAGGCTTGACCCTGAGAACAACTAGACCTGAGACCTCAGGAGCCTAAAGAGTGCAGACAGTCCCTGAGTGTGAGGATAAACCTGAGAGGGTGCAGGGCTAACAATGAGAAGCCAGAGACAAAAACCCCAAAAGAGAAAGATCATCAAGAAGAAATCTGTAACACTCGACAACTTTTACACAGATAAAATCCAGACAAAAGAGCAAACAGCAGAGGAGAACAAACAAGTAATCACATCCAAACCTTCCCAAAATAATGAAAACTGGCCAAAAGCTATTGAAAAGTTCAAATCTGAGATGAGAAAGATGGAAGAGATTCGGTGAGAGAAGTGGGAAATAGCTCAAAAGGAAATTAACAGGTTAGAAGACAGAAACTCCCAATTGGAGAAAGATGCCCCAAAATCAAATGAAACAGTAAGCAAATTGGAAACCAAAATCTGGCAAGAAAATAACAGTTTAAAAGGCAAAATTTTACAATTGGAAACTGAGGCTCAGACATCAAATGAACTGATGAGCAAATTGAAAACCAGAAATGACCAGATTGAAAAGGAAAACCACTCTCTAAAGGCAAGATTTGAGCAATTAGAAGCCAATGATCTCTCAAGACAGTAAGAAAAAATAAAACAAAGTCAAAAGACTGATAAAATAGAAGAAAACATAAAATATCTCAATGAGAAAGTGACAGACCTAGAAAACCAGTCAAGAAGAGACAATCTGAGAATCATTGGTCTTTCTGAAAAAGCAGAAATTACTATAAATTTGGAATCCATATTAAAAGAAATTATTCACCAAAATTGCCATGAAGTTCTACAAAAAGAGGGGAATATAGACATTGAAAGGATCCATAGATCACCCTCTACACTAGACCCTGAAAAGATAACCCCCAGGAACATAATAGCCAAATTCAAGAGCTTCCAAGTAAAAGAAAAAATTATGCAAGAAGCCAGAATGAGATAATTCAGATATTCGAGGAGCACCAATCAGGATCACACAGGATCTGGCAGCCCCCACACTAAAAGACTGTAAGGCTTGCAATATGATATTCAGAAAAGCAAGAGAACTGGGTCTACAACCACAGATTACCTACCCATCAAAACTAAAGATATATTTCGAGGGGAAAGTTTGGGCATTCAACAAGATAGAAGATTTCCAAGTATTTGAACTGAAAAGTCAAGGACTAAATGGAATGTTCAATATCCAACCACAAAAATCAAGGAAACATGAAAAGGTAAATAAGAAACAGAGGGGAGAGAAAGAAAACACGTATTTTTAAAATTTGTCTCTTTAAGGGCATGAATAAGATTTAATTATTGGTATTCCTATGTGGAGAAATGTTATATATAATTCTCTGTAAGGAGCACTATTCACTTTTATAGTATTCACTATTATAGTAATTAGAAGAATTATTCATATGGAGAGGTTGGAATACTAAATGGTCTAAGATGATATGGGTGTGGGAAAGAGGGATGTGAATAGTAGAGGACACTAAGAGAAACTGGAATGAATAAGAAAAAGAGGATATTTTATTACACACAAAGAGGGCATGGGAAGGGGATGTGATAAATACTATGATAAGAAGGAGAGGAAGAGAGCATTAAAAGGTAATATTTAAACCTTACTGTCAGTGTAATTAACCCTGTAATTAGGCCTTAAAAATAAATAGAGGGGAATAATAAGGGAGGGGGTAGAAAGGGAAGTAAATCAAAGGAGGGGACAAGGGTTACTGGCATAAAGCAAACCACTGATTTAAAAGGAAATAGTGTAAGAAGAAGGTGTAGAACTAGGAGAGGATACCAAAATGTTGGGGAATACACAACTGATAATTATAACTTTGAATGTGAATGGGATGAACTTGCCCATAAAAAGGAAGCAAATAGCAGAGTAGATTAGAAACAAAAATCCTAACATATGTTGTCTACAAGAAACACATATGAGGTGGGAGGACATACACAGGTTTAAATTAAAGGTCTTGATTAAAATCTTTTGGGCATCAAATGAGAAAAAGAAGGCAGGAGTGGCTATTATGATTTCTGACAAAGCCGCAGTGAAAATAGATATGATTAAAAAAGACAGGGAAGGTCATTAAATCCTATTAAAGGCCATATAGCCAATGAGGAAATAACAGTTCTCAATATGTATGCACCAAATGGCATAACAACAAGATTCATAAAGGAGAAACTGGCAAATATCAAGAAGGAAATCTCCAGTGGGAGATCTAAATATCCCTCTTTCATATCTAGATAAATGAAACCAAAAAATAAATAAGAAACAGGTAAAAGAGATGAATGAAGTCCTAGAAAAATTAGATTTAATATGTATGTGGAGAAAAATAAATAGAAACAAAAAGGAATACATCTTCTTTTAAGTTGCACATGGTACATTCACAAAGATTGACCATGTAATAGGGCATAGAAACATTGCAAACAAATAAAAAAGAGCAGATAATAAATGCAACCTTCTCAGACCATAATGCAATAAAAATAATAATTAGTAAGGGCACCTTGACAGGAAAATCAAAAACTAATTTGAAATTAAATAATATGATTCTAAAAAACCAGCTAGTCAAAGAAGAAATCATAGAAACAATCAACAATTTCATTGAAGAGAATGACAATGATGAGATATCCTACCAAACTCTGTGGGATTCAGCCAAGGCAGTACTCAGAAGGAAATTTATACCCTTGAGTGCATATATTAACAAATTAGGGAGGGCAGAGATAATGAATTGGGCATGCAACTTAAAAAATTTGAAAACAGGCTTCCTGGTTAAGATGGTGGCAGAGTAAAAAGCAGTGCTTAACCACTCCTAACCAAAACATACAGGAATCCTCAAGGGGACATAAAAACAAATCCAGATTAACAGAGGGACCCCACAACACGGCGCAGCGTGGAAGGTACGTGGAATCTGGGCATTTCCATGCTATAAAGGAGTGAAACAGCTCTCACTAAATCGTGGGCTGAACCCCCCCACACACACACACACACAAACCACCTACAACACCAAAACCAGCTCAAGAGAAATAGAGCAAGTTTGGGGCACCCATTGAATCATTGGCAGCTCCAGGGCCTGTTCCTGAGACCAGCAAGACTTAGGACCCCAAAAGGCTAAGGAATACACATGGACTTTGAGGATGCCCATTATCTCCTCTATTATTTAACATTGTACTAGAAACACTAGCAGTGGCAATTAAAAAAGAAAAAGAAGGTATCAAAATAGGCAATGAGGAGACAAAGCTATCACTCTTTGCAGATGATATGATGGTCTACTTAAAAAATCCTAGAGAATCAACTGATAAGCTTGTAGAAATAATCAACAACTTTAGCAAAGTTTCAGGTTACAAAATAAATGCACATAAATCATCAGCATTTCTATATATTTCCAACACATCACAGCAGCAAAAGGTAGAAAGAGAAACACCATTTAAAATCACCCTAGACAATATAAAATATTTAGGAATCTATCTACCAAAACAAACATAGGAATTATACAAAAACAACTACAAAACACTTTCCAAACAATTAAAACTAGATCTAAACAATTTGAAAAATATTGATTGCTCATGGGTATGATGAGCTAAAATAATAAAAATGACCATTCTACCCAAATTAATTTACCTATTTAGCACCATTCCTATCAAACTACCAAAAAACTTTTTTTACTGAATTAGAAAAAACCTATAACAAAGTTCATTTGGAATAACAAAAATCAAGAATATCAAGGGAAATAATGAAAAAAAATGTGAAGGAAGGAGGCCTAGCAGTACCAGATATTAAACAATACTATAAAGCAGCGGTATGGTACTGGCTAAGAGAGAGAGAGGAGGATCAGTGGAATAGACTTGGGGTAAGTGACATCAGTAAGACAGTGTATGATAAACCCAAAGAGCCCAACTTTTGGGACATGAATCCAGTATTTGACAAAAACTGCTGGGAAATTTGGAAAACAATATGGGAGAGAATCAGTTTAGATCAACATCTCACACCCTACACCAAGATAAATTCAGAATGGGTGAATGACTTGACTGTAAAGATGGAAACTATAAATAAGTTAAGATAAGAAACTTGCTACCTTCCTGAATCAAGAAAGTGAACTATTTGGAGAAGGCACCATGAAGATGCCTGCAGAAACCATTCACTACACCAAAAGATCCAGAATGAACTTTGGGATGTAGTGAAATTATTGTGGTTTTAATTAATTTATTTCAAATGTATACCCTCATGCCAAAGGGGACTACCCTCTAATTGGCCTTTTGTCAAAGTGCCTAGCAATCATTAGTTTTGTTCTATCTCTTTTATTTCCATCTTATCCCCAAATTATGGTAATTTCCTCTTAAAAAGTCCAATATTGTATGAATGTCCAGTTGAAGATCGTTAGAAATATAAGTTGTTTATGTGTACTGATTCCATGGGGAACCGAGGCATGTAAATCTGGGAGATTTCTACATACTCATTTTCCATTGGAATCAAGGGAGGATTGTGTAATTAGGATCTGTTCCCCAGAACCCTATATGCCAGCATCCCACTTCAGTTCTCATATAATGTCCTTACATTTTGGAGGATAAAAGTTTTGTGTAGCCCTGCCCCTCTTTCTCCCGTGATCACAGCAGCTAAAGCAAGCTTTGGGACAGGGAAAAGAACAGGGTTTCATTTTTGTTAGATAATTAGGTTTGAACTTCTATCTCTCTTAATTTATTTTCTTTCTACTTCAAGTGAGTATTAATAAACATTATAAAATATAATACTTGGAGTTACTGATATTAATTTAAATCTTACACCCCAATCTATGGACACCACCTTATTAATCAGTTTTTTTTGACACCACAAAGAATGAGACAGTAAATATTTCTGTATGCATATTTCCTTTATTATCTCTTTGAGGTACAAGCTAGTAGTGGCATGGCTGGATCAAAGGTCAGGCAGTCTTTTAAAGCCTTTTGGGTATGTAAGGGCTAAAAGTAGGAGTTCAACAAAATAAGGAAAGTAAATGAATAAAACACTTAGCTTAACTTAAGAAGAAAAGATAGAAAATAAAAAAGAGAAAAAAGAGGTTCTTATTCAAATACCCTATGAATATACCTAAATTCCTAATACTCTCTAAAATTTCTAATAACCTTTCTCTAAATGTCTTCTAAAGACAGGTTCTTCTTGCCTGGCAAACACAAGACCTGCTCTAACCTACTCTATCTAAAAATTGATTCACTAACTATCAATCTTCCTAAATAAACAACAGCCACCACCCAAAACCTCCTTCAATCAGTTTTCTATAAGCCAACCACTAGTCACCCTTGCCTTAGAGACAGATCTCCTGCTCTCTCAAGATCCAGAGGCAGAAAGCCCTAACTGTCAGCACTGCTTCCTTTTTCTCTGTCCTGGTCTCCCTGGCAATGAAATCTTCAGTTCTGGCTCACTGAATATGTCAGTTCTGATCTACTTGGAAATCTTGTTCTCTTGCTTTTCAAGGAGACAGAGGGAGAGATTAAGAAAATCCCTTTAAAATATCTCCCCCCCCAGATCCTTTGGGAGACTAGTGTTATGTAGATAATAACAGAGATGTTGGGAAGCTGATGAGTTGGCCTGAACTAGAAACCTGCAGGACTCACTCCTCCCCCACACTCAGGCTTGAGTGAGGAGGGAGGGGTAGGTACTCATTGCTCTCAACCCCTCCCACCAAGAAATTGGAAATCAGTTGAAAATGGAGGCAGGGCAATGTCTTCTGGCAAGGTTCAGCAAAGGCAAGTCCCTAATGAAGCTCACTTTCTCAACTTATATTCCCCATAGGTTTGATTGAGGGACAAAGGAGAAGCTTGATATCTTGTTATCTAGAACAGAGGAAGATCTGATTTCTTTAGCTGGCAACTGAAGGGAACCAAGCTTTATGGTAGCTGTGAGTATGCCCAAATAATTGTCAGACACAACTACTAAAAGATGAAGTTTTTACTGATAAAGATGAAGGGAAGGCAGGGCAGAGGTATCAAGGATTTAGATAAGATCTGGGAAGCCCTGAACTGTTAGTTAGATACTGCCCCTCCCCCCCAGGAGGGAGTGGCAGACTTTATATCTAGCTGGCCCTCAAAGCTTATAATAATCACTTCTAATATCTAAAATAACTAGATGAATAACAAAATGCTATTGCAATAAAAGTCTAACTCCACTAGACAGGCAAACTCCTGAGTAGAAACCAAAATAGCTTTTGCCACTATGGCCACCCAAGCAAACTCAAACTGGGAACAGAAAGCAGAGTGACCTGATCACTTCAACCCCAGGAATCAACTGTTTAACTGCTGTCAAACTGTTCCCTCACCCAGAATTCTTGGGGGGGGTCCCCTGGAATTCTGGATGAGGCTTGAACCTGTATTTTGAAAGAATTCCACCCTGCCATTTTCCATGTTACAGTATTCCCCCTTTTCTAGTGGAATTTCCACTGGGAATTCTGCAGTCTTAAGATATTTCAACCCAGTTTACCCCTCTCTATGCTATAACTCAAGCAACTTTCTAAGCAATTTCTTATTCTTAACACCTTAATCCTAGTCTTGCTATTGCTATGGCTTATTTTAACTATCTACCCCTATCTAAGGAGGGGAAAAGTAAGGTTAAACAAGGGGGAAAATGGGTTTTGTTATGAAGTACAAGCATAATAACATAACAAGCATAGTAACACAACCATAAAACTAAATTTACAACAATCTGCATTCACCATCCCTAAAGCATGCAATGAAATATCTTTGAAACATATTCAAATACAAAATTGCAAAAGACTAAATTGTTTCTTAACTTGCTCCTAACTCATAACAAAAGGAACATGGTAAAACTCTATAAGCAAAGTGTTACAGAACCATCTATACAGAAACCTGAAACATTTAATTCTAAATTTTCATGTTAGTACCTTACTTAAGCTAGTTAATGGTATTAATACTTCTAAGTTCTGAATTGTTAATATGTTAATGTTATCCTGTTAGTTATAAGTATATACAAGGCTATATACATTACTTATCCTCATATACTATAGTGACTCTCCCTGACTAACTCTGTATTTCAAAAGGTCCCTGAAGCTACTTTTCCCTAAGTTGTTAGTAACTCTATACTATGTGTTAGTAATTATAATGCAGGCTATACACAATGCCTATATACAGGTAGAAGTTCCCTTGATGTCTATCAAATAAAAAACAAACAATGGATCTTTTGATATGCTAGAGATTCTAGAATATTCCTCCATTATATACAGATATTCATATGTAATATGTACATAGAATACATATATACATACTAGAGACTCTCATTTATCTCCATGAGGTCTATGTCAAAAATCGAACAATCGGTTTTGTGTTGTGTCCAATGAACTAATGAGTGCAGATGCATGCACATACTTACCCCTTACAGCACGGGTCTTATGGGCACACTGGAGAACCACAATTCTTGTTGTGTAGCATATGTAGTGTGGCATGAAAGCTACCATATAATGTCTCATTTGTGCAATGTGTGTTTATGACATGATATTATTGCCAGTCGTCTTCCTGCACAGTACTTAATAAAGATTACAAAATCCTTGTGATTGTCCATTCCTCCATGTTGCCTCTGCTGTGAATTTCTGCAGCTTGTAGCTTCTGTGTTCTTCATGTCTTCTCTGTACCACATGCATATTTGTCTGTTGTCTATCATCTTGCTGGGTGGTTGGCTTCTCAATCTCTTAATCAGGAACAATAGTTGTGATGTAATTGTGTTAACTTCTATTGTGTTGTTTTTGAGATGCAAAAAATTTTGCAGTTTTTTTTAAGAATTTCAAGCAGTTCAATTTCTTCAACAGTACATTATGTTTGCTGTGGATCTGGCCATGCATTCATTTCATGTTGCTCCAATTCAGTTGGTTTTTCATAGTGTTCTTCATGTACAGCATGTTCTTTTACAGGCTTCACATGTGTGATATGGAACCAGGGGTCTCTGTTCTCAACTTTAACACATGTTGGGCTAGTTAATCGAACTTGTTAAGGCCCTACCCATTTAGGGTCTAGAACAGATTTTCTTGCAAAGTTCCTTATGTAGACCATATCTCCCAGTTTAAACTGATGTAAGCTAAAGTCTAAAGGAACTCTCTGGGTTAACAATCCAAGTTTGTGCAACTCATCCAGTCTTTTCTTTAAGGCTTTTATATAATTATATATCTGACATTCAGCTCCAAGGTGTGACAAGAGAGCTGACTTTTGGGATGAACTATACCATGGAGCATGACCATACAGGAGTTCATATGGTGATAAGTGTGTGTCACTACAGGGTTGACTTCTTAAATAGAAGAGAACAATGGGGAGCGCTTGTACCTATTTCAGATGGCTTTCAGAAAACACTTTTCCAATCAGATTTTTAATTTTCTTATTGCAGATCTCAATTTGCCCTGAGGATGAGGGGGTGATATACAGAATGTAAGCTTCTCCTTATACCCAAGGTCTTGTAAATCTCATGCAAGTTGTTTTGAGAAAAGTGTGATCCATGGTCCGAATCAATTCTACTTGGTACAAAGAATCTCGGAACTATCTCTCTCAGAAGTGTCTTCACCACAAAAGCTGAGTTGTTTTTCTTTGCAGGGAACACTTCTGGCCATTGAGTCAATATGTAAATGATGACTAGGGCATATTTGTATCCTTGACAATTGGACATTGATATATAATCAATCTGTAAGCACTTAAATGGTGTATATGCCAATTGTCTTCCCCCTAGTCCCCTAATTCTGGTCATGCCCCGATTGTACTGCAAGTAAACTTTGCATTTCTGGCATGTTCTAATTGCACAAGTGGATATGCCAGGAGACGTCCAGTGTCTTCGAATGCCATCCACCAGGGATTGGGTCCCATAATGGCTTTTGGCACGCAATACATTGCATTGGCCCCTAGATTTTCTATCCAGTGCTTCACTTTGCTTGAGGAGTATGCCTGTTTTAGATCTGCTTCGTCCACCAAGGAGAAGTTCAGCACATGGATGGGACCAAATTAGGCACCATATTTGGCTGTAATGTCCACCCTTCTGTTTCCTATGAGACTCCATCTACACACTTTTGATGGGATCAGCAATGCATCACTGCCACTTCTTTGGGTAACTAGACAGCTTCCTGGAGATGGTTTATAAGGCTCCCATAAGTTATTTCCTTCCCATCAGCAGTTATATATCCCCGATGTCTCCAGATTTGGCCAATGCAATGGACTACATTGAATGTGTATTTGCTGTTGGTATACACGTTTATCCTCCTATCCTGGCCAATTTCTAGAGCTCTGGTGAGACTCAGGATTTCGGGACCTTGAGCACTCATAGACTTTGGAAGAGCTGCATACCATAAAGTCCCATCTTGAGTCACTACAGCTGCACCTATATACCTTTCCCCATCTAACACAAACCAGGAACCATTGGTAAACAGTGTCAGGTCTGGAGAGACCAAAGAGATATTGGTCAGGTCATTTTAATTTTCTGAACTATTTCCAAGGTATCTGCACAGCTATGGATGGGTTCGCCTTCTAACAGTAAGTCTGGCATTAGTGTGGCTGGGTTGATCTCCTTACAATGATGGAAAGTTAGGTTCTCATTGCCCAGCAACACAATTGGATATTGGGAAAAAATCTTTATAACAAAAAACTCTGACAGGGGTCTAATTACTCAAATATACAAGGAGTTAAAGCAAATGTATAAAAAATCAAGCCATTCCCCAATTGATAAATGGGCAAGAGACATGAATAGGCAATTTTCAGGTAAAGAAATCAAAAGTATCAATAAGTACATGAGAAAGTGTTCCAAATCTCTAATAATTAGAGAAATGCAAATCAAAACAACTCTGAGGTATCACCTCACACCTAGCAGATTGGCTAAAATGAAAGAAGGGGAGAGCAATGAATGTTGGAGGGGATGTGGCAAAATTGGGACATTAATGCATTGCTGGTGGAGTTGTGAACTGATCCAGCCATTCTGGCTGGCAATTTGGAATCATGCTCAAAGCGCTATAAAAGAATGCCTGCCCTTTGATCCAGCCATACCATTGTTGGGTTTGTACCCCAAAGAGATCATAGATAAACAGACTTGTACAGAAATATTTATAGCTGAGCTTTTTGTGGTGGCAACAAACTGGAAAAGGAGGGTATGCCCTTCAATTGGGGAATGGCTGAACAAACTGTGGTATATGCGGGGGATGGAATACTATTGTGCTAAAAGGAATAATAAACTGGAGGAGTTCCAGGCGAACTGGAGAGACCTCCAGGAACTGATGCAGAGCGAAAGGAGCAGAGCCAGAAGAACATTGTACACAGAGACTGACATACTGTGGTAAAATCGAATGTAATGGGCTTCTGTACCAGCAACAATGCAATGACCCAGGACAGCTCTGAGGGATTTATGGTAAAGATACTACCCACATTCAGAGGAAGAACTGCAGGAGAGGAAACATATAAGATAAACAACTGCTTGAACGCATGGGTCGGGGTGGACATGATTGGGGATGTGGACTCGAAACTACCACACCAATGCAACCACCAACAATTTGGAAATGGGTCTTGATCAAGGACACATGACAAAACCAGTGGAAATGTGCGTCGGCTATGGGTGGGGAGAGTGCGGGGGGTGAAGGGGAAAGTAGGAGCATGAATCATGTAAGCATGTTAAAAATGATTTTAATAAATGTTTAAATTTTAAAAAAATTAAAAAATTAAAAAAAGAATAGAGAAAGGTTGGCATGCTTCATATTTATGATTATATTTGTATAACACTTAATGTTGTTTGATCACATGCAGTTAAGATTTTTTTAAAAGTGCCCTCAACACTATCCACATCCAGAGAAAGAACTGTAGAAATAGAAACACAGAAGAAAAACAACTGCTTGATCACATGGGTCGATGGGAACATGATTGGGGATGTAGACTCTAAATGATCACCCTAGTGCATATATCAATATTATGGAAATAGGTCTTGATCAGTGGAACATGTAAAACCCATTGGAATTGCGTGTTGGCTATGGGAGGGGTGGGAGGAGGGGACAGAAAAGAACATGAATCATGTAACCATGGGAAAATGTTCTTAATTAATCAATTAAAGAAAATTAAAGAAAAAAGTACCCTCAAAAAAAAAAAGGTTGGATGGGCATCCGGGTATCAACAGAAAGCAATGATCTAAAGTGATTGGGCCTATTTTCACCATCTTAGATCTTAGATTGGGCACCAACTCATTTTGCCCAGTGGCGCATTTTACTCTCACAGACCCCATTAGTGTACAATTTTCTTGTGCAGATGTCAATACAGACCGGGTTGCTCTGGTGTCAATAAGAGTAGGATAGATTTGATCTCCTATCATCACCATAACCAAGGGTTCTCTGTCTTTAGCTGTCTGATCAACAGGCACCAAAGGTGATTCTATCTCAATGTCCCCCAAATCTCATTGATCTTGTCTGTGCTGGCTCAGGATTCTGTGAGTGTAATGATGGTAAGTCTCCTTCAAATATGGCTTTTTGGACTGCCTTCCTTAATTGGCATCCCTGGGCCATTCATGGACCTATCAGTGTCAAAGTGTATCTCATTTTTCCCAGACCATGAGTAAGGTAGAGTGTCCTTCTCTTCAAGAACATGCTTTGCTTGACTTGTGCAAAGTTAGATTCAGGAGAGGTATTTCTCTGCATTAAAGGAAATTCTTCAGAATTGGGAATGTGTTTTTGGTTCATGACTTCATCCCAACCCTGTGAGTCTATGCCTTCTTCTTGTATTTGATCCCTAGAATCTATGTCAGTAACAGAAAACTTAACTGCAGGTGTACTTTGTAAAGGAAACAACGTCAGTGTTGTAGATTCTTTCTCTGTTGCTATTGGCGCATCTTGTTTCTTTCTTGGCTACTGACATTTATGGAATCGAATTCCTGTAAATGCATTAACTCAGAATCTACTACAAAGGCAGCTCTCTCTGGAGTATCACAGGCTTGAAAGTGTGCTACATCTGTATGCACCTGACCCTGACATAGGCTTGGTACAAATTCCCTAGCTCCAGGATCAAGCTTTAAATTTTCTTTAGTATTGTAGCTACTAGACATTCCACTTTTCCTTCCAGCTTCCCTAGTTGGTGATATAGAAGAGGTTGTGTCTGTGTCTGAGAATTTTGCACTTTCCTTCTCAATGGTCTGCAGGAGCCCATATCCCTTCTTGATACTGTCTGTTTCTAAGAGATCCCCATTTGAACACCTGTCTAAAACCATTGCCCTTGTTGTTTGGCCTTGCTGTACTACAGATTGATGTAATGCACAGTATTACTACAGAATGATGTTTCTTTCCCCTCATAGTGAGAATCAATGAATGCTACTTTCTTCAAGCTTGTATGAAGAACTTGTGCAAATGTGCCTGGTTCCCTTTCAGTGTTCCCCACTGTGGAAAATATAGGTAATGGAGGGCACCAGGGATATTATAATAAATCTAAATAGTTGTGGATACACACACTGGGTTGTAGAAGAGACTGGCCCAGGATAAGGAGTTCTCTGGATTTATCACAGGAATGGCAGTTAGCCTTAACTGTCACCTTTCTCTCCCTAGGCCAGAGTCTAGAAACAAGCAGGCAAGGTAAAAAGGGTTTAACAGCTTTAATTATGTTTAACTAAAAGGTGGGAAAGGGATTTCTATACTTAAAAATCTAAAGGGCAAAACCACAGGGCAAGGGGAAGACTTATTTCTACACTAATCTAAGTGATCTAACAGGCAGAGCAAAACCACAGGGCAAGGGGAAGACTTATTTCTACACTAATATAAGTGATCTAACAGGCAGGGCCCAAGAAGCAGTTCAGTCTCTGGGAGCTGATTCAAGCCTGGTGCCAGCCAGACTTGAACAGCACAGCTATGGATCAGAGGGGTGGCTTTGAGGGTTCTCACAGTTTTCCAAAGAGGTTCACAGGATGCCAAAATCCTAGGTGGTCCAAGATACCAAGAAGAGTGAGTGAACTTGAGGTGCTGTCCACCAGGTCTCAAATTCCTCCTCTGCTTGGTTCTGCTCTGTAGGTCTTCTCCTCTTGCTGGAAATTCATCTCCACTCAGGATCCCAAGGAAATCAGGAAGCAGAGTCTGAGATCTCCCTGGGCTGGCAAAAGTTTGCCCACCACTAATGGAGTCTCTCAGGGCACACACACACTTTTTCCTCCTTCATTCTATCCTAGATTGCTCCAGGCTTCCTGCTAGGTCAACCTTAATATGTAATCAATTAACTAATCTTCCTCATAACATCACATCACTGTTTCCCTTCCCATAAATTCTCTACTTTATTTCTATTATATCCTCCTCCATTTGCAACTCCTCTTCAGTCATTTCTTTGTAACTTTGTGTTACATCCACCAACCCATAATTCATAATTTCTTCTGCACCCATCATGTCTTTCCCACTTTCCTCTGCCACATCACTGTCACTGCCCTTTTCTGTCACTGCAACAACTAAGGCTGCTTTCTCAGTTCATAAGCTAGTATGAGGCCTGGCTCCTTGGGACATATATTCCTCCATTTTTTATAAACTTGGGGAATTACTAAATTTAACACAGTTATGGTCACAACATCTGGCCTTTACTTTGTCACTGTATCAGTTGTTATACCTGTTGTTGCTACTAGTATTGCAGTTGTATCTAGAATTATAGTAGGTGTTTCTCCTGTTGTTGTTATTGTTATTGCTTCTATTCCCAAAATTTATTTGAGATTTAAACCTACATTCACAAACTATATGACAAAGTTTGAGCACAAAAAACAATGCTTGACAGAGTTGTTAGCATTGCTAGAAGATTGTCTAGGCCTACTCTGGCTCCTCTGATTGCTGGCCATCAGAGCCATATTCTTAATCTCCTCTATCTCCTTGCCCTTCTGCACTTCTTTTAGTTGTCTCTTCAGCTCTGCAATCTCCCTATCCTTTTCAGAGGCCTTTGATTGCTTAGGCTCACTATCCCTATAGTTATGGACATATGCAGCAGTCTTTCTTAGTTCTTCAATGGGAATGGTCTCCCATTGTGGGCAATGCAACTTGAAATAAGGCTGGATGTGGTTCAGACTTCCCTTTACAAACTGCCTCCTGACATGCTGGATGTTATCTTCAGCTGTCATGTCCCTGAAACCTATGACAGTTTCACCTGTCTCTAAGAGCCTGTCCAGGTAAATGCTGGGGTGTTCTTCCTCCCCCTGCCTTAACTTCTCAAAGGACCCCCATGCATTTGATCTTCTTACATGGAGCCTCATTGCTTCTGCTAAATCCACCCTGTACCTTTTAAGATAAGTCATGTTTGCATGTGAGGAGAGCTCTAAGTCCTGATGTTGTTCTGGACAAGAGGCAAGACTGGGGTTGCTTCTTGTCTCAGCTATAAAATTTTGCCTTCTCACTAGGGGTATATAATTCTGATAGGAGCAATTCCACATCCTCAAATGTTGGACTGTAAAGTCTCATGGCCCATTTGTATTCCTTTACTGGTTTATGGGGATTTATATAGAATTAGGAGAACCTCCATTTCAAGATCTTCAAATCACCCCCAGAGAAAGGTTTATAGCCTTTAACATGTATAATGCCCACATCAGGTTGTACCACTGTCCTATCATAATGGGAAGTATAGTCACAGGAGCTGCTTCAGCCCCTGTAACCTGTTGTTCTTCAGGGTTCTCATCTTTAGCTTGTTGTTTAATATCACCCCCCTTTTTTGGTATGACTGCACTCTCAATAATCTCTAGCTGCATGATTTCTCTTTGCATCTAGGTCCTTCCCTTCCCTGATTTGCTTGTTTATCTCAATTAAGGTCTTCATGTGATCCACTAATTGCTCCAAAACCGGGTGTGTTATTTCTGTTCTCCCAAAGGTAAATGCCAATACCTTCCTCAAAATCATCAGGGCCCCATAGAAAGTTGCAGTCATGGCTATACCTGATGGCACATATGCCAAGGCATCACCCACTGATATGGTTATGACATGTATGTATGGTATATTTCTATAACTTGTTTAAAAATTGGGGATGCACAGTTATATATGTTTTTGAAAAACATGAAAGAGAGGAGTATGAAAAAGATGAAAAATGGAAATTTGAAAAATTAAACAAGGGTAAAGGAAACATTAAAAATAGCTCTTTTTTGACATCTATAGTTGAGGATCTCGTCCCTTCTTTGCAATAAGCTACTAAGCAACTAGTTGCAGTTCAGGATATCATAGTTTCTTTGAAAAAAATTACAAGGACTCCAACACATGCTGCTGAAAGCATTCTCAAACCTAGAGGGCCTATAAAATGTTTTCACTGTGGCAGTTGTAAGTAGCAACCAGGCATCAGGTTGGTGAAGACTGCAAAACTCTCAATCTCCAGGCAGGGATGTGTTCTTCTAAGGTCAATAACTGTTAGCTATCCCCACCAAGATGGATGGTCTAGTTGTTCCTTACTAGAGGGAGAAAGGTCTGTCACTGAGAGGATTGGATTTATTTCTTCCCCAATTTGATTGAGCAGTTGAGGAAAGAAGTATCTCTACAATGTGCCTTCTGGCTGACAGGTAAAGTTCACAAAGAAGGACAAGTGATAAAATCAACAAATCCCAGACTGCTGACCTTCTCTACAAACTGTTAGTCTTGAAATTGGAGTATGAAAATTCCTTAAAGTTAAGTCTGTTGATTTTGACCTTAATTGAAATGTGCAAACTCTATTTGAAACTATTGATGTAGTTTTTAATAACAGGAGGTAACAAATAAGGAAAGAAGAGGTTTAAGAGGGATGAGAATTAGGAGGTCTCTATCAACTAACAGCTAAGACTTGGCCCTGGATTTGCCCAAGATTGGGCAAAGCTCATTTCACAGTTCTTTTCCATTCCTTCTCTATTGCTCCAGTACCTAAATAAATAAGTAAACGAGTAAGCATGAGCTGTATTTCAGGTGGTGTTGATTGTAGATCTGAAGAGATAATGTTTAGTCTCAGTCAACTGCTTATAGGATCTTATACAGCTGTAGAAATCATGTCAATGAGGGACAGTCTAGATATTAAGAATAGTACAAGTAAGTAAGGCACAAGGAAACTTCTGGTAAGAGGTATAGCTAAGGCCTAAGAAGTGTCTAATTCATACCACCCTCCACTCTAGTACCCCTAAAACCAGAA
The DNA here is from genome assembly GCF_016433145.1 of Gracilinanus agilis. NCBI lineage: Eukaryota > Metazoa > Chordata > Mammalia > Didelphimorphia > Didelphidae > Gracilinanus > Gracilinanus agilis. The sequence continues at coordinate 436,264,111 of NC_058132.1, forward strand.
TGGTTGGGGGACATCCCCTTATATACCCTGGCTCTAACTGCTTCCAACTTCCCTAAGCAACTTGGGGTTCTAAAGTCTGTACTCTACTTGACCTTCTAGCTTACACAGTCCAGGTCATGCAACAATGAATTGTGCATAAAAGGATCAATAATTAGAAATAGAAGCCCAAATAATCACAGAGACTGCAGTGGGACTCATACTCCTAGCAATGGCAGCCATAATCTCTCTCATGGGACCAGTAGTCATTACAGAGAATACAACAGACATTATCAGGAATGATGCTGTGTGGGACAGGTTAGACTCTGGGGTCTGAGTGAAATGACTTTTCTTTCCCCGACCCTAATGTACTATCTGCAATCATATTATTCTATTCTTCTCCCTTGATTAATGAGCCCCATGTTAATCTTAAGGATGAGGATTCTTATTACAATTGTTAATTTGGCACTAGGGCTTAGAGATCTATTTATGTAATCAAATATGCTTCTGAGTATCTTCATCAGGTCTTTAAATGTGAAAAAGGAGTCAGGGAAATATCAATATATTTCCAAGATTTCTCTTTGCTTTGTGGGGCTCTTGACAGTAGAAAATGTTGATTTCTCCATTGATTTTTAGGTTTTCCAATTTAGTTTTTATCCAGGAATTTTTAATTTTACTCTATCAAGTTTTTTTTAATTTGAATGCCCAATTCATCAATCTCTTTCCTGTCTGATTTGTTGATATATATACTGTAAAGGTGAAATTTGGGAGATGCCATCTAAAAGTATATATATATTTACTATGGACACATGGGGGACCTTGAAACTACATTTTCCATGATTCCTCATGGTAGACAGGAAGTGGGAGGATCTAAGAGAAGGAATATAGGCTCCTGTAGTAACTTTGAGCTCTCCTCTTTTGCAACCACCTCTTGGCTAGCAGACTCAGGAAGAGACGGGAGGTAACAATAATGGCTGGGCGGCAGTTTTGAATTCTTACAAGTGCATGGTCTAATGACTTTATCTATCAGCATGGCTTTAATTAAAATACAAATTTCTATATTTATAGCAGCCTTTATTATTATTAATCTTTATAATACTCAGGGATATAAATTTGCCCCTGAGTACTGTTTTGGCTGCATCCAAATGATTTTGATATGTTGTTTCCTCATTGTAATTCACTTCAGTGAAATCATTGTTTCTATGACTTGTTTTTTAACCAAACAAGTTTGAAAAATTATATTATTTAATTTCCAATTAATTTTTTATCTTCCTCTCCATGTACTCTTACTAATTCTAATTTTTATTATATTATGATCTGAAAAATGTTGTATTTATTATTTCTGTTTTTTTGCATTACTTTGCCATGTTTTTATTCCATAGTATATGGTCAATATTTGTGAATGTACATGTGCTGCTGAAAAGAAAGTATATTCCTTTTTTCCCCTATTTATTTTTCTATTAATTCTAATTTTTCTAAAATTTCATTTACATCTCTTTAATTCTTTCATATTTATTTTTTGGTTTGATTTATCTAGGTCTGATAGAGGAATATTGAGGTCCCCCACTAGTATAGTTTTACTATCTCTTTCCTCCTTAAGCTCCAACAATTTCTCCTTTAAAAATCTGGATGTTGTACCATTTTGTGTATGCAGGTTGAGTACTCTATTTCCTTATTGTCTATGCTACCATTTATCAGGATGTAATTACCTTCCTTATCTCTTTTAATCAGATTTATTTTTACTTTGGCTTTATCAGATATCATGATTGTGACTCCTGCCTTCTTTTTTCTCAGCTGATGCCCAATAAATTATGCCCCAGCCTAGTACCTTTACCCTGTGTCTGTCTACCTTCCTCATGTGTGTTTTTTGTAGATAACATATGGTAGGATTTCGGTTTCCAATCCACTTTGCTATTTGCTTCTGTTTTATTGGTGAGTTCATCCCATTCACATTCAGAGATATAATTATCACCTGTATATTACCCATCATTTTGATTTTCTCTTTTCATCCTGCCCTTTCTTCTTTCACTATTTCCTTGTACTCCAGTGTTTTGCTTTTAATCATTTCTCATTTTGCCCATCCTTATTTTACTTTCCTTCCCACCCCCTCCCTTCTTATTCCTCTTTTATTTTTCTTTAAGGTCTATTAATTGTCCCTACACCACCTTTTCCTCCTTTTTTATTCTCCTCGACCCCACTCCCCAACTTCTTTCTTACTTCTCAAATTTCCTATAGGATAAGATCTGGATCTAGATTTTCTTCCCTCTAGAGCTGATTCCACTCAGAGTAAGGATCAAGTATTGCCTATTATCACTTGCTTCCTCCCCTTCTTATAATAGTATTCTTCCCTCCTCCCACCAATCATCTCTTTATGTGGTATAATTTATCCTATATTTCTTCTTCCTTCTAGTTTCTATTGGCATCCTCTACTCACCCCTCCATTTTTTTTACATATAATCTTAAACAACTTAGGACCACAAACTCTATGAATATTTCTTCTATCTATTACTATAATGAAAATAGTTTTTAAGTTGCAGATATCATTTTTCCATATAAAAATATAATCAATTATTATATTAACCTAACTGAATTAATTAATTTAAGTAGACTTTCTGAAGCCCTTAATTTTTTTCCCCTCGTTCTTGTTTAACTTTTATGAGTCTTGAATTTTGTATTTGGATATCAAATTTTCCATTTGTTCTGGTCTTTTATTTAGGAATGCTTGGAAATCTTGTTTTGTCCATATTTCCTCTGGAAGTATATAGTCAATTTTTATGGGTAGGTGATCCTTGGTTGTAGACCCAATTCTCTTGCCTTTCTGATATCATGTTCCAAGCCTTGTGGTCATGTACTGTGGAGGCTGCCAGATCCTGTGTAATCCTAATGGGTTCTTTGACATCTGAATTATCTCTTTCTGGCTGCTTGCACTACATTCTCCTTGGCCTGGAAACTCTTGAATTTGGTTATTACATTCCTGAGGATTATCTCCAAGGATTTAAGATAGAAGGCGATTTATGGATTCTTTCAATATCTATTTTGCCTTTTTGTTCAAGAATATAAGGGCAGTTTTCTTGGATGATTTCTTGTAATATGATGTCAAGACTTCTAATTTTTCCAAGTTTTCAGGTAGACCAATGATTCTCAAATTATCTTTCCTTGATCTGTTTTCTAGTTCAGCTGTCTTTTCTATGAGATATTTCATGTTTCCTTCTATTTTGTCATTCTTTTGATTTTGCTTTATTAATTCTTGTTGTCTTATGATAGAATTAGCTTCCACTTGCCCAATTCTAATCTTTAAAGACATAGTTTAAGGTACGATCTTTTGATTTTCCTTTTCAGTTTAGTCTATCCTGCTTTTCATGGCTTCTGAAGTGGGAAAATTAACACACACAGGGATTCCTGGGAGGGGGGAAGGGATGAAGGAGGAATGAAGGATGAAGATGGATAACTTCCTTAGGCAAATACAAAAGGGCTGTGACAGTTTGAGTGAGTGGCAGTTGGGATCTAACTGACTCTCAGACTACATTAGCCAGGAATACCTATTTACTATGGAAAAGAAACAACAGGAAGTCAAAAAACCTCTATTTAATAACAAATTTAAAGGGTAAGAGATGTAGGGAGAGGCCACCCTAAAACTAGGTATCTAAGGACAAAACTCAGGGACTGGGAGCTAGGTCAGGGTCTACACATTCTAACCCAGGCTGCCTGGATTAGCCTAAAAGGCTGGAAGGTGAATGGATGTCTCACAACTTGAGTTCACTTCTGTTCCAGCAATGATCCAGCACAGGTCCTCAGCAAAATTAATCCAAAAAGGTAAAGACAAGGAGCTTGAATCAGCCTGGCATGTCCACCACCCAAGTCTGACCCTCCTGCTCAATTTGAATTTCCCACAGGCAGGTGTTTCTTTTGGGAGACAAATCCACTCTCCTGGGCTCTCCTCCAGAAGCTGTTCACCATCATCCAACTGCTCTCAGCCATAACAGAGTTTCTCTGGAATCACTTCCTTCCTTGCACTTGCATCATTGGAATTTATCTGACAGCTTATCTGACAGCCAGGTGCTAATTTCATTAAATGTCTAAACTCTTAATTTTCCTCATAAAAGTTCCCCTCTTTTCACAAAGCCAAAATAGAGTTCCACACAATATTTTGGTATTTGTGCACTACAAACTAAACTAAAATTCTAATCCAAAATGACAAACAACCTACACTAACTGTATCTTATCCTATCTAATTCTACCTTACTCTTCCCTACCTTAGGGATTTTAATAAGGCAAAGGGAAAAATACATTGAACAATTACATAAAGTACAAAATAAAAAGTTACAAAGTAAAAATTTTCAACAAAATTAACAAAATCAAAAACTAATTTGAAATATCAAAACAAAATTCAAACAAATCATCAAACACAACTCCTATACTAATACATAAGCATTCTACTAACTAATAAATGCAAAAGAGTTTGGAAAAATACATTTTAACAAAACATTACATAAGTTTTTACATCAAAATTTCAACAAAAACACCAAACTCACTTATGCAAATAACATTTAAATGTTTGCAATTCAATTAGCAGCAAATTATTCACAGAATTTACAGATATAAATATATACATATGATACATACATACAATATACACACAACACATACATGTATGATATACATATATGTAAATATAATATATACATATCAAACATACATATATAAATCCTTTACATATCTACAATACTTACATTATAATACAATTTACAATGTACACATACTATTTACATTTATTTATGCATCTATTTACATTATTTTGTGATACGTGATCTGTAGTATGTTATATGATCTTTATGTAATGCATTTTTGTTATGTTTGTTGTATTTGCACTATAATGTACATTAATACCTTATCTTATCTTCTAATCTAATCTATTACCTATTCGCCTAAACTATTCTAAACTCTCCCTATGTTATTAGTATATTAGTCTAACCAAATATTAACTAAATAACTAGCTAATTTTGTTAGTAACTGACTATCCTTTGTTAATACTTACTTATCCTATAGCTAATTCTAAATTTATTAGTATTTGTACATTGTTTTATTCCATAAGGAATACAATGCATCCTAACATGTTTGTGTTTTGATGTATCTGATTTGATATGTTATATTGCAATATGTTCCTGTTGGATGTATGATACCTCCCAAAACTTCAAATCTCCTTCAGATCTCCTTTCTCCACATAATGTTCCATTCTTTAAGGAAATCTCCTTTTCTCTCTTTTTCTCCTCTTCTCCTTTTCTCCCTCAAAGTTCTTGATAGTAATATGTGCAACGTTGTATGTACATGAGTATGTAGTGATACTATTTACATTACCCAAAATTTTTCAAACAATTTGTCCAAATTGTACATGATTATTCCTCATCTCTGGAAATACCTTTGAAACAAAGTTTTTATCAGTTCAATTTTATAAGTTCATCAGTCTTAATACAATGTCCATTAATCCTGAATCTTGAATCCTCTTCATCTGAATGTCCTCTTCCACTGGAATGGTCCTCTCCTTACTGAACTTTCTGACTGCAGAATATCTAATTTACTGAAGATCTCAATTTACACAATTTCTTCTTCTTCATCTTCTTCATTATTAACAATTTCTACATTTTCATTATTTATACCATGTGCTAATTTAATATGGGAACAATGATACCACGAATCTCTACCAAAGACTTTTACAGAAGATGGTGAAATTAACACAACTGTATAAGGACCTACCCAAGTTTGTTCTATTGCTGATGTTTTGGCAAAATTTTTCACATAGACCACATCACCTGGTTGAAAATTATGAAGAGAATAATCCAATGGACCAAATTGAATTAACTCCCACATGTTATTATTAAAATGGATATAGATGGATATTAAAAGAAATATTAATATTTTAATTAAGGCAGTGTTGGTAAAATATAAGATGACCACATGCCTGCTAAGATCTAATTCAAATCCCCCACCATACCTTCTGCCCACCTGGCTCCCTTGTACCAAAGAGAATGTCCCAATGAAGCCCTCTCTATTTAAGCTACACTTTATGTTGGCTCACATCATCACGTAAGACAGGAAACCCATTGAATCATGGGAAACATAGTTTCCACATCCTCTAAACATGCACAGGAAGTTTATGTCACATATCTAAATATTTAAGGCTCAAAGGAACCCCAAATTTCCACTATCACATTCTCCCCTGAGAGCAGAAAGAGACTGGTCTCCTTGAACTCTCTTGTAAACATAACTTTTAAATTACAGAAATTTGGGGATAAAAGAAAAGAGGATAAAAACTACTCGCATTGACAAAAAGCCAATTGGGGCAGTCCCCTATTGGCATAAGACTGTACATTCAAAAACAAATGCATTCAAGTCCCCATAGTTCAAGCAACCATACCCCAAAGTTCAATTTGGATCTTCATGATCCAATGAAGGCTCTTCAGGCATCTTCATGATGCCTTCTCCAAACAGGTTCATTGTCTGTATTGTGGGGAGATGGCAAATTTCTTATCCTAAAATTACTCACAAAGAATTTAAACTTTACATTATAGATTATAAAACATACATTTCCTTCTGAGAATTATACATTTCCCCCCTAAATTTTTATTTTAAAATTTAATTTTCTTTAATTTAATTTTTAATTTAAATTTAATTAATTAAATTTAATTCAATTAAAATTTAATTTTTAAAATTTAGAATTAAAAAAATAAAAATTAATTTAAAATTTTACATTATAGATTATAATACAGACATTATGATTATAAAACTTATACACCCCTGAGGAAAATTCCAAATAACACATTCTCCCCTGAAGAGGGTACCCCAGGTCAGCTAAGGATACATGGCTGAGTCATGGGGTTGTATGAAATCAATTGGCAAAAGAAATAAAAAAGAATAAAATCCAAATAAAAGAGAAAAAATAAACTTGTGAATGAAATGTAAAATGTCAAAATCTTGTGCAAAAATGTAAGGAAAAATAAACTCATAACAGGTCCTTGAATTGAGGCCCAATTAAAATGATTTAAGCAGTTTGTAATTACCCTTTCAGGAGCCAGGACTACAGAAAGTTGCCATTCTATGTATAAGAGAAATAACAGGACTAAATATATGTGCAAGGGAAATGTCTTTCCCTGGTCTGATTTACTCTACACCTTCTTAGGGAATAAGGAATAATGATAGCCAATCTTAAGTTCTTACTAGGAAAAGAAGCTCTGGGGAATTCTGGCCTCTAACATATTAGAAAGCTGCACCCCCAAAACACAATCACTAGTTTCAAACCCTTCAGTATTGGCATAGAACTTCCTCAATCCATGGTCTGCATGACCTTTTGCTCCTTGGCACTTTGCAGATTTCTCAGTCAGTCTCCATGACTTTGTGGCTCTTTTTAGCATTTCTCCTGGAATCAGACAGAGAGACATTAAACAGAGTCCCATAATATTTACCAATAATTGGCAGGTTACCATAGTCTAAGGCTTTTGGGGCCTCCATACCTTCTGCCCACCTGGCTACCTGGCTCCCTCTTACCAAAGAGAACGTCCCAATCAAGTCCTCTCTATTTAAGCTATGCTTTATGTTGGCTCACGTCATCGTGTAAGACATGAAACCCATTGAATAATGGGAAATGTAGTTTCCATGTCCCCTAAATGTCCAGAGGAAGTTTATGGCACATATCTAAATATTTAAGGCTCAAATGAACCCCATATTTCCACTAATGTAAGAGGGAAAACTTAGATATTATATTTATATATATATATATTAAGGTGTGTTCCCCAGGAATCAATAATTCAGATTGATTCCATAATTAAAATAGACCCAAGTCAGGATGGGTTTTAAGATAATTTATTCACAATTTGGGGAGATATAAGGTAAAGAAATAAAGAGAGGGAGAGGCTGGCCCGGACCTGCAGAGATCCAGACCCATTCCGAGAGAGGGTTAAAAGGCTAATTAAATTAGGCTACTGGTCACAAGGCTTTAGCAATTAGGGAGGCAAAGAAGCCTTATTGAGGTAAAGACTCTAGAAATGCCAAGGTAGGCAAAAGGGAGCCAGCCTAACTTATCCACGTGACAATTCAGAGGGGAAGCTGCCTGAGGTCTCAGCAAAGATCCTTCAGCACCAAGTTCAAATTGTGAACTCCTCAATAGGAAGTTACCCTCATATTTGAAGGACAGCAGCTTTCGTCACTTCCTGGAGTGGACACCTCTAATTCAAGTGGACAAATGGGAGCCTCAACATTGTTTTGGACTGCCCAAAGGGCAGTCCCTTCTTCTTGATTTGTTGCTTATTGTCACATGCGGGTAACTCATCTCCCCTCCCCACTAAGGATGGTGGAGATGACATTATGTCTGGTGGCTAGAGTTTTAACTTTGAATGGGGGGTGAGCTAATTCCATTTACACACTAATACACATATCCTGTAATTCTCTTAGTCTCTACTGTAAAGCACTTAAATATGAAGCAATTTGGCAATCATCTCCTAGAATGACACATAAACAGCCTTACAAGTCTTTGCTTGTAATGGAGCATGTCCAAAGAGCATCTTATATGATGATAAATGAATATCCACTCTTGGTCTTGTATGTAGGTAAAACAAAGTTATGGGAAGAATATCTGGCCATTTGAGATGAGTTTTAGCACAGTTTCCCAACCATTGTCTTGAGTTCCCTATTCATACACTCTCCCTGACTTGAACTTTGTGGGTGATAAGGAACATGATATTTATGTGTTATTCCTAGATTCTCATAGACTCTTCTAAGGAAATTCTGAGTAAAATGAGATTCCTTATCTGAATCTAAGGTTAAAATTACACTCAACCTAGGAACTATTTCCTTAAGTAACACTTTCACCACAAAGCTTGCAATGTTGGTATTTGGTGGAAAAGCTTCAGGCCACTTAGTTAGTCCATCAACAATCACACGAAAATACTTGTATCTTCCAGCTTCAGGCATACAGATGTAATCAATTTGTAAACTCTCGAATGGACAATATGCTAAAGGTCTACCACCCAAATCTTTCTTTCTAAATGCACTTTGATTGAATAACTATTATAGATTTTATTTGCAACAGTGCTTATTCCAGGAGCAACCCATTGTCTCTTGACGGAATCTACAACAGTTTGTGCCTTTTGTGAGGATAGCTTGACACAAATAGGTATATAAGTCTTTTGGTAACAATGGTCTTCCTGTATCAGTAATCCATATCCCATGTTCTTTCCTAGCTCCAAATTTATGCTTCCATTTCTGAATATCTGAGTCTACATATGCTTTTTCTAGATCATCAGAATCAACTGATGTTAAATTCATGACATAAATCGGAGCTTTCTGGGCAGCGTACTTTGTAGTGATATCACCTCTGTGATTTCCTTTAGAAATTGAATCTTGACCACTAGCATGACTCAAGGAATGGATTACTGCTAGCTGTTTTGGCTTTTACATTGCTTCTAACAACTCAGTTATTATTCCTACATGAGCTATTAGTTTTCCTGATTGCAGTAATAAAACCTCATTGTTTCCAGATATTTCCTTTTGCATGGCAGAGAACACATACAGAGAATCAGTGTAAATATTTGCACTTTTACCTTCAGCTAAAAGACAGGCTTGCTTCAATGCCACTAATTCCACAACCTGTGCACTAAGATTACTAGGTAATGAGCCAGCATCCAACTGCTCTCAGTTATAACAGAGTCTCTCTGGACTAATTTCACTAAATTTCTAAACTCTTAATTTTCCTCATAATCCTTCCAGCAATTCAATTAAGTTCTCCAATGTGCTAATTACTTCATTTGATTTCTGTGCCTCTTTTTCCATGTAGGCAATTTTTCTTTTAAGTGGTTATTTTCTTTTTCAATTATTTTCATTTCTTTTTCTCATTTTTCTTCCCATTTTTCTCCTATCTTTCTTTCTTGGTTCTTGAACTTCTTTTTGAATTGCTTGAGAGCTTGTGACCAATTTCCATTTTTTAAGGTTTGGATTTGTTTGCTTTTTGTCACACTCTGCTGTTGCCTTTGTATTTTTCTCTTTTTCTCCATAGAAATTATCCAGGGTCAAAAGCTTTTCTGCTACTACTTATTTCTTTTACTACATGTGGATTGAAGTTCCTGCATGTTGGTGGACATTATTTTCTTAGCTTCTGTCTTGCAGTATCTTCCGGACAGATCTTTGTGTTGAGTACTTTAAAGTTTTTTGCCCTGAGGCTATTTTTCAAGTCCCTGTTGCCTCTGCCGTGGCCAGTCTTGTTTCTGCCCAATCTCTATGCTCTTCTGCCCAAGCTTCATGTTCTTCAGCCTTGGGTCCCAAGTCTTGCAGCCAAAGCCTTGCTCTGCCCTCACAGGTTAGGGAAAATTTAGAGCATGCCTGGCCCTCACTCTGAATATGGAGTGATAGGTGTTGTGGGGGAGGGGTGGTCAGCTCGTGCTTTGATAAGTATAATTTCACTCCCTTATAGAGTACAAATCCTCAAACACTGCCTAATTTTACTTGTCTGATTTTGATTTTTGTCCTTTTGAGACCCTTTGTATAGATTCAGTTGGAAGGAGATTCAGGAAGTTCCTGCTATTCTGTGGCCATCTTAGCTCCACCTAGAAGATTATATTTTTAATGTTAGCATAAATAATTTTTAGTAGACCTTTTGTGATCATTTTAGTATAAGTTTTAAGGTTTTAAATTAAGTATATAACTGATTTAGCATAGTTAATCATTGCTATCATAGGCTTCAATTTGGGGCCTTAGTCTTAAACTTACTATATCATGTATCCTTAGCAATCATGGTCATGGACTTGTGAGCTGGTATTCATTAGCACAAAGACTTTTCCCTCCATTAAGAAACCTGGTTCCACACTTTACCCTTTGTATACACCCTCGTACACATCATCAGGTTTTTGACTCACTTGGAAGTCTGGTATCAATTGACTTCTTTTACCAATGAGAATTACTTCCTGGGTACCTCAAGCAATGAACAGTGCTTCAGACTGCCTCTATTTTTTACTGAGTATAAGTATTGTTTTCGATTATTCTGACACTCGTATATAAGTTATGATATTCTTTGGGTATAAAGGAAAGCCTATCATAGTGCTCTGGGTCTTTTGGTCTTGAGCAGAAGTCTGACTTTATTGTGAGACCAACCCTCTCTCAATAAACATATTTCTTTTTGTCAGGACCTAAGACTTTGTTTCTTTTTTTGGTATTTCTGTGGGTACAAATTTTGCCACATGACTCACACAATGCCCAGTAGATTTCTGTTATGTAAAACTGGATATAGTGGCTGCTGGAGCACAACCCTGCCTTAATTTTGTAGCCACCACAGCTTTCTTAATAGAAATGCTTATGACAAAATCCTGTGTTCTCCTTTGAGTGTCTTTTGTCTCTATGAGGTTGAGACATTATTGCTTTAGCATTTATGTTTCTAAACACAGACATTTTAACATCTGAGACATGCTAGGTATGAGGTAACTTTGTTAGCTAATCAAAATATCATCCTTAAACATCATACAAGTTTTAATGCTGCAATATTGCTTTCTTATTTACCAATTCTAAGGAGATCGACTAAATAACTATACATTTGCAGTGGACCTGATTGAGAAGTCCCATGATGAACTCTCTGATTACCCTGGTTATTTTTTATGAGTGAAGATACATATTACCCTGGTACTATCATAATCCAAGACCATAATATCATATAGGCAGGTTTATTATCTTCTGCTTTTCTTTCACAGGAATGAACTGCTGGCATTAAGAAAAGCCTGTAATCTACGTAAATGAAGAAACAATTTACACAGACTCAAGGCAAGTTTTTGGTTTGCCATGCATTGGGAATGATCTGGATGCAGAGAAGTTTCCTGACTTCTGCTGGCAAAACCATTCCAAATGCAGAGATCATTAAAAAAAATTGTATGCTTTTGGACTACTCACAGCTTTGGCTATTGTTCATTGCTTTGTCAATCCAGAAAAGACTGGTACTGTACCTAGGGAAAATCAGTGAGTGAATACTGCAGCTAAACTGATGACCCTAGAAATCTTTAAGTTAATTTTTACTCTAACATCTAATGATCAACTATTTTTTCTTTCTCTCATAATGAATAAGAAGTGTTCAATTAGAAGAGGAAGACAAAACACATTAATGGAATTCAGAATACAAGTCCATGCTTCCCCAAAGCTTCTACCAGTTGATATGCCTGTCAGTTCACAAGATCATCCACTTTCAGCATTCAAGGAATTGTAGATGTCATTAAAAGAGTTTTGGTGGCTCCAGTTGTTAGGAAATAGTCACTCACCATTTTCCTCTTGCCCTATAAACAGAATGCTTTACATGCTAATGGTTTCAGTGGGTAACACCTGGTTTATGGACACTTACAAATTGATTTCCTCAGTTTGCTAAAGCTGATCATTATAAATTTTGTTTTGTTATACTGGACCAACTCACTAGATAGAAAGAAGTCTGAGACTTATGCCACAACATTTGTTACTAAAAGGTTGTGAAGGAAAATTATTTCCTAGTTTGATTCACCAGCACATTGATTCAGATATGAGTACTTATTTTACAAATTTAGTTTTACATCTTTAAGAATGACTTTCAAATTCCATATATCCTCCTATCTCCATAGCTCGGGTCAAGTTGAAGGTTTGAATAAAGAACTTAACACAATGATTTGAAAACTATGCACTAAGACCCATTTAAAGTGTCCTGAAGCTGCAGAGTAGAACAGGGGCCATAACTCTCCTCACCACTGAGCCATACATGATACCTCAAAAGGACAAAAAAAACAAATCTTCAGAAGGGACTCCATAATAGGGCGCAACATTGAAGGTATGAGGGATTTGGATATTTCCAAGCTAAAAGAGGGTGAAATAGCTCCTATCAAAAAACACGAGCTAATCAAACCTCATCCACCCCACCTACGGTACCACAGTCAGAGGCAGTGCACCAGAGTTAGAGCAAAAGGGAGGCAAATTCTAGTTTCTTGACAGCTAACTGGGACCACCGGGAAATTGTCCCTGAAAGCATCAAGACTTGAGACACCAGGAACCAAAAAGCACAGACCTTGGGCATGAGGATAGAGTTGTGAGGAGCAACAGACAGTGGAAACAGTGCACTGAGATGCAGGGGGAAAAATACCTTGGACAGAGGATCAAGCTACAGGCAATTTCTGTGTTCTTGGCAGCTGACTGGTAACACCAAGCACTTGCTTGCCCCTGATAAGAGCTAGACTTGAGATCCCAGGAGGCTAAAGAGCACAGACATTAGGCAGGAGGATAGAGTTGATAGGGGCGGCACTGCTCTGTGACTTGTAAAGTAGACTCAGGTAAAAACTGCTCCACAGCTCTATACAAAGAGAGCCTACCTGCCTCACTCAGACTTCTGACTGAGAAGGAAAAACCAGCATAATAATGGCAAGCAATGCCCAAGAATTAACCACCAGAAAGAACAAAAGGAAAGCAATAACACTCGATAACTTTTACACAGAAAAATTCCAGACAACATAGCAGGAAGAGAATTGGCAATAAAAGTGGGAAATAGCTCAAAAGGAAATTAACAGTTTAAAAGACAAAAATTCCCAATTGGATAAAGGTGCCCAAAAATCAAACGAAACGATGACCAAATTGGAGACCCAAATTAAACAACAGGAAACCATGAAAAACAGGATAGACCAAACTAGAAAGGAAAATCAAAAGATTAGAGTAGAAAACCAGTCTCTAAAGACCAGAATTGTGCAAGCCTATGATCTCTCAAGGCATCAAGAACTAATAAAGCTGTTTGTTTTGAATTCAGGGAAGTGCTATTTGGAAATATCTAGCAGACTCCCTATGGAGGACGTGGGGGCTTTGAGACTACATTACCCATGATTCCAATAGGTCATAGGGCGTGGGGACATCAAAGGTCCCCACGCAGGGGGCAGTTTAAATTCAGAGGAGGGCCTAAATAAAGCCCCTTGGTCTTTCTGAGGAGCTGGCTGGCGAGCAGGAGAGAGAATGGGCTCCAGCCGTAAAATTAAAAGATAGGCGCGGTCATATATATATTTTACCAACATGGCCATGGCTTTAATTAAAATACTAATTTCTCTTATTATATCAGTCTTTATCATTTTTAATCGTGACATTAATGGCAACCACTACATTGGAAAAGAAACTCTCAATTTTCCAGATAGCCTTTCAGAAACGATAGCTATGCTTTCTTTTTGGCCATCTTGCTCAGCTCTTTTGAGCAACTTTTTTAAAAAGGAGACTGGCTTTCCTCGCCATGCTTTCGCTATAAGCAACAGCAATTTCTTGCCTCCCTTGGGACTCAGCCAGCCAGTCCAGCCCAAACCACTTTAGGAGGTCAGGCCAGCCGATTCTGGCTTCTGGCTTTAAAACCAAAATGCTGGTGCCCAGCCAGTGTGTTCTCTAACACTGCTTCTGACTCCTGACCTGGATTCCATTCCTGCCTGGCTCGCCAGTACAGACCGCTGCCTCACATTCCTGCCTGCCCTGCTTCTCTGCCGAATCACAAGCCCACTGGTGCAGACCATTTCTGTGGATCCGAAATCCTGAGATTTCTGAGCGACCCCCACCCCGACTTGCCGAACGCCTCCGTTTCAGCTTCAGCTCTGCCACTGAAGATTTGGGAAGTATCCCCCTTTCTCCCTACTCTCTTATAGAGGACTCTTAACCTAAAAGGCCATTCTTGCCCTCCATGAGGAAACCCCCACCCACAATTTCTACACTTGGGATTTTCTACAAAACTGACCTAAGCTTTTCTCTAGCCCCGAGCCCACGCCCTGACCCCACATGGATGCTAGTGTCTGAACCTTGAACTAATGATTACTCTTCATCAGGCGCATGGCCTATTCAAACTTTCTTACAAAAAAAACTGAACATCAGGGGAAGAAATTCACCTCGTACCTGCTTAGAACTTTGAACTTAAAAAAACCCTTATGTTTAGAGCAGAGACTGATTATAAAGACCTTGAATTAGAACCTTTCAGATCTGAATGGCTTTTAAAGAGACTGTATCTTACTGTATTTTGCTGATTAGTTTTGTGAATTAATCTTGCTTATTTCGTTGATTTTCCTGTTGCACTGAATCATTTTAAGCTAATGAAGTTTCTGCTTATGATTTTATTATATTTCCTAATTTACTTAAAGCTTACTGTATCAAAAACAATGTGGTTATATGTACCATCTTATAGGAGCACATGTCTTTTAAGCTTTATTATGTCTTGATAATTGTATAGAACCTTCAAAGTTTCCATGCCTTGAGATTTAAATTGTAATTTTAAAACAGGTCTTTTAAATTCTACCTTAGATCCTAAAGAATTGTTGTCTTATAGGATAAGCTTTTATATATTTTATTATAAGAAAAATTATTGCCTTAAATGGGTAGAAGCATGAAAATTTCCTAACCAGGATTTTTTTTTAAAACAGGAAGCCAAGGAGCTCCTGTATACTTTTATCAGAAGGATCTAGAATTCTTGAGGTAATTTAGACCAGAAGATTGTTTAAATATCAGATTTTGATATGAAAGCAGTAACAGAATTTGTTGAGAAGCTCTTAGCCAAGATTTAAAAGTTGTAACAAGTACATGATTTTTGAAGAGCCTGAGAACTATGGGACTGTGATTTAATGCCTTCTGTCTCATTCCAGGAGAAGGGAACACAAGAGCCATTAATAGTGCTAAGAAAGCACAAGGTCACAGAGACTTGATTAAAAATCTGCATGGATTACAGAGGTCTATGCCAATATTAGGGCTTGAAATTGGGGTTTGAGTCCTGGAGTCCCAGTCTTTTCTAAAACTTTAGAAGACGTGGGTCCCCTCAACTTGAATTCCTAGGCCAGCACCTAATATTGGTTATTATTGACTCATTCCCTGAGAACTTGATGGCAAATCAGATCAGAGGGAGACATTTCCCTTAATTCCTGGCCCTGAATGGGTAATAGCAAGCTGCTTAAATCACTTTCATTGGGTCTTGATTCAAAGGCCTGTTATAAGTTTATTTTCCCTACATTTTTTGCACATTTTACATTTCATTCACAAGTTAATTTTTTCTTCTTTTTTCTTGAATTTTCTTCCTTTTATTTTGCCAATTGATTTCATACAATCCCCTTGACTCAGCCACTCATCCTTAGCTGACCTGAGGTACCCTTTTCAGAAAAAAAAAGGTGTGTTTAGAATTTTCCTCAGGGGGATGTGTGTTAAGTTTTTTAAAATTAGATAATGTAAAATATATGTATATTTAACTCTTTTAGGAGTAATTTCAGGGGGAAATGTATAATTCTTAGAAGGAAATATATGTTCTATAATCTATAATGTTAAGTTTAAATTCTTTTGAGAATAATTTCAGGATAAGGATTTTGCCATCTCCCCAGAATCCAGATGACTGACCTGTTTGGTGAAGGCACCAAAAAGATGCCTAAAGACCCTTCACTGGACCATTAAGATCAAAATTGAACTTTGGGGTGTAGTTGATTGAACTATGGGGAGTTGAAATTAAGTTGAATGTATTGTTTTGAATGTATATATCAAATTAATGTATATGTCAATAGGGGACTGCCCCCAAATTGGTTTTTTGTCAATGCGACTAGTTTATCCATTTGTTTATCTATTTCTTTTATCCCCCAAATTCCTAAAATTTAGAAGTTGTCTATGTTTACAGATCCAGTGAAGAAAAAGGGCCAACCTTTTTTTTTTTTTTTTTTTTTTTTTTGCCGGATCTCAGGGGGAAATGTTTGTTTTGAATTCAGGGAAGTGCTATTTGGAAATGTCTAGCAGACTCCCTATGGACATGTGGGGGCTTTGAGACTACATTACCCATGATTCCAATGGGTCTTAGGGCTTGGGGACATCAAAGGTCCCCACGCAGGGGGCAGTTTAAATTCAGAGGAGGGCCTAAATAAAGCCCCTTGGTCTTCCTGAGGATCTGGCTGGCAAGCAGGAGAGAGAATGGGCTCCAGCAGTAAAATTAAAAGATAGGCACGGTCATATATATATATTTTACCAACATGGCCATGGCTTTAATTAAAATACTAATTTCTCTTATTATATCAGTCTTTATCATTTTTTAACATTTATTAATATTTATATTTTAGAAAAGTTAACATGGTTACATGATTTATGCTCTTACTTTCCCCTTCACACCCCGACCTTCCCCGTCCCCTGGCTGATATGCATTTCCACTGGTTTTAACATGTGTCATTAATCAAGACCTATTTCCAAATTGTTGATAGTTGCATTGGTGTGGTACATTCAATCCCCAATCATGTCCTCATCAACCCATGTAATCAAGCAGTTGATTTTCTTCTGTGTTTCCTCTCCTGCTGTTTTTCCTCTGAATGTGGGTAGTGTTCTTTTCCATAAATCCTTCAGAATTGTCCTGGGTCCTTGCATTGCTGCTACTACAGAAGTCCATTACATTCTATTTTACCACAGTATATCAGTCTCTGTTTACAGTGTTTTTCTGGCTCTGCTCCTTTCACTCTGCATCAATTCCTGGAGGTCTTTCCAATTCAAATGGAATTCCTCCAGTTTATTATTCCTTTTAGCACGATTGTATTTCATCACCACCATATACCACAATTTGTTCAGCCATTCCCCAGTTGAAGGGCATGCCCTCATTGTCCAGTTTTTTGCCACCACAAAAAGCTCAGCTATAAATATTTTCATACAAGTCTGTTTATCTATGATCTCTTTGGGGTACAATCCCAACAATGGTATGGCTGGATCAAAGGGTAGGCATTCTTTTATATCCCTTTGAGCATAGTTCCAAATTGCCATTCAGAATGGCTAGATCAGTTCACAGCTCCACCAGCAATGCATTAATGTCCCAATTTTGCCACATCCCCTCCAACAATCATTACTCTCCCCTTCTCTCATTTTAGCCAATGTGCTAGGTGTGAGCTGACACCTCAGAGTTGTTTTGATTTGCATTTCTCTAATTATTAGAGATTTAGAACACTTTCTCATGTGTTTATTGATACTTTTGATTTCTTTACCTGAAAATTGCCTATTCATGTCTCCCGCCCATTTATCAATTTGGGAATGGCTTGATTTTTTATCCAATTGATTTAACTTCTTATATGTTTGAGTAATTAGACCATTGTCAGAGTTTTTTTTATAAAGATTTTTTTCCCAGTTTGTTGTTTCCCTTCTGATCATGGCTACATTTTTTGGTTTGTACAAAACTTTTTTAGTTTTATACAATCAAAATCATTTATTTTACATTTTGTAACTTTCTCTAACTCTTGCTTTGTTTTAAAATCTTTCCTTTCCCAGAGATCTGACAAGTATGCTATTCTGTGTTCACTTAAATTATTTATAGTTTCCCTCTTTATATTCAAGTCATTCACCCATTCTAAATTTATCTTGGTGTAGGGTGTGATATGTTGATCTAAACCTAATCTCTCCCATATCGTTTTCCAAATTTCCCAACAGTTTTTGTCAAATAGTGAATTTTTGTCCCAAAAATTGGTCTCTTTGGGTTTATCATATACTGTCTTGCTGACGTCACTTACCCCAAATCTATTCCACTGATTCTCCCCTCTGTCTCTTAGCCAGTACCATACCGTTTTGATGACCGCTGCTTTATAGTATAGTTTAATGTCTGGTACTGCTAGGCCCCCTTCCTTCACATTTTTTTCATTATTTCCCTTTATATTCTTGATCTTTTCTTATTCCAAATGAACTTTGTTATAGTTTTTCCTAATTCAGTGAAAAAGTTTTTTGGTAGTTTGATAGGTATGGCAATAAATAGGCAAATTAATTTGGATAGAATGGTCATTTTTATTATGTTAGCTCATCCTACCCATGAGCAATCAATGTTTTTCCAATTGTTTAGATCTAGTTTTAATCATTTGGAAAGTGTTTTGTAGTTAGTTTTGTATAATTCCTGTTTTTGTTTTGGTAGATAGACTCCTAAGTATTTTATATTATCTAGGGTGATTTTAAATGGTGTTTCTCTTTCTACCTCTTGCTGTTGTGATGTGTGGGAAATATATAGAAATGCTGATGATTTATGTGCATTTATTTTGTATCCTGCAACTTTGCTAAAGTTGTTGATTATTTCTACAAGCTTCTTAGTTGATTCTCTAGGATTTTTTAAGTAGACCATCATATCATCTGCAAAGAGTGATAACTTAGTCTCCTCATTGCCTATTTTAATACCCTCAATTTCTTTTTCTTCTCTAATTGCTACTGCTAGTGTTTGTCATAAAAGGAATTTGGTAGGACTCCTTCTTTACTTATTATATCAAATAATTTGCATAATTTGCATATTATTGGGATTAGTTGTTCTTTGAATGTCTGATAGAATTCATTTGTAAATCCATCAGGCTCTGGAGGTTTTTTCTTAGGGAGTTCTTTGAGGCTTGTTCAATTTCTTTTTCTGATATGGGATTATTTAGGTATTCTATTTCTTCTGCTGTTAATCTAGGCAATTTATATATTTGTAAATATCCATCCATATCTCTTAGATTGCTATATTTATTGCCATATAATTGGGTGAAATAGTTTTTAATGATTGCCTTAATTTCCCCTTCATTAGAGGTGATGTCTCCCTTTTCTTCTTTGATACTGTCAATTTGGTTTTCTTTTTTCCTTTTTTTAATTAGTTTGACCAGTACTTTGTTTATTTTAAGTCTTTATCATTTTTAATCGTAACAAAGCAAAGTCAAAGGACTGACAAAATAGATGGAGACATGAAATATCTCACTGAGAGAATGATATATATGAAGAAAACTGGTCTAGAAGAGACAATTTAAGAATCATTGTTATTCCAGAAAAATCAGAAATTAACAGAAATTTGTACATCATACTACAAGAAAGTATCCAAGAAAACTGCCTGGAAGTTCTTCAATAAGAGGGAAAAATAGACATAGAACATCTTCTACACTAAACCCTCAAAACTCAACACTCAGGAATATAATTGCCAAATTCAAGAGTTTCCAAGTTAAGCAAAAAATATTACAAGAAGCCAGAAAGAAAAAATTCAAATATCAAGGAACACCAATAAGAATTGCACAGGATCTGGCAGCCTCCATACTAAAAGACCACAAGCTTTGGAATATTCAGAAAGGCAAGAGAATTGGGCCTACAACCAAGGATAACCTACCCATCAAAACTGTCTATATACTTCCAAGGGAAAGTATGGGCATTCAACAAGACAGAAGCTGTCCAAGTATATGTAAGGAAGATAACAAAAAAAAGGAATGTTTCATATCCAAATACAAAAATCAAGAGAAACATAAAAAGGTAAATAAGAAAGAAATGGGAAAGAAAATATCTCTTATTTTTAAATTTGCTTCTTTAAAGATTTGCTTCAATAAGATCAAATTATTTGTACTCCTATGTGGAGAAAGGATATGTGTAATTCTCAAAAATCATATTCAATATTATAGTAATTAGAAGAATTTTTCATAGGGAGAAGTTGGAGTACTAAATGGTCTAAGACAGTGATAGACAAACTATGGCTCGCAGGCCAGATGCAGCCCACTGAAATGTTCTATCTGGCCAGGTGACATTATTCCTAATCTGACTAATACAATGAGTATGATACAATACAATGAAACTTCAAAAGAGTTGCCTTAGAAATAGACTGATAGATGAGCATTTCCTTTCCATCGGCCCCCTCTTTAATAACTTTACCCATCCTTGGTCTAAAACAATACAGAAAAAAATGAGGTGGAGAATAGAAGATGACACCAAGAGAAACTTGAAGGAATGAGAAAAATAGGATAATCTATACCACATAAAGAAGGCATTGGAAGGGGATGGGATGAATACTATTATAAGAAGGAGAGGATTTTAAAACCAAGCAAGAGTTAGAGAAAATTACAAAATGTAAAATAAATGATTTTGATTATTAAAATAAAAAGCTTTTGCACAAACAAAAACAATGTAGCCAAAATCAGAATGGAAACAAAAAATTGGGAAAAAATCTTTATAATAAAAAATTCTGACAGGGGTCTAATTACTCAAATATACAAGGAGTTAAACCAATTGTATAAAAAATCAAGCCATTCCCCAATTGATAAATGGGCAAGAGACATGAATAGGCAATTTTCAGGTAAAGAAATCAAAAGTATCAATAAGCACATCAGAAAGTGTTCTAAATCTCTAAAAATTAGAGAAATGCAAATCAAAACAACTCTGAGGTATCACCTCACACATAGCACATTGGCTAAAATGAAAGAAAGGGAGAGGAATGAATGCTGGAGGGGATATGGCAAAATTGGGACATTAATGCATTGCTGGTGGAGCTGTGAATTGATCCAACCATTCTGGATGGCAATTTGAAATTATGCTCAAAGGGCTATAAAAGAATGCCTGCCCTTTGACCCAGCCATACCATTGTTGGGTTAGTACCCCTAAGAGATTATAGATTAACAGACTTGTATGAAAATAATTATAGCTGTGCTTTTTGTGGTGGCAAAAATCTGGAAAATGAGAGTATGTTCTTCAGTTGTGGAATGGCTGAACAAATTGTGTTATATGCTGGTGATGGAATACTACTTTGCTCAAAGGAATAATAAACTGGAGGACTTCCCTGTGAACTGGAAAGACCTCCAGGAACTGATGCAGAGTGAAAGGAGAGAGCCAGAAGAACATTGTACACAGAGACTGATATACTGTGGTAAAATAAAATTTAATGGACTTCTGTACTAGCAGCAATTCAATGACCCAGGACAATTCTGAGGGACTTATGGAAAATAACACTACCTTCATTCAGAGGAAGAACTGCAGGAATGGAAACAGAAGAAAAACAACTGCTTGAACACATGGGTTGAGGCAGACATGATTGGGGATGTAGACTTGAAACTACCACACCATTGCAACTATCAACAATTTGGAAATAGGTCTTGATCAATGAAACATGTTTAAACCAGTGAAAATACACATCAGCCATGTGGTGTGTGGGGGGGAAGCTGGGGTGTGAAGGGGAAAGTAAGAGCATGAATTACGTAACTGTTAACTTTTCTAAAAAATAAATATTAATAAATTTTTAAAAATAAGAAGGAAAGGAAGAGAGCATTAATAGGAAATACTTAAACCTTACTCTCAGAGGAATTATTCCTGAGAGGGAAGAGTAGCTACATCCATTGGGATATTTAATTCTATCTTACCATATGAAGAAATTCAGAAGGGATAAAGCAAGGGGGTAGTGAGGCAGGGAGTTCAAAAAGAGAGGGAAAGAGAGAGGGGAGGGAATTCAATAGGGATTAAAAATAATGAGAGAGCAACAAATAGTGAGGGAGTGGAAAGGGAAGTAAACTAAGTGAGGGGATAAAGGAAACTGATTTAAAACAAGCCACTGGTTTTAAAGGAAATAGCGTAAGAAGAAGGGTCAGAACTAGGAGAGTATATCAAAATGTTGGGGAATACACAGCTGATAATTATAACTCTGAATGTGAATGGGATGAACTTACTCATAAAACAGAAGCAAAAAGCAGAGTGGATTAGAAAACAAAATCTGACCATATGTTTTCTACAAGAAAACATAGGGTTAAGTTAAAGGCTGGAGCAAAATCTATTGGGCCTCAACTGAGAAAAACAAGACAGGAGTTGCAATTATGATATCTGATAAATTCAAAGTAAAAGTAGATCTGATTAAAAGAGATAGGGAACATAATTACATCCTGATAAAATGCCGTATATTACAGTACTCAACATGTATGCACCAAGTCGTATAGCATCCAAATTTCTAAAGGAGAACCTAGCTGAGATCAAGGAGGAAATAGATAGTAAAACTGTATTAGTGGGACACCTAAATTTTCCTCTATCAGATCTATATAAATCAAACCAAAAAATAAATAAGAAAGGGATGAGAGAGGTCAATGAAATCCTAGAAAATTAGAGTTAATAAATATGTGGAGAAAAATAAATAGGGACAAAAAAGAATACACCTTCTTTTCAGCTACAAATGGTACATTCACAAAGATTGACCATGTACTAGGATATAGAAACATGGCAAAAAATGCAAAAGAGTAGAAAGGAAAGAAGAAAACCAAATTAACAGTATCAAATATGAAAAGAGAGACCTCCCCTCTAATGAAGAGAAAATCAAAGCACTCATTAAAAAGTATTTTGCCTAATTATGTGGCAATAAATATAGCAATCTAAGTGATATGGATGAATATTTACAAAAATATAAATCGCCTACATTAACAGTAGAAAAAATAGAATACTTAAATAATCCCATACCAGAAAAAGAAATTGAACAAGCCATTAAATAACTCCCTAAGAAAAAAAAACCCAGGACCAGATGGTCCTATCAAATTTTCAAAGAACAACTAATACCAATATTATACAAACTATTTGACATTATAAGCTAAGAAGGAGTTCTACCAACATTCTTTTATTATACAAATATGGTACTGATTCCAAAGCTATGTAGAAAAAAAACAGAGAAAGAAAACTACAGACCAATCTCCTTAATGAACATAGATGCAAAAATCTTAAACAGAATAATAGCAAAAAGACTTCAGCAAGTGATCACAAGGGTTATTCATTATAATCAGGTGGAATTTATACCAGGAATGCGAGGATGGTTCATAATTGACCAAATCCACAAGCAAAATAACAAAAATCACATGATTATCTCAATAAATGCTGAAAAATCCTTTGACAAAATACAATATCCATTCCTATTCTAAACACTACAATGTATAATTCACCCATTGTATAATATAATAATACAATGTATAAAGTGGCGAGGGGAGATGCTTGGGAACCCCAAAGGTTCCCACCCAAGTGATGGACCACATAGAGAAGAGAGCACCCCAAAATCCCTCTGCCCCTCAGCCCTTTCCCCAATCCCTATATTGATGTCAGTGAAAACCATTGATTAGTCAGATAGCATTCCAGAAAGCCTGAGTGACAACAAGGGGGAGGGGAACCACAGCTTAGTGTGGTTACCTCCATCTTGAAGCCAGACCACCCGCTGTGAAGTTGACTGACCTTGGGGGAAGCTTGCATGAACCCTACCCTCATTCAGAATTGGATTGGGGTACCCAATACCTCATCTTATAGAGAATCCTCATTCCAACTCCTGTGGGGAGGCACAACCATCCAGGTCACCCAGTTTCAGAGTGATACCCCCTCAAAGTCTAGCCAGTATATATTTGGTGGGAGGGGAGAGCTTGTAAAAAGTCCCCCTCATAGACTCTCTATCTCCCCTCCATCCCTCTATCATAACATTGTTAACTGGCTCTCATTATTTTTATACCACTCAGAGACAGTAAGCAATTTGGTCTGTATTATATATGTATTATCATGCATAACATACTTCCATATTGGTCATTGTTATAAGAGAAAATTCATATAAAGCCAAAATCCCAAAGTAAAACTCAAATAAACCAATGTTGAACATAGTATCCTTTGAGCTGTATCAGACACAAACAGTTCTTTTTCAGGAGGTGCATAGCATTCTTTTTCATAAGTACTTCAGAATTTTCCCAGATCATTGTATTATTGACAATACTTAGGGTTTTCAAAATTGATTATCATAAAATGTTTATTTTGCTGTGTAAAATGTTCTCCCAGTTCTATTTATCTTACTCTGCATCAGTTCACGTAGATCTTTCCAGTTTTTTTCTGAAATCATCCTGCTCATCATTTTTCCTAGGACAATATCATTCCATCACCAACCCACAGAATTTGTTCAGCCATTCCCCAATTTCCAAAACTTTGCCTCTATGAAAAGAGTTGCTATAAATGTGTTTTTTGGTGTAAATAGCTCCTTTTCTCTTTTTGTGATCTCTAGTATATATACCCAATGGTATTACATTTCTATAGGCCTTTGAGCATAGTTCTAAATAGCCCTCCAAAATGATTGGAGCAATTGAGAAATCCACAAACAATGAATTAATGTCCCAAATTTACCACATCCCCTCCAACATGTATCACTTTCCTTTACTGTCATACTGGCCAATATGATGGGTGTGAGGTGGCACTTCAGAGTTGTTTTAATTTGCATTTTCATAATCAAGAGTGATTTAGAATATTTTTTCATATGATTATTGAGAGTTCTGATTTCTTCATCTGATAATTGCTTGTTCAGATCCTTGGATCAAGTATCAAATGGGGAATGGCTTGTATTCTTATAAATTCAACTTAGTTCTCTAGAGATTTAAAAAATTAGACATTTATCAGAGAAATCTTTTATAAATTTTTCCCCATTTGCTGCTTCCTTTCTATTGTTACTTACATGCTTTTGTTGGATTTTTTTGTACAAAAGCTTTTTAATGTAATATAGTCAAAATTATTCATTTTACATATTGTAATGCTCTGTTTCTCTTGTTTGGAAATTAATGCTTCCCTTTTTCAAAGATTTTCCAGGTAAACTATTCTATTTTCCCTTAATTTACTTATGGTATCAGTCTTTAAATCTAAACCGTATACTCATTTTTACCTTTCTTGGTATAAAGTGTGAGATATTGTTCTATATCATCTTTATCTATTTTCTCATATACTGTTTTTCTGTATTCCCAGAAGTTTTAGTTCTTGTTAAGCAGTTCTTGTCCCAAAAGCAGGGGTCTTTCCACTCTAATTCTTAGCTAGTAATATTATTTTAGTTATTGCTTTATAATATTACAATTGCAAATATATATATATATACATATATATATATATATTTGATTATC
This sequence comes from Gracilinanus agilis, assembly GCF_016433145.1. Lineage (NCBI taxonomy): Eukaryota > Metazoa > Chordata > Mammalia > Didelphimorphia > Didelphidae > Gracilinanus > Gracilinanus agilis. The sequence continues at coordinate 436,289,706 of NC_058132.1, forward strand.
ACTTTGTAATAGAGTTTGAGATCTGATACTGGTAGGCCACTTTCACATTTTTCTCATTAAATTTCCTTAATTTTTTTTCAAATGAATTTTGTTATAATTTTTCTAGTTTTATAAAATAATTATTTGTAATTAAACTGGTATGGCACTAGAAAAATAAATTAATTTTAGTAGAATTGTCATTTTTATTATATTAGCTGGACCTACACATGAGCAATTAATATTTGTCCAAATGTTTAGATCTACTTTGTGTGAAAAGTGCTTTATACTTTTATTAATATAATCCCTATGTTTGTCTTAGCAAGTAGATTCCCAGGTATTTTATATTGTCTAGGGCTGTGATGATGAACCTTTTGGTTCACCCCCAACTGTGTGCCTCATCCCCTGACTGCATGCCCCTGCATTTGAGGGTGGGGCTTGAGGGTGGGGCTGAGCTACAGACTGTGAAAAAAGTGGCCTGCACTGGCTGGAAGTGAGTCAGACACAGGCGTGCTGTTGCTCTGGCCAGCAGAAGCAGGAAGCTGTGGCTGTGCTCAGCAGACAGGGTTGAGACAGAGGAGGGAGTCTAGAATGCCCCATCCCCTGAATTTGGTGGTAGGGCTTGAATGTAGGCTGGTGGGATAGCCTGCTCTAGTCAGAGGCAGGACAGGTACCACCTCATTGCCTTGCTTTCAGGGGGACAGTCAGTCACCCAGCCAGCCTAGGCAGGGACCTGTGCATTCCCACAGAGAGGTCTCTCTGTGCCAACATTGGCATGAATGCCACATGTTCACCATCTCAGGTCTAGGATTATTTTAAATGGAATTTCTATTTTTGTTTTGCTGTTGAACTTTGTTGAGAACATGTAGAAAAGCTGATGATTTGTGTGTGTTTATTTTGTTTCTGGCAATTTTTCCAAAGTTAATATTGTTTCAACTGTTAGCTGATTCTCTATACCATCATACATTCTGCAAAGAGTGATAGTTTACTTTGCTTATTGCCTGCTTTAATTCCTTCATTTTTTTATTTTCTTATTGCCAGGTCTGACAAGTTCTGTGTTGACTTAATTTACTTAAAGTTTCTTTCTTTATATTCAAGTCATTCACCCATTCTGAATTTATCTTGGTGTAGGGTATGAGATGTTGATCTAAACCTAATCTCTTCCATATTGTTTTCCAATTTTCCCAGAATTTTTTCTCCTTTTTTTTAAAGCCACAACTTAAATGACTACAAATGTTTTGGGGTAGGGTGTTGGGGGGGTTGTGTACTTTTATAAACAAAATGATTCTAAAAAATTTTATATTTTTGTAAATATTTCTCCATTTAACCTAGCCTGTCACATTCATTGCCATATAATTGGGCAAAATACTTCTTAATAATTACATTAATTTCCTCTTCATTAGAGGTGAGGCCAACCTTTTTATCTTTGATTACTGTTTATTTGATTTTCTTCCTTTTTTAAAAAAAATTAGATTAAACAGTACTTTATTTGTTTTATTTGTTTTTTTCCAAAGTACCAGCTCCTATTATTTATTAGTTCAAAAACATGACATTTGTGATTGCATATTATGGTACTGTAACTAATATCATTTGAGTCTAATTCCAGATATAGTAACAAGTATAGGCTATTAAGCAAATGATGCCAACAGTCGCTATGCATATGTTAGCTACAAGGTGGAGAGTGTCTTTAGGAAAGGCTGGAATTTCAACTCTGGAAAAGGTTTTGTTATGCCTTTTCTGGCTGAATTTCCCTTGTGTGTTCCTCTTCATAGAACATTTCCTAAAACATGGGTTTCTATCTCTCCAATTCTCATATGGAGTTCACATCAACCTGGGGTAGATCTCATACTAAGGAATAACCTTCTCTTTGTCATACTTTATGTCTCTTTTTTATTTTCTATGGCAATTTCCTATAGTTATGGCAGATGGTGAGTAATTTCATTATTGTCTCACCTGACCTAAATGTTTATAGGACATAAGCTATTTTCACTCCAAAATAGATAAGTTCTTAGAGTTTATTATCTTTTATTACCTACCTGTTTATACTTTGCTTCATTGGTATAATATTTTCCCACACATACCTTTTTTCCTTGGGGAAAGTTAATTTATAATTTATTTAGATAACTTATTTGATTCATTGTTGCATAATTGACTTAGCCATATATACATTCCATACAAGCCTATTGTTAATGCAACGGTATAGTCTCATTGTGGTACTATTAATCTTAGATGTAATAATTACTTGTTTGCTAAAAGTCTTGTCTTGTAGAGAGTGAGATCTTTAGTAGAACCTCATCCTCCTGAGGGGGGATTGAATGAGATATAATGGTATTGAGCTTATTCTTCTACTTATATATCACAATTTAAATTTAAAAAATTTATTCCAAAGAATAAATCCTTATTTATTCTTATAGATTTATGTATAAAGAAATTTTAAAGAAAAGGGTTATCAGTTATCTTAACCAAGAGAAAACAGATCTGCCAGAGGAAGTGCTCTGAGTACAGTATGACTTCAGAAGGTTAAGAAGATGACAGCAATATCAGAAGACCCGAGAAATCAACTAGATGCATCATGAGGCTTTGAGCCCTTTTCATCTCTCCCTCTAGGGCTATCATTTTGTTTGATTGTAAGAAATCTTGTGCTAGAAAGGGTGTGCCCCCAAATGGATCCTTGTCAATGTGGCTATCAATAATTTTTAACATCATGCTTATAGACAGGGAGGCATCATAGTTAGGTCCTACATGTAATGTATAGTCATCATATTCTGGGTTCTTCATTAGGGAAACTGAGGTAGGAAAATTGTGAGAATCTATTTTTCAAATACTGTACTATTTTTATATCAGAGGCCTTATTATAAAGGCCAAAATTCAGTTCCTGTACATCAGGGCTAATTCCTGAGTCATATTTCAAACCTGGCTCTAGTTAGTCTACAAAGTTTTGCATTCTCTTTGTCCTGAAGAATATAGGCCTTTCACAGACTCTAACAGGAAAGTTCTACAACTCTATTTTTCCAGCATACATGACCTGTCTACATGTGGGAATGGGGAGGGTTGGATAGGCTAATGGACCACCTCCTAATTAGGTGATTGTGAATTAGAGAAGTCTTGGGATGTTCAAAGAAGTTGAATAATGACCTTCAAAAATGCTTATAGGTGCCTGTACCAGGAGTTTCTGTTTGTGTTATGATGGTCAAGAGAGTCATTTGGTCACAATTAGGATGTCTTAGTCAAATAATAAATTATTTTAAAGTTAAGAAATATGATCTCTAGAATTTCAAACACTACAAAACCAGTACTAACTTCTTTAACTTTTTAATTTTTCTTTCTTACTTTTTATTGGTTTAAGTATTTTTCCATGGTTACACAATGCATGTTCCTTCCCTCCCCTTTTTTCCTCCCCACTCTGAGAGTTAACATACAATATCACTGGGTTATAAATGTATTAACACTCAATAACTATTTCCACATTATTCATTTTTTAAACCCTTGTACTTCGGTGTATTGTCTCATAGGTGGAAGATTGGTAAGGGTGGGCAATGGGGGTCAAGTGACTTGCCCAGGGTCACACAGCTGGGAAGTGGCTGAGGCCGGGTTTGAACCTAGGACCCCCTGTCTCTAGGCCTGACTCTCACTCCACTGAGCTACCCAGCTGCCCCCACATTATTCATTTTTAAACAATATTTTAAAAAACAAAACCCCACATGAAGTACTAAAATAAACAAGTGAAAAATCAAATGTGTTTGTTATGAATTTCTACTCCCACAGTTCTTTCTTTCAATGTCATCATCCCACAATGTTTCAGTCTTTGCATACAATATTCTCCTGGTTCTGCTTATTTCACTCCAAATCAGTTCATGAAGGTCTTTAAAACTCATATGAAAATCAAGCAGCTTAATCTTCCTTATTGTACAGTAGTATTCTATCACCATCATATACCACAATTTGTTCAACCATTCCCCAATCAAGGGGCACCCTTTTATTTTCCATTTTTTGCCACCACAAAAAGAGAGGGTATGAATATTTTTATGCAAGCATTTTTCATTATTATTTCTTTGGGGTAAAAACCTAGTAATGGTATTGTCGGATCAAAGGACATGCATTCTTTTAAATTCCTTTTGGCATAATTCCAAATTACCTTCCATAATGGATGGATTAATTCACAGTATCATAAGCAGTGTATTATTGTTCCAATTTTGCCAACATTTCTTATTTTCCTTTTACAGCCTATCTTCTGGGCGTGAGGTGGTATATCAGAGTTATTTTGATTTGCATTTCTCCAATCAAGAGGGATTTAGAATACTTTTTCATGTGACTCTTGATAGTTTTGATTTCTTCATCTGAAAACTGCTTGTTTCTATCCTTTGACTCTTTGTCAATTGAGGAATGGTTTGATTTTTTTTTTGTAAATTTGACTTAGTTACGTATATATTTGAGAAATCAAACTTTTTTATTTTTTATTAGACATTTATTAATATTCGTTTTTAATCTGTTTACATACTTTATGCCCCTACTTTTCCCTTCACCCCCCGCAATCCCCCCACCCATGGCCAATGCACATTTCCACTGGTTGTAACATGTGTCCTGTTCAGGGTCTATTTCCCATTCATGTCGCCTCAGCCCATGCATTCAAGCAATTGTTTATCTTCTATGTTTCCTCTCCTGCAGTCCTTCCTCTGAATGTGGGTAGCATCTTTACCATAAATCCCTCAGAGCTGTCTTGTGTCATTGCAGTGCTGCTGGTACAGGAGCCCATTACATTTGATTTTACCATAGTATATCAGTCTCTGTGTACAATGTTCTTCTGGCTCTGCTCCTTTCGCTCTGCATCACTTCCTGGAGGTCTCTCCAATTTGCATGGAATTCCTCCACTTTATTATTCCTTTTAGCACAATAGTATTCCATCACCCCCATATACCACAATTTGTTCAGCCATTCCCCAATTGAAGGACATCCCCTCATTTTCCAGTTTTTTGCCACTATAAAATGTGCAGCTATGAATATTTTCGTACAAGTCTGTTTATCTATGATCTGTTTGGGGTACAAACCCAGCAATGGTATGGCTGGATCAAAGGGCAGGCAGTCTTTTATAGCCTTTTGGGCGTAGTTCCAAATTGCCAGCCAGAATGGTTGGATCATTTCACAACTCCACCAGCAATGCATCAATGTCCTGATTTTGCCACATCCCCTCCAACATTCATTACTCTCCCCTTCTTTCATTTTAGCCAATCTGCTAGGTGTGAGGTGATACCTCAGAGTTGTTTTGATTTGCATTTCTCTAATTATTAGAGATTTGGAACACTTTCTCATGTGCTTATTGATACTTTTGATTTCTTTACCTAAAAATTGCCTATTCATGTCTCTTGCCCATTTATCAATTGGGGAATGGCTTGATTTTTATACAATTGCTTTAACTCCTTGTATATTTGAGTGATTAGACCCCTGTCAGAGTTTTTTGTTATAAAGATTTTTTCCCAATTTGTTGTTTCCCTTCTGATTTTGACTACATTGTTCTTGTTTGTACAAAAGCTTTTTAGCTTAATATAATCAAAACCATTAAATTTACATTTTGTAATTTTCTCTAACTCTTGCTTGGTTTTAAAATCTTTCCTTTCCCAGAGATCTGACAAGTATACTATTCTGTGTTCACTTAAGTTATTTATAGTTTCCCTCTTTATATTCAAGTCATTCACCCATTCTGAATTTATCTTGGTGTAGGATGTGAGATGTTGATCTAGACCTAATCTCTCCCATACTGTTTTCCAAATTTCCCAGCAGTTTTTGTCAAATAGTGGATTCATGTCCCAAAAGTTGGGCTCTTTGGGTTTATCATACACTGTCTTGCTGACATCATTAACCCCAAGTCTATTCCATTGATCCTCCCTTCTATCTCTTAGCCAGTACCATATTGATTTAATGATTGCTGCTTTATAGTATAGTTTAATATCCGGTACTGCTAGGACCCTTCCTTCACATTTTTTTTTCATTATTTCCTTTGATATTCTTGATCTATTGTTATTCCAAATGAAATTTGTTATAGTTTTTCCTAATTCAGTAAAGAAGTTTTTTGGTAATTTCATAGGTATGGTGCTAAATAGGTAAATTAATTTGGGTAGGATGTTCATTTTTATTATGTTAGCTCATCCTACCCATGAACAGTTAATGGCTTTCCAATTGTTGAGGTCCAGTTTTATTTGTTTGGAAGTGTTTTGTAGTTGTTTTCGTATAATAGCTGTGTTTGTTTTGTTAGATTGATTCCCAAGTATTTTATGTTGTCTAGGGTGATTTTAAATGGTGTTTCTCTTTCTACCTCTTGCTGCACTAATGTGTTGGAAATGTATAGAAATGCTGATGATTTATGTGCATTTATATTGTATCCTGCCACTTTGCTAAAGTTGTTGATTATTTCTACTAGCCTCTTAGTTGATTCTCTAGGATTTTTTAAGTATACCATCATATCATCTGCAAAGAGTGATAGCTTAGTCTCCTCATTGCCTATTTTGATACCTTCAATTTCTTTTTCTTCTCTAATTGCTACTGCTAGTGTTTCTAGTACTATGTTGAATAATAGAGGTGATAATGGGCATCCTTGTTTCACTCCTGATCTTATTGGGAAGGCTTCTAATTTATCCCCATTGCATATAATGCTTGTTGATGGTTTTAGGTATATATTGTTTATTATTTTTAGGAAGGGTCCATCTATTCCTATACTTTTCAATGTTTTCAATAGGAATGGATGCTGTATTTTGTCAAAGGCTTTTTCAGCATCTATTGAGATAATCATGTGATTTTTGTTTGTTAGACTGTTGATATGGTCAATTATGTGGATGGTTTTCCTAATGTTGAACCATCCTTGTATTCCTGGTATAAATCCCACCTGGTCATGGTGGATTACCTTCTTAATTACTTGCTGGAGTCTCTTTGCTAATATTCTATTTAAGATTTTTGCATCTATGTTCATTAGGGAGATTGGTCTATAGTTTTCTTTCTCTGTTTTTGGTCTACCTGGCTTTGGAATCAGTACCGTATTTGTGTCATTAAATGAATTTGGTAGGACTCCTTCTTTGCTTATCATATCAAATAATTTGTATAGTATTGGGATTAGTTGCTCTTTGAATGTCTGATAGAATTCACTTGTGAATCCATCAGGTCCTGGTGATTTTTTCTTAGGGAATTCCTTAATGGCTTGTTCAATTTCTATTTCTGATATGGGATTATTTAGGTATTCTATTTCTTCTGCTGTTAATCTAGGCAATTTATATTTTTGTAAATATTCATCCATATCTCCTAAATTGTTATATTTGTTGTCATATAATTGGGTGAAATAGTTCTTAATGATGGCCTTAATTTCCCCTTCATTATAGGTGAGGTCTCCCTTTTATCTGTAATATTGTCAATTTGGTTTTCTTCTTTCCTTTTTTTTATTAGACTGACTAGTACTTTGTCTATTTTATCTGTTTTTTCAAAGTACCAGCTTCTAGTCTTATTTATTAATTCAATAGTTCTTTTACTTTTGATTTTATTAATTTCTCCCTTAATTTTTAGTATTTCTAATTTAGTTTTCATCTGGGGGTTTTTTATTTGTTCGCTTTCTAATTTTTTGAGTTGCATGCCCAATTCATTAATCTCTGCCCTCCTTAATTTGTTAATATATGCACTCAGGGATATAAATTTCCCCCTGAGTACTGCCTTGGCCACATCCCACAGATTTTGGTAGGATGTCTCATCATTGTCATTCACTCCAATAAAATTGTTGATTGTTTCTATGATTTCTTCTTTGACAATTTGGTTTTGGAGAATCATATTGTTTAATTTCCAATTGGTTTTTGATTTGCCTGTCCAGGTGCCCTTACTGATTATTAGTTTTATCACATTATGATCTGAGAAGGTTACATTTATTATATCTGCTCTTTTGCATTTGTTTGTCATGATTCTATGCCCTATTACATGGTCAATCTTTGTAAATGTACCATATGCAGCTGAAAAGATGGTGTATTCCTTTTTTGTCCCTATTTATTTTTCTCCACATATCAATTCAATCTAATTTTTCTAGGACTTCATTCATCTCCCTTACCTCTTTCTTCTTTATATTTTGGTTTGATTTATCTAGATCTGAAAGAGGAATATTTAGATCTCCCACTATTATGGTTTTACTATCTATTTCCTTCTTGAGCTCTGCCAGTTTCTCCTTTATGAATTTGGATGCTATACCACTTGGTGCATATATATTGAGCAGTGTTATTTCCTCATTGTTTATACTGCCTTTAATCAGGATGTAATGACCTTCCCTGTCTTTTTTAATCATATCGATTTTTACTTTGGCTTTGTCAGAGGTCATGATAGCCACTCCTGCCTTCTTTTTCTCATTTGATGCCCAAAAGATTTTGCTCATACCCTTAACCTTGAACTTGTGTGTGTCTACACGCCTCATATGTGTTTCTTGTTGACAACCTATGGTAGGATTTTGGTTTCTGATCTACTCTGCTATTTGCTTCCGTTTTATGAGTGAGTTCATCCCGTTCACATTCAGAGTTACACTTGTTAGTTGTGTATTCACTGACATTTTTGTATCCTCCCCTAGACCCACTCCTTCTTATTACACTATTGTCTTTTACACCAGTGGTTTGCTTTGAGCCGGTATCCCTTATCCCCTCCCTTGATTGACTTCCCTTTCTGCCCCCTCCCTTGTTGTTCCCCTCTTTTTGTTTTTTTAAAGACCAAATGAATTCCCTCCCCCTTTTTCTCCCCTCCCTTTTTTGGCCTCCCCACTCCCCTGCTCCCTTTGGTTTATCCCTTCTGACTTTCTCAGTAGGGTTAGATAGAGTTTTTTATCTGGATGGATAATAAAGTTACTCTTCCTTCTCCGGGTTGATTACACTGAGAGTAAGGTTTGATTATGCTCTCTTCCTCTCTTTCTTATGATATTATTCATCCCCTCCCCTTCCCATGCCCTGTTTGTGTGTAATAGAATATCTTATTTTTCTTATTTTTCTTGGTGTCCCCTACTATTCCCCTGCCTCTTTACCACCCCCCATGTCTTCTTAGACCATTTAGTATCCTGTCCTCTCCCTATGAATTATTCTTCTGGTTGCTATGATAGTGAATATTATAATAGTGTATAGAGTTCACTACAGAGAATTATACATAGCATTTCTCCACCTAGTAATACAGATAATTAGATCTTATTTATGCCCTTAAAGAGTCAAGCTTAAAAGACTATGAGTTTTCTTTCTTTTCCCTCTGTTTCTTATTTACCTTTTCATCTTTTTCTTGATATTTGTGGTTGAGTGTCAAACTTTCCATTTAGTCCCAGTCTCTTTTGTGCAAAAACTTGGAATTCTTCAATTTTGTTGAATGCCCATACTTTCCCCTGAAAGTATATGGTTAGTTTCGCTGGGTAGTTGATTCGTGGCTGAAGGCCCAGCTCTCTTGCCTTTCTGAATATTGTATTCCAAGCCTTGCAGTCTTTTAGCGTTGAGGCTGCCAGATCCTGTGTGATCCTTATTGATGCTCCTTGATATTTGAATTGTCTCTTTCTGGCTTCTTGTAAGATTTTTTCTTTAACTTGAAATCTTCAATTTCGCTATTATATTCCTGGGTGTTGTCTTTTCTGGGTCCAGTGGAGAGGGTGTTCTATGGATCCTTTCAATGTCTATATTGCCCTCTTGTTGTAGAACTTCAGGGCAATTTTGCTGAATAATTTGTTTAAGTATGGAGTCCAAGTTTCTATTAATTTCTGCCTTTTCTGGAAGACCAATGATTCTCAAGTTGTCTCTTCTAGACCAGTTTTCTTGGTCTGTCACTCTCTCATTGAGATATTTCATGTTTCCTTCTATTTTATCAGTCTTTTGACTTTGTTTTATTTGTTCTTGTTGTCTTGAGAGATCATTGGTTTCTAAATGTTCGATTCTAGCCTTTAAGGACTGGTTTTCGGCTTTAATGTTTTGGTTTTCAGCTATAATTTTTTGGTTTTCCTTTTCAATCTGGTCATTTTTGGTCTTCAGTTGTCTTGTCTCACTTTCTAATTGTGAAATTCTGCCTTTTAAACTGTTATTTTCTGCCAGATTTCTTCCATCTTCCTCAGCATTTCATTTTTAAACTCTTCCATATCTTGTGACCAGCTTTCATTTTTGGGGGGAGGTTTGGATTTTTGTTTTCCCTCCTCTGTTGTCTGGATTTTCTCTGTGTAGAAGTTGTCGAGTGTTCCATAGTTTCTCTTGATAGTCTTTTTCTTCTGGACTTTCTTATTGCTGGCCATTGTTAGCCCTACCCCTTTTCAGCTTTGTCTTTGCACTCAGGGTCTGCCTGAGCCTTGCAAGCTCCAGGGGGCTCTGGTCTCCTTGTCCTCGGGGTCAGGCCTCCTGGTAGTTCCCAGTCTGTCCCTCTGCCCGAGGTTCCTTCAGCAGTCTTTGGGGCTGCTTCCACTGCCGCACTGGGTCTGCACGGGATCCTCACTGGAGGTCCAAGCCTGGGCTGGAGATAGTTATTCAAGCTTAGGGCACTGCCTTTGCCTGCGCAGATGCTCTTAGGGCACTGCCTTCACCCCTGCAGAAGGTAGTGAAAGTCCGTGGGCTGGAGATCTTTATTCGAACCTTAGGCAATGCCTTCAGCGCTTGGGAAAGGCCATGTTTTAGGGGCCTTTGTCCTGGCCCCAGGCGGTACCTTCACCCACGTGGACACTCGGGGAAAGTCTGTGGGCGCCCCCAGCCACCTGGGGTCCCTCATCTTGCAGCACACAAGTACAAGCCCTGGGGCTGCCAGTGATTATCTGGTTGCCCCAGTCCTGTTTTCACACTTGTGCGTTGGCGTTGTGCGAGGTGTGTGGTGTGGGGGGTGTGGGAGGGGCTTCCTCTTCCCACGTTTTAGTGAGAGCTGTTTCACCCCTTTATAGTGTGGAAATGCCCCGATTCAGCGTACCTTCAATGCTGCGCCCTGTTGTGGGGTTCCTTCGTTCCTCTGGACTCGTTTTTATTTCCCCTTGAGGAGTCCTGTATGCTTTGGTCAGGAGAGATTGAGCAGCTGCTCCTTACACTACCACCATCTTAACTGGAAACCTCCCTCGAAATCAAACTTTTGACAGAGTTTTCTCATAATTTTTTTCCCAATTCATTGCTTTCCTTCTAATTTTAGTTGCAATGGTTTTGTTTGCAATTTTTAAAAATTTAGTATAACCAAAATTATCCATTTTACATTTTGTAATGCTCTCTATTTCTTGCTTGGTCTTAAATTCCTTCCTTTCCCATAGATCGAACAGATATACTCTTCTTTGTTCACCTAATTTAATCATAATTTCCCTTTTTATATTTGAGTTATTTACCCATTTTGAATTTATATTGCTATAGGGTGTAAGATACCAGTCTAAACCTAATTCTCCTCATACTGTTTTCCAATTTCCCCAGGAGTTTTTGTCAAATATTGAGATCTTGTCCCTAAAGGTAGGATCTTTGGGTTTATCAAACTCTATGTTGCTGAGGTCCTTCACCCTTGACCTCTTCCACTGATCCACCTTTCTATGTCTTAGTCAGTACCATATTGTTTGGATGACCACTGTTTTATGGCACAATTAAAGATCTGGTACTGCTAGGTCAACATCCATCACATTTTTTCATTATTTCCTTAATATTCTTGATCATTTGTTCTTCCAAATGAACTTTGTAATAATTTTTCTAATTCTGTGAAAAATTTTTTTTGGTAGTTTGATAGGTATGGTACTGAATAAGTGAATTAGTTTAGGGAGGATTGCAATTTTTATAATATTAGCAATTAATGTTTTTCCAACTGTTTAGATCTAGTTTTTATTTTGTGAAAAGTATCTTGTAGTTATGCTCTCAAATAATTCCTGAATTTGTATTGGCAAATAGATTTCCAAATATTTTATATAATCTAGGACAGTGATGGACAAACTATTCCCCATGGGCCAGATCCAGGCCTTAGTTTCCCCATCACTACCTTAAGCAATTCCCTAATTACTATGCCCCTACATCCAGATGTAGTGATTAGGGAATTGTTTAAGGCAGTGATGGGCAAACTATGGCCTGGATATGGCCCCAGGGAATAGTTTGCCCATCACTGGTCTAGAGTGATTTTAAATGGAGCTCATCTTTCTAACTTTTCCTGCTGATTTTTGTTGTAAATATGTAAAAAGGCTGATGAGTTATGTGGGTTTATTTTGTATATTTGCTAAAATTATTAATTATTTCTACTAGCTTTTTAGTTGATTTTCTAGGATCCTCTAAGTATGTCATCATATCATCTGCAAAGAGTGCTAGTTTAGTTTCCTCATTGCCTATTTTAATTCCTGTAATTTCTTTTTCTTCACTAATTACTACCACTAGCATTTCTAATACAATGTTAAACAATAGTGGTAATAATGGGCATCCTTGCTTCACTATAAAGGCCATTAATTTATTCTCATTGCAGATGATGCTTGGTTTTGAATAAATACTGTTTATTATTTTGAGGAAAAGCCTTTTTGTTTCTATACTTTCTATTGTTTTTAATAGGAATGGGTATTGTATTTTTTCAAAGGCTATTTCTGCATCAATTTAGATAATCATGAAATTTCTGTTAGTTTGGTTTTTGATATGGTCAATTATGTGAATGGTTTTCCCAATGTTAAACCAGCCTTGCATTCCTGGTATAAACCCCACCTAATCATAGTGAATAATCTTTATGATGGCTTGCTATAGTTTTTTTGCTAGTATTTTATTTAAGATTTTTGCATCTATGGTGATTAAGGAGATTGATCTATAGTTTTCTTTCTTTTTTATTGTTCTTCCTGGCTTAGGAATCAGTACCATATTTGTGTCATGAAAAGAATTTGGTAAGAATTTTTCTTTGCTTATTTTGTCAATTAGTTTGTGTAGTATTGGGATTAGTCATTCTCTGAATATTTGATAGAATTCACTTGTGAATCCATCTGGTCCTGGGAATATTTTCTTAGGGAGTTCCGTGATGGTTTGTTCAATTTGTTGTTGTGAGATAGGGCTATTTAAGTATTCTATTTCCTCTTTCGTTAATCTAGACATTTTATATTTATGTAAATATTTGTCCATTTCACCTAGATTGTCATATTTCTTGTCATATAAATGGGCAAAATAGCTCTTAATAATTGCCCTAATTTCCTCTTCCATGGAGTTGATATTCTTTTCATTTTTGAAACTGTTAATTTGATTCTTTTCTTTTTTTATTATATTTAACAGTATCTGTTCTATTTTATTTTTCAAAGTACCAGTTCCTAGTCTTATTTATTACTTCAAAAGCTCTTTTACTTTCATTTTAATTAATTTCACCTTTAGTTTTTAGGATTTCCAATTTAGTTTTAATCTGAGGATTTTTAATTTGTTCTTTTTCTAATTCTTTTTAAGTTGCAAGCCCATTTCATTGATCTCTTCCCACTCTATTTTGTTGATATAGGCACTTAGGGATATAAATTTTCCCATGAGTACTGCTTTGGCTGTATCCCATAGATTTTGATATATTATCTCCTTATTGTCATTCTCTTCAACGAAATCAGTAAATTTTCTATGATTCGTTTTTTGACCCACACGTTTTGAAGAACTAGATTATTTAGTTTCCAATTAATTTTAAATTTTCCACTCCATGATTCCATCCTAATTATAATTTTAATTATATTATTATCTGAAAATTTTGCATTTATTTTTGTTTTTCATTTGTTTTCAATGTTTATATGCCTTACATGGTTGATCTTGGTATACTTACCATATCCTGCTGAAAAAGAACGTAGATTCCTTTTTATCCCTTTTCAGTTTTCTCCAGATATCTATCAACTCTAATTTTTCTAACATTTCATTAACTTCTTTCTTATTTATTTTTTACCTTTATCTAGTTCTGATAGGGGAAGATTCAATTGACCCACTAGTATAGTTTTACTATCTTTTTCCTCCTTGATCTCCTTTAATTTCTCCTTTAGAAATCCAAATGTTTTACCATTTGGTGCATAAATGTTTACTATTGAGATTACATCATTGTTTATAATACCTTTTAGGAAGAAGTAATTTCCTTCCTTATCTCTTTTAATCTGATCAGTTTTTACTTTAGCTTTCTCTGACATCATGAGTGCTATTCCTCTTTTTTTTTTTACTTTAGATGTTGCATAATAAATTCTGCTCCAGCTTTTTACCTTGAATCTGTGTGTGTCACCCTGCCTCAAATGTCTTTCTTGTAAACAACACATAATAGGTTTCGGTTTTTTAAGCCACTCTGATATCCACTTCTGTTTTATGGGTGAGTTCATCCCATTTGCATTCAGAGTTATGTTTACAAACTGTGTATTGTCCTCCATCTTATTTTTCCACTTTGATCCTGCTCTATTCCCCTTCACTACATTCCTCCCCACCAGCGTTTCACTTTTTAGGGAGTACTTTGATGGCTTGTTCAATTTCTTTCTCTGAGATGGGATTATTTAAGTTCTATTTCTTCTGCCGTTAATCTAGGCAACTTATATTTTTGTAAATATTCATCCATATCATGTAGATTACTATATTTATTGCCATGTAATTGGACCAAATAGTTTTTAATGATTGCCTTGATTTCCTCTTCATTAGAGGTGAGGTCTCCCTTCTCATCTTTGATCCTAATGATTTGGTTTTCTTCTTACCTTTTTTAGTGTTTCACTTTTTAACATCCCCCCACTTCCTTCTGCTTCCAATTACTTCCCCCTTCCCTTGTCTTATTACCCTTCTACTTCTCTTTAAGGTGAGATATGATTCTATTCCCCAATGAGCAAATGTGTTTTTCTCTCTATGAGCCTGTTATGATGAGAGAAAAGTTTAAGCATTGCCCATGACCACCTTTATCCTCCCCTCTCCATAATGGTTTTCACTCTTCTTTATGTTACATATTTTATCACATTCTGTCTCTCCCTTCCCTTTTATCTCATTACTATCCTCTTTTTCACTCCTTGATTTTATTTTACATGTTGTGTCATGTACATATGTATCATATACATATCATTTCATAACATCTCATTTACCCACACATTAGATCATTAAGCATCCTGATATTTAGGGATTAAATTTTGTGGTTGGACTAATTATAAGAGAATGTGGTCACTGATTTTTAAAAAAATTAACACA
The DNA here is from genome assembly GCF_016433145.1 of Gracilinanus agilis. Taxonomy (NCBI): domain Eukaryota; kingdom Metazoa; phylum Chordata; class Mammalia; order Didelphimorphia; family Didelphidae; genus Gracilinanus; species Gracilinanus agilis. Next base: position 436,304,777 of record NC_058132.1, read on the forward strand.
GATCAAGTCAAAATTACTTTTAGCTACTTTATTTGAAAAAAGAGAGGGAAAGAGGGAAAGTAGAGAAATGTGTAAGAGGGTAGAGTAATCTAGGTAGAGATATCTAACCTAAAACACTAAGTATTTGCTCCAGTCCCAGGCTCAACTGGAGGACCCTCAGCTGCAGGGCCTGGTGGTGAATAAAACAAGGGTTTCTCCTTCTTGGAGGAGGCCACTCGGGAAACTAATCTCTCCAGAAGCCAGTAAAGATGTCAGCTTTTTATTCACCCAAGTCGTAACTCCAGTTTGCAGTCTCAGGCCAAGATCCTTCAAGAGCTCAAGGACCTTGCAAAGACCTCCTGACAGGAAGTTTAGACCTTTTTTAAAGACCATTTTATGTCATTTCCTGTCCCTTCCTACACTTTATGGGGACCAATTGCAGTCTTTATATTTTCTTAACACTGCCCATAGAGTGGTCTATTGCTTCTGGAGGTGTACCTAGCTTTAATAAGTGGTTTGTGAACCTCCTCTATCTAAAGTTAAGTAGGGGTGTCTTGCTTTTGGTTTATTAAATTTAGAAATAAGCAAGGGGAGAGTCAATCCCATCTTTACAATATACATCATATCATCAGAAACAGTTTACTTCCCAACTCTCTTTCTAAGTGTATTCCTTCTATCTTCTTTACTACTAAAAATAATTTTTGAGAATTACAGAAATCTTTTCCCTTGAAAACATATAAATATTCTGACCATAATGAGTCCTTTAAATTTTATCTATCTCATTTATCTTTTTGGACTTCCCTTGTGACTCATGTTTGGACTTCAATTTTTTTTAGGTCTGGCTTAGTCCTAAGGAATGCTTGGAAATCTTCTGTCTTATTGAATTCCATTTTCCCCTGAAAGAATATACTCAATTTTTCTGGATAGGTGACTCTCTGTTGTAAACCTAGATCTTTTGCCTTCCTGAATATCATATTCTATGCCTTTCAAGCCCCTAGATGCTGTGTGGTCCTGATTGTTGTTCCATGGTATTTGAATGGTTTCCCTCTAGTTTTTTAAGGTATTTTTTCCTTAGCCTAAGGGCTCTTGAATTTAGCTATTATATTCCTTGAAGTTGTCATTTGAGAATTTCTTTCTGGGGGTGATCTGTGAATGCTTTCGATTTCAATTTTATTTTCTTGTTTGAGGGTATCTGGGCAGTTTTCTTTGATAATTTCTTGTACTAAGATGTACAAACTTTATTTTTTTGATGATGATGACTTTCATATAGCTGAATAATTCTTAAATTGTTTCTCCTGGATCTATTTTCCAGATTGATTGTTTGTGTGTTTGTTTCCAATAAGCAACTTCATGTTTTCTTCTGTTTATTTATTCTTTTGATTTTGTTTTATTATTTCTTGATTTCTCATGAAATCATTCATTTTTGTCTGCTCAATTCTAAATTTTAAGGCCTGAATTTTCTCCTTCAGCTTTTGGGTTTCCTTTTTCATTTCATTTAGCTTTCCCACTTTTCCTATGCCTCTCTTATTTGGTTTTTGAAGTCTTTTTTGAGTTCTTCCAGAATCTCTGTCCAGTCCATTCTTTTTCTTTTGGATTTTGCATGTGTTTGCTTTGCTTTCACTGTCTTCTTCTGTCTGTAACTTTCTCTTTGTCTCCATAAAGATTCTTTAGTGTTAGTTTTTTTGTTTTTTGTTTTTTGCTCATTTTTCCTACCTTTTTATAGGTAGGCTCTCATTTCTGGGACTGTAGGGTACTCTCGTAAACTTTTATTCTTCTGTGATTGTACTCTTAGCTTACTTTCTAAGTTTCTGCTATTTTTAGTTCTTTGCAGATGTATGATGGCCAAAGGGCTAGGAGCTCTGAGGGCCTCCTGACAGAACTAATTCAATTAATCATTGAGATGCTGATAGCTTAAAGATTTGCCTCAGGCTTGGGCATAAACTTTTTATCTCACTCTGAACTTGATTAGGTCAGGGGCTGCTCAAATTCTAGCCCCAGGCATAGGCACAAGTTTTTGGTCTCATTGTGTACTTGATCCAATCAGTCACACAGTAGATTGCTCTGTCCTGGAACACCACCCTCTGGCAAAAAGATACAGATAGCTCTCTTAGGTCAATCAACTACCCCAAACTGAGATCTATGTACCTCACCACAGGCCCAAACTAGGACTCCTGGTTTTACTCTGGGCCCAGTCAGATCATTCCACTTCAGCACAGACTGCCCTGGGCTGGAATTTCAGATTTCACCACAGGTTTGAAACCTCAAGGGGTGCATGTTGGCTTGTTTCTCTATTTGTTCATGCAGGGTCTCAGGATCTGAATGTTGGCTTGGACTCATGTTCAGAACATGTAGAGAGGCAGATGTAGAGTGGCAGAGTGTGGCTTGCTCTTGGATTGCTCTTTACTCCTTGCTATAGTCTTGCTGATTGTGCTCCTCTCTCACACCAGCACCCCTGATGTTCTCAGCCTACTTTTTCACAAATCTTTATTTTCTTGAAAGTTGTTTCTTTCTATTTCCTTGTTGGTTCTTTCACTCCTTTATTCATTTTGTGGTGTTATTTTAATATCAGTTGGAGATGATTCTCATGTTGAGCTTGAGATTCTCTGCTCTACTCCAACATCTTGGCTCTGCCCTATTGACTTGTTTTAGACAAAGAAAAAAAGAAAAATACAGTACAGGAAAGCCTGAGAGACTTATCCCACTCACTCTGGGCCTGGATTAAAACACCTACAGCATTAAGTAGATTAAAAAATGGTTGTATTGATAGACTTGATTACTTGCCCTGACTGACATCAGTTCCCCTAGTTGCCTTCAGTTTTCATTGCATGGTCCCTGATAGCCTAGAGGTCTGTTTCTACCTGCTGAATGTAGAGGCCTAGTTTGGCTTTAGTCTGACTCCACTGCAAAGGTTTTGCCCTTAGCTTGCCTGCTAAATTTGCTTTCCTACTCTTAAAGTCTATATCCCTATTACACATGGAATTCTTCAGTTCATTATTCCTTTCAGCACAATAGTATTCCATCACCAACAGATACCACAATTTGATTAGCCATTCCCCAATTAAAGGGTATCCCCTCATCTTCCAATTTTTGCTATCACAAAGAGCATGGCTATAAATATTTTTGTGCAAGTCTTTTTCCCTATGATCTTTTTGGGGTATAAACTCAGCAGTGGTATGGCTGGATCAAAGGACATGGAGTCTTTTAGTGCCCTTTGTGCATAGTTCCAAATTGTGATCCAAAATGTTTGGATCCATTCACAACTCCACCAGCAATGCATTAATGTCCCAATTTTGCCACATTACCTTCAACATTTATTATTTCCTTAGCTGTCATGTTAGCCAATCTGTTAGGTGTGAGGTGATACATCAGAGTTGTTTTGATGTGCATTTCTCTAATTATGAGAGTTTTAGAACACATTTTACTGTGCTTATTAATAGTTGTTTTTTTTTAAACCCTTGTACTTCGGTGTATTGTCTCATAGGTGGAAGATTGGTAAGGGTGGGCAATGGGGGTCAAGTGACTTGCCCAGGGTCACACAGCTGGGAAGTGGCTGAGGCCGGGTTTGAACCTAGGACCTCCTGTCTCTAGGCCTGACTCTCACTCCACTGAGCTACCCAGCTGCCCCTGGGTAGTTTTGATTTCTTTATCTGAAAATTGCCTATACATGTCCCTTGCCCATTTATCAATTGGGGAATGGCTTGGTTATTTATTCAATTGATTTAGCTCCTTATAAATTTGATTAATTAGACCTTTGACAGAGGTTTTGGTTATAAAGTTTTTTCCCCCAATTTGTTGCTTTCCTTATAATTTTGATTGCATTGGTTTTGTTTGTGCAAAACATTTTTAATTTAATGTAATCCAAATTATTTTACATTTTATAATTTTTTCTAAATTGTGCTTGGTCTTAAAATCTTTCCTTTCCCAAAGATCTGACAAGTATGCTATTCTGTGTTCACTTGATTTCCTTATAGTTTCCTTCTTTATATTCAAGTCATTCACCCATTCTGAATTTATCTTGGTGTAAGGTATTAGATGTTGAACTAAACCTAATCTCTCCCATACTGTTTTCCAATTTTCCCAGCAGCTTTTATCAAATAGTGGACTTTGGTCCCAAAAGTTGGGCTCTTTGGGTTTAATCATAGACTGTTTTGCTGAGGTCACTTGCTCCAAGCTTATTCCACTGATCCTCCCTTCTGTCTCTTAGCTTGTGCCATATTGTTTTGATGACCACTGCTTTATAGTACAGTTTAAAATCTGGTACTGCTAGGCCACCTTACTTCCCTTTTTTTTCATTATTTCCCTTGATATTCTTGGTCTTTTTTTCTTCCAAATGGACTTTGTAATAGTTTTTTTTCTAATTCAGTAACAATTTTCTTGGTAGCTTGACAGGTATGTCACTAAATAAGTAAATTAATTTGAGAGGGATTGTCATTTTTATTATGTTAGCTCATCCAACCCATGAGCAATTAACAACTTTCCAATTGCTTAGAACTAGTTTTTATTGTGTGGAGAGTGTTTTGTAGTTGTGTTCGTATAATTCCTGTTTTTTTCTTGGCAGATAGATTCACAAGTATTTTATATTGTTTAGGGCAATGATGGGCAAACTATTCCCCGTGGGCCAGATCCAGGCCTAAGTTTCCCCATCACTGCCTTAAGCATTTCCCTGATTACTGTGTACAGTATGTAGTGATTAGGGAATTGCTTAAGGCAGTGAGAGGCAAACTCAGCCTGGATCTGGCCCCTGGGGAATAGTTTGCCTATCACTGATCTATAATGATTTTAGGTATGACGCTAAATAGGTAAATTAATTTGGGTAGACTGGTCATTTTTATTATGTTAGCTAGTCCTACCCATGACCAATCAATGTTTTTCCAGTTGTTTAGATCTAGTTTTAATTGTGTGGAAAGTGTTTTGTAGTTGTGTTCATATAATTCCTGTGTTTGTTTTAGTAGATAGATTCCTAATTATTTTATAATGTCGAGGGCAGGGTTTGACAACGTATGTCTCTCTAGCGATATCTGGCTCTTTTGAGGGCCAGATATGGCTCTTTCTGTAGAAGTCATAAAGTCAATTTTTTTTCAGGCACTATTACAGGAGCTCGCACTGTTACAGAAGCGCTCACTGTGAGCACTTTACCACTCTCATGAAATTACATGATGAAGCCGTCCAGCAGCTTCACGAAGATTCCTAGTGGGTTGGACACTCAGAAAGGGGAACCAAGGACTGAGTGAAAATGGGTTACGGGTTAAGGATTAATGGAAAGAGAACATAAGGCGAGAATGAAGACACGCAGACACAGAAAGTTTTGGTACAAGGTAGACAGACAGACAGCGAGTAAGCTCTGATGGTCAAGAGCTTCATAGTTAGGAGCTCTGATGGTCAAGAGCTCTCTTGCCAACTGATGTCTTGTCAGTTTTATTGGGGTTACAACAGTATGGGGGGAAGGGGAGAGGCTGGTGGCCTGATACATTAACATTATGAGGTAATCATCATAAAATGCAAACTACCAAAACCTGAAACAATAGGTAGAGTTAAGATCAGGATCCAGGGTGGATATGGCCTAAGGCATCTACTGATGTTTGATACCTATGTTAATTGATCATTGAAGGAAAAGTAAGGAGACTAAGATAACTGACTCTCTTCTGGGGTGTGGCCTTAGGGAAGGGCTAGGGATTTCGCAAGGTCAACATTCAATTTGACTCAGGATTGCAGAGATCAATCATTAGCAGTATAAGAGTTAAGTTTTTGAATACTTCTTAAAATAATATCACAATTAATGTATACCTGGATTGCTACACATTATAAAAAAATAAGGCATTTATAGCTCTTGGCCAAAAAAGTTGCCAACCCCTGGTCTAGGGTGATTTTAAATGTTTTTTCTCTTTCAACCTCTTGCTGCAGTGATGTATTGAAAATATGTAGGAATGCTAATGATTTATGTGCATTGATTTTGTATCCTGCAACATTGTTAAAGTTGTTGATAATTTCTACAAGCTTCTTAGTTGATTCTCTAGGATTTTTTAAGTAGACCATCATATCATCTGCAAAGAGTGATAGCTTAGCCTCTTCATTGCCTATTTTGATACCTTCAATTTCTTTTTCTTCTTTAATTCCTACTGCTAGTGTTACTAGTACAATGTTAAATAACAGAGGTGATAATGGGCATCCTTGTTTCACTCCTGATCTTATTGGGAAATCTTCTAATTTATCCCCCTTGGATATGATGCTTGTTGATGGTTTTAGGTATTTACTGTTTATCATTTTTAGGAAAGGTCCTTCTATTCCTTTACTTTTCAATGTTTTCAAGAGGAATGGGTTCTGTATTTTGTCAAAGGCTTTTTTCAGCATCTATTGAGATAATCATGTGATTTTTGCTTCTTAGATTGTTGATATGGTCAATTACGTGGATGATTTTCCTAATGTTGAACCATCCTTGCATTCCTGGTATAAATATCACCTGGTCATGGTGGATAATCCTCTTGATCACTTGCTGGAGTCTCTTTGCTAGTATTCTATTCAAGATTTTTGCATCTATATTCATTAGGGAGATTGGTCTGTAGTTTTCATTCTCTGTTTTTGATCTACCTGGCTTTGGAATCAGTACCATATTTGTGTCATTTGGTATTTTGTAGGACTTTGGTAGGACTCCCTCTTTGCTTATTGTATCAAAAAATTTTATAGTATTGGGATTAATTGCTCTTTGAATGTTTGATAGAATTCACTTGTGCATCCAACAAGCCCTAGGGATTTGTTGTAAGGAGTTCTTTGATGGCTTGTTCAATTTCTTTTTCTGATATGGGATTATTTAGGTATTCTATTTCTTCTGCTGTTATTCTAGGTAATTTATATTTTCGCAAATATTCATCCATATCTCCTAGATTGCTATATTTCTTGCCATATAATTGGGCAAAATAGTTTTTAATGATTGCCTTAATTTCCTCTTCATTAGGTCTCCCTTTTCATCTTTCATACTGTCAATTTGGTTTTCTTCTTTCCTTTTTTTTATTAGATTGGCCAGTACTTTGTCTATTTTATCTGTTTTTTTTCAAAATACCAGCTTCTAGTCTTATTTATTAATTCAATAGTTCTTTTACTTTCAATTTTATTAATTTCTCCCTTGATTTTTAGTATTTCTAATTTAGTTTTCACCTGGGGATTTTTCATTTGCTTGCTTTCTAGTTTTATAAGTTGCATGCCCAATTCATTAATCTTTCCCCTCCCTAATTTGTTAATATATGCACTCAAGGATATAAATTTCCCCCTGAGTACTGCCTTAGCTGCATCCCATAGAGTTTGGTAGGATGTCTCATCATTGTTATTCTCTTCAATGAAATTGTTGATCGTTTCTGTAATTTCTTCTTTGACTAACTGGTTTTGGAGAATCATATCGTTTAATTTCCAATTAGTTTTTAATTTTCCTGTACAGGCACACTTATTAATTATTATTTTCCTTGCATTATGATCTGAGAAGGTTACATTTATTATTCCTCCTTTTTTGCATTTGTTTGCAATATTTCTATGCCCTATTACATGGTCAGTCTTTGTGAGTGTACCATGTGCAGCTGAAAAGAAAGCGTATTCCTTTTTGTTCCTATTTATTTTTCTCCACATATCTATTAAATATAATTTTTCTAGGACTTCTTTCACATCTCTTATCTCTTTCTTATTTATTTTTTGGTTTGATTTATCTAGATCTGAAAGAGGAATATTTAGATCTCCCACTAGAATGGTTCTATGATATTTCCTTCTTGAGCTCTGCCAGTTTCTCCTTTACAAATTTGGATGCTATGCCACATGGTGCATACATATTGAACACTGTTATTTCCTCATTGTCTATACTGCCTTTTATCAGGGTGTAATTACCTTCCCTGTCTTTTTTAATCATATCGATTTTTACTTTGTCTTTGTCAGAAATCATGATCGCCACTCCAGCCTTCTTTTTCTCATTTGGAGACCAAAAGATTTTGTTTCAGCCCTTTACCTTAAACCTGTGTGTGTCCAACCACCTCATATGTGTTTCTTATAACAACATATGGTAGGCTTTTGGTTTCTAATCCACTCTGCTATTTGCTTCCATTTTATGGGCGAGTTCATCCCATTCAAGTTCAGAGTTATAATTATCAGTTGTGTATTCGCCAACATTTTGGTATCCTCTCCTAGTTCTACTCCTTCTTCTTACACTATTTCCTTTTAAACCAGTGGTTTGCTTTAAGCCAGTAACCCTTGTCCCCTCCCTTGATTTATTTCCCTTTCTATCCCCTCCCTTATTATTCCCCTCTTTTTTATTTTTAAGGCCTAATAAATTCTTTCCCCTTTCTTCTCCTCTGCCTTTTTGGACCTCACTGCTCCCCTTGTTTTATCCCTTCTGACTTTCTCAGTAGGGTTAGATAGAATTCTATATCCCAATAGATATAGATACTCTTTTCTCTCAGGGTTAATTACACTGAGAGTAAGGTTTAAATATTACCTCTTAATGCTCTCTTCCTCTCCTTCTTATAATAGTATTCATCCCTTCACCTTCCCATGCCCTCTTTGTGTATAATAGAATATCCTATTTTTCTTATTCATTCAAGTTTCTCTTGGTGTCCTCTACTATTCACCCCCCTCTTTTCCACCCCCTATATCATGTTAGACCATTTAGTACTCCGACTTCTCTCTATGAATAATTCTTCTAATTACTATAATAGTGAATAGAGTTTGTTACAGAAAATCACACATAACATTTTTCCACATAGGAACACAAAGAATTAGATCTTATTGAAGCCCTTAGAAAGGTAAATTTAAAAAATAAGAGTTTTCTTTCTTTCCTCTCTATTTCTTATTTATCTTTTCATGTTTTTCTTGATCTTTTGTGGTTGGATATCAAACTTCCCATTGAGTCCTGGTCTTTTCTGTGCAAATACTTGGAAATCTTCTGTCTTGTTGAATGCTCAAACTTTCCCTGGAAGTATATAGTCACTTTTGATGGTAGGTAATCCTTGGTTGTAGACCCAGTTCTCTTGCCTTTCTAAATATATTCCTAGCTTTGCAGTCTTGTAGTGTGGAGGCTGCCAGATCCTGTGTGATCCTGACTGGTGCTCCTTGATATCTAAATTGTCTCTTTCTGGCTTCTTGCAAAATTTTTTCTTTAATTTGAAACTCTTGAATTTGGCTTTTATATTCCCAGGTGTTGTGTTTTCAGGGTCTATTGTACACGGTGATCTATGTATCCTTTCAATGTCTATACTGCCCTCTTGTTGTAGAACTTCAGGGCAATTTTGCTGAATCATTTCTTTTAGTATGGAGTCCAAATCTCTATTAATTTCTTCTTTTTAGGCAGAGCAATGATTCTCAGATTGTCTCTTCCAGACCTTTTTTCTTGATCTGTCAATTTCTCAATGAGATATTTCATGTTTCCTTCTATTTTATTGTAGATGTAGAATCTAGAGACCCCAAACTTGTGGTTTAGTGAGATATGATGAACCTCAAGTTTTAGAAATAGCTTGTAGGTTGGAGGCCCCCAAAGCTTGTACTTCCCTGTTTCCCCTGAGAATCCACCCTGAAGGGAATCTCAGGCTAGCAGTTGCAGACTGAATAATGGACCCTAGGGTAAATGTTAAATACCCTTTTGTCTTAGGTCATCTTGCCCATTGTATCAGAGACCCTTCCCAGGAAGACACACCTGGGCAGGGACCATCCTTTAGTATCCATTGTGTAAGCAACCTTCCCTTACACCCTAACCTCTAGCTATGATTCCTTTCCCAAGCTTGATTGTAAATCCCATCCTTACCAATATAATGTCAATCATCTCTCCCAGCCCCTGGATCTTCCCAAATGGTATATAAGTTCCCCAATTTCCTTTGTTCCTTGGAGTCGTCATCTAGCTCAGTGTCACTCCCAGGGGGTCAGGGAGCAGAGCGAAGCAGTGTTCAATTCTTGGATTCTGCACAAGGCACACCTCTGCAAAAGAGGCCAGGGAGCCCTGTTCCCCCTTTCCATTGATTAAAGAGTGGTTTTATGACTATTTAATAGTTCTGTGTTTTTTCTAAGTTAACATTATCAGTCTTTTGATTTTGTTTTGTTTGTTCTTTGCTCCTTTAGAGACTGGATTTCCTTTTCAATCTTGTCATTTATGGTCTTCAATTTACTTGCCTCACTTTCCAATTGCAAAATTCTGCCTTTTAAACTGTTATTTTCTTTCCAGATCTCTTCCAACTTTTTCATCATCTCAGATTTGAATTCTTCAATAGCTTGTGACCAGTTTTCATTATTTTGGGAAGGTTTGGATATGGTTATTTGTTCTCCTCTGCTGTTTGCTCTGTTACCTGGATTTTACTATTGGGCTCGCACCTAAGATTAGACATCATGATGAACTCTTGGTTTACCTGTAATCATCTTTACTTAACCACAAGGAATAAAAAGAAAGGAGAAAAAGATTAGTCACGTTTCATGGACACTCAACTTTGTTCATGACACAAGTCAACACAACTGAACATTAGTTCCAGTTCAAGTTGACAAGCACCTGTGGTAACATCATATGACACAAAGGAGGTGTTGCTGACTTCGTGAATCATCGCAAGGACAACAATTCTGAGGACTACAAGGACAACTGTGACCTGTATACACAAATGGTATATTGGACAACCATGCTGGGAAGAGGATCATCTGATCAGCATTGGATCCATGCACTTGGAGAACACATCTTACACCTAGCAGAATTCTCACTGCACCCAATACTTAGAATTCCATCCACGCAGTACTTGCAATTGGCAGAAGAATTCCAGAAGAGTAAGTATGTGACACTTCATTACATGGCCAGGTCACACTGAACAACACATAAAACATTTTCTGACTTCACATCTACATATGAAATATTAATTTACACTTAGGAGAGAAGGGTTTGTCTGCCTTAGCTTAGAGTTTTCCTCTTACTTTGGTTCAGGCACCTTCTACTCAAACCCATCTGACATTTCTTTAAGGAATGTAGATATGTAAATCTTTGCTTACTAATCCTTAGTAATATATTCCTTAGTGATAATCTTACTAACACACAGGGACAGATTAGTTAGTCTGATAAGTTAGAACAGGGTCAGAACTTTCTTTGTAAATATTGTACATAATCTAAGTCTGTGGTTTAATCAAAAGGCTTATAACTAGTGTTAAGTTTACTTATCTTTACTAATGCTTCCTAACATAGGCATAAGTGTACTAACATATTGATATACTAACTCTTAGGAAGATTGAATTAGGTTTTAGAAACTTACTAGAAATTTTTCTTAGTTGATACCTTTGTTGTTAGAAGTTAAAAAATTTACATAGCTAGAATTTATTACTTTGTTTTAGTTAGCAAATGTTTTGCTTTAAGATTGTTGATGTTTGTGCTTAATCTTGTTTTCCTTTCTGTTCAAAATTTTGTAAAAGGTAAATCCAGGAATTCCTGGAGAATTTAGGGACCTGGAAATGTTACAAGGTGCAAATATCCAAAAAGACAAATGAGCAGATTGTAATGCAGGATTGGTGCAAGTTCTCTTGCATTTTCAAATTCACCTGAGGCAATCCTGGCAGTTATGGGAATAGAATGTTGATGCAGCTAGTCCCTGGTCTCACAACCAGACTGTTGGAGCTGGCACTATAAATTCCCCTGGAGAACCACCCTAGAGGTTCTGATTTCCTTGACCTGACCCAGACATCCAGCTATCCACTTGGACTCCCTCTTTGGCCTTGGGAGGTGGGAATTTGGCTGGGAGGTGGAACATGGGAAATTAGTTAACTTAGCCAGGGAGGGACACCCCTAAAACCAAATCATTACCCTCATTTGTCAGTCAGATAAATCACTCTACATCACGGCAGTGGAATTTATCCCTGGCTGAGGGGATGGTTCACTCAGCCTGATCTTACCTTTTGAGGCCCTCTGCCAGCACTGGCCTTCACCCATAGCAACAGCTTTCCCAGACCTTAACCCTCTTCCCTCAGTTATCCCTGTTGTTTAATAAACTCCTTGGCCTTACTCAGAGAGCTTCAGTGATTCATTTATATCACCAACTATGGCCAGGGTCTGAGGAGAAGGAATATAACTATCACTTGTTTCCTGAGGGGCTAGACCAGGCATCCATCTTGCTCAGAAAGTGAACCAAGTTCACTTCCTGTTGGCTTCTAGTTTCTCATCAGAAGGGAGGGATGCTCACTCCTCACCTTAAAGGAGCCTACAGACAGCAGGGAGACTGACTGGTCCTCTCTAATCTAGGACCTCACATCCGTGACTGTCCCAAGTCTACATATAGTGAAGTTGTCAGCTTCCTGGGGCAGAAGACTCATGGATAGCACCAGCTACCCAATTACCAGCCTGTTTTGCCCCTTTTACAACAATGGTTTTCCTAAAATTGAACCATTCTCAAATTCCTGGTATAAATCACACTGATCATAATGAATAACCCCTTCATCACTTGCTGGTGGTTTTTTTTTTTTAATTTTTTTTAAACCCTTAATTTCTGTTTATTGGCTCCTTGGTGGAAGAATGGTAAGGGTGGCCAATGGGGGGTCAAATGACTTGCCCAAGGTCACACAGCTGGGAATTGTCTGAGGCCAGATTTGAACCTAGGACCTCCTGTCTCTAGGCCTGAATCTCAATCCACTGAGCTACCCAGCTGCCCTTGCTGGTGTCTTTTTGACAGTTTTCTATTTAAGATTTTTGCATCTATGTTCATTAAGGAGATTGGGATCTAATATTCTTTCTCTGTTTTTGACCTACCTGGCTTTGGACTCAGTGCTATATTCATGTCATAAAAGGAATTTGGTAGAACTTCTTCTTTGCTTATTATGTCAAATAGTCTGTACTGTTTGGGAATTGGTTGTTCTTTGAGTGTTTGATAGAATTCTCTTGTGCATCCAACAAGCCCTGGGGATTTGTTGTAAGGAGTTCTTTGATGGCTTGTTCAATTTACTTTTCTGATATGAGATTATTTAAGTAGTCTATTTATTCTTCTGTTAGTCTAGGCAAGTTGTGTTTTTGTAAATATTCATCCATATTACCAAGACTCCCATATTTATTGCCATGTAATTAGGCAAAATAGTTTTTAATGATTGCCTTGATTTCCTCTTCATTAGAGGTGCAATCTCCCTTTTCATCTTTGATATTGTTAATTTGATTTTCTTCTTTCCTTTTCTTAAATAGATTAACAAGTACTTTACCTATTTTATTTGTTTTTTCAAGGTACCAGCTTCTAGTATTAATTATTAATTCAATGCTTCTTTTACTTTAAATTTTATTAATTTCTCCTTTAATTTTTAAGATTTCTAATTTAGTTTTCATCTGGGATTTTTAATTTGTTCTTTTTCTAATTTTTTAATTTACATGCCCAATTCATTGATCTCTGCCCTCCCTAATTTGTTAATATATTCACTCAAGGATATAAATTTCCCCCGACTACTCTTTGTCTGCATCCCATAGATTTTGGTATGATGTCTCATCATTGTCATTCTCTTCAATTAAATTATTAGTTGTTTCTATGATTTGTTCTTTAACTAACCAATTTTGGAGGATCAAAATATTTAATTTCCAATTTCCTTTTGGTTTGCCTCTCCATGTACCCTTGCTAATTATTATCTTTATTGCATTTTGATCTGAAAAGGTTGGATTTATTATTATTATTTTTTGCATTTGTCATGTTTCTATGCCCTAGTACATGGTCAATCTTTGTAAGTATACCATGTGCTGCTGAAAAGGTACATTACTTTTTCTCCCTATTTATTTTTCTTCATATATCAATTAACTCCAATTTTTCTGAGATTTCATTCACCTCTCACCTCTTTCTTATTTATTTTTTGGTTTGATTTATCTCGATCTAATTTAAGTTTAAGTTTAAGCTTTGTCTGTCACCACAATTATCCTCCCCGTATAATGATTTTTACCCCTCTCTGTCTCTCCTTTCCCTTTTCTCTTAGTGTAACTCTCTCTTTCAGCCCTTTTTACATAACATTCATATGCATAGATATCATATCACACATGCATATCATTCCATATCATTGTATTTACTTATATACCGTATCATAATGAGCTTACTTCTGTACCCTCATTCCAAATAAATTCCTTGTGCCTTCTCTACTACTAAGTGTAAATTTTTTTTCAATAGGGATATGATAAGTTTTTTAATTTTTTAATTTTAATTTTTAATTTTAAATATTTCCCCATATTTACATATTTCATGTTCTTTCCCTCTCCCCCAAACCTTCCTACCCTCCCCCTTAGCTGATGCACAATTCTACTGGGTTTTACATGTATCTAGGTTTTTTTTTTTAATTTTTGTTTAGAATATTTTCCCATGGTTAGAAGATTCATGATCTCCCCTATCCCCTGCACTTTCCTCCCCTCTCCTGGAACTGACAAGCAGTTCTGCTGGATTATAAATGTATCATTGTTCAAAACCCATTTTCACGTTATTTATAATTGCAGTACAGTAATCCTTTAACATCAAAACTCTAATCACATCCCTATAGCACTATGTAATGGATTGCATATTTTTTCTAATGTATTTCTGATTCCACAGTTCTTTCTCTGGATGTGGACAGTGTTTTTTCTCCCAAATTCCTGCATTGCTGCTAGTAGAGAAGTCTATTACATTCAATTGTGCCACAATGTTTACAATGTACTCTGTGTACAATGTTCTCCTGATTCTTCTCCTTTAGCTCTGCATCAATTCCTGGAGGTCTTTCCAGGTCACATTGTAGGGGGTTAAATAAATACACTGGGGTAGTAGAAGGAGATGTGGATGATGGAAGAATGATGGGGTAAATAGGCTAACTGCCTGACACACAGTGGAATCACACCACTCCCACAAATACAGGGCAATGCTGGGAATGAGTAGAGCCAGGACTGGGAATCGCGGTTAAACCTAACTGTCTTCCTCACTTAAGCCAGGGAATAATCCATAGAGATAGTGGGTCCTTGTTTGGTTGAGGAGAAGGAAAATAGACAGGAAGTTATGAAAACTATTTAATAAAGTCTTGGGAAGGAAAGTGGGATAGGGTTAAACATGGCTTCACTGCCTCCAGCACAGGCAGACAGCCTGGCTGGGAAACAGGAGTGGCTGCTGTGGGCTTTGGAGTCAAGAGGAGTTTCTCATTCCCCTGGAGATTTTGCTTCAAGCTGAGTCCACGATGACACGGGTAAAGGGAAAAACTCTTGAACAGCCAGTAATCCACAGACTAGGTTAGAGACTCTCTGTGATTAGTCCACCCAATCACAGTGACTTGCCCTTCCCTCAGTCTTGACACTTGCTAAATGTTTCCCCAAGATCTCCAAAGGTAGGATACAAAACAGCCAACTGGATCCAAGCTACTAAGCACCTTACTTCTTGCTCTTGGCAGTTCAGACTTCCAACAACTACACCTCACTCTGGATTCTACTCAGAATGTCCATCTCTTCTAGCACAGCTCTTATGTCTTGCTGTCTGTGCATTACTATATTCCTTTCTACCTATTTTTATGTCTTATCTTTTATTTGCCTATAACAACATGGAATTCTTCCTTTTCTTTATTCCTTTCTGCACAATAATATTCGATCACCAACATATGGACACTTCCTCATTTTCCAATTTTTTGCTACCAGAGTGCGCCATAAATATTTTTTATACAAGTCTTTTTCCTTTTTCCTTTTTTGAGTACAAACCCAGCAGTGGTATGGCTGCGTCAAAGGGTAGGCACTCTTTTTTTTTTTAACATTTATTAATATTCATTTTTAACATGGTTACATGATTCATGCTCCACCTTTCCCCTTCAACCCCCCCTCCTGATATAGTGTACCTCCAAAGGACAAAAAAAATCCAGTTGAAAGAAGGGACCCTATAATAGGGTTTAGTATTGAAGGTACATGGGATTTGGGCACTTCCACATTATAAGGGTGGGGAAATAGCTCCCGTCAAAACACAAACTAATCAACCCTCCCCCATCCCAACCACAGTACCAAAGGCAGAGGCTACACAACACAGTTAGAGCAAGCAGGGGCACAAAATCTATCTCTTTGTCAGCTAATTGGCACCACTAGGAGCTTGCCCCTGAGAGCAGCAAGACCTGAGACCTGAGAAAGCTGGAGAGAGCAGACCTTGGAAAGGGTAGAGGGATTAAGAGAGGCAGCACAGTGTGCTGAGACTCAGGGGAAAACCTCAGGTAAAGGAGCAAGCATGGACCAATTTCCAGGCTCTGGGCAGCCAGCTTGGACCATGAGGACTTGACCCTGAAAAAAGCTAGACCAAAAACGGCAGGATGCTGGGTACTGCAGAACTTGGACACAGGAGTTGGGCTGAGTGGGGTCACAGACAACAAAGGCCTAGCAGACAGTGGAAGCCAGGAGACTCATAAAGTAGCCTCAGGCAAAAACTGCTCCCTAACAAAATACAAAGGGAGTCTACTTGCCTTACTCAGACTTCTAGCTGACGAAGCATAATGATGCCAGGCCCAAGAAATAAAGAACAAGAAGGTTAAGAAAAAAGCTCTAACACTTGATAACTTCTGCACAGAAAAAGCCCAGAAAACAGAGGAGGACAAACAATTAAAGACATCCAAACCTTCCCCAAAAAAATGAAAATTGGTCACAAGCTATTGAAGAGTTCAAATATGAGATCATGAGAAATATGGAAGAGATCTGGCAAGAAAAGTGGGAAATAGTTCAAAAAGAAAATAACAGTTTAAAAGGCAGAATTTCAGAATTGGAAAGTGAGGCTCAGAAATCAAATGAAATGATAAGCAAATTGAAGACCAAAAATGACAAATTAGAAGCATTGAAAGGCCAAATAAACCACATTGAAAAGGAAAAACCAAAAGATTAGCAAAAAAACAGTGCTTAAAGGCTAGAATTGGGCATGTAGAAGCCAATGATCTCTCAAGACAGTAAGAATTAATAAATCAAAGTCAAAAGACTTACAAAATGGAAGAAAATGTGAAATATCTCAATAAGAAGAGAATAGATCAAGAAAACAGGTCTAGAAGAGATAACTTGAGAACTACTGGTCTTCCTGAAAAATCAGAGACAAATAGAAATCTAGATATCATACTACAAGAAATTATCAAACGAAACTGCCCCAATGTCCTTGAATAAGAGGGCAAAATAGACATTGAAAGATCACAGATCACCCACTACACTAAATCCTCAGAAGACAACCCCCAGGAATGTAATAGCCAAATTCAAAAGCTTCCAAGTTAAGGAGAAAATATTACAAGAAGCCAGAGAGAGACAATTCAGATATCAAGGAACACCAATCAGGATTACACAGGATCTGGCAGCCTCCACACTAAAAGACCACAAGGCTTGAAACATGATATTCTGAAAGGCAAGAGAACTGGGTTGAAAACAAAGGATCACCTACCCATCAAAATTGATTATATACTTCCAGGGGAAAGTATGGGCATTCAAAAAGATACACAAAAACCAAGAGAAACATGAAAAGGTAAATAAGAAAGAGAAAGGAAAGAAAGAAAACTTATCTTTAAATTGCCTTCTTCAGGGGCTTCAATAAGATCAAATTATTTGTATTTCTAAATGGAGAAATATTATGTGTAATTCTAAAAAATTGTACTCACTATTAAAGCAATTAGCAGAATTAATAATAAGGAGAGGTTGGAGGACTAAGGGGTCTAAGATGATATAGGGGGGAATACTGTGGGGGGGGGAATAGAAGATGGCACCAAGAGTAACTTGAAGGAATAAGAAAAATAGGATAATCTATACCACACAAAGAGGGCATGGGAATGGGATGGGATGAATACTATTATAAGAAGGAGAGGAACAGAACATTAATAGAAAATACTTAAACCTTACTTTCAGCAGAATTAATCGTGAGAGGGAAGAGTAGCTAGATCCATTGGTATATCAAATTCTATCTAACCCTATAGATAAAGTCAGCAGGGATAAACCAAGGGAGGAAGTGGGGTGGGGGGGTTTAAAGGGAGGGGAAGAGAGGGGGTAGGGAATTAATTAGACCTTAAAATAATAAGAGGGGAAGAGAGGGGGTGGAAAGGGTGGTAAACGAAGGGAGGGGAGAAGGGGGACTGATTTAAAACAAACCACTTGTTTAAAAGGAAATACCATAAGAAGAAGGGGTAGAACTAGGAGAGGATATGAAATGTTAGGGGATAGACAGCTGAAAATTATAACTCTGAATGTGAATGGGATGAACTAGCTCATAAAATAGAAGCAAATAGCAGAGTGGATTATAAACCAAAATCCTACCAGATGTTGTCTAAAAGAAACACACATAAGGCAGATAGACATACACAGTGTTAAGGTCAATGGCTGGAGTAAAATCTTTTGGGATTCAACTAAGAAAAAGAAGGCAGGAGTGGCAATCATTATTTCTTATATAGCCAAAGTAAAAATAGATCTGACTAACATAGGGAAGGTAATGACATCATGATAAAAGGCATTATAAACAATGAGGAAATAACAGTACTCAACATGAATGAACCAAATGGTATAGTATCCAAATTTCAAAAGGAGAAAATGGCAGAGCTCAAGGAAGAAATAGATAGTAAAACTAAAGTAGTGGGAGATCTTCTAATATTTCTCTATCAGATCTAGATAAATAAAGACAAAAATAAATAAGAAAGACATGAGAGAGGTGAATGAAATCCTAGAAAAATTAGAGTAAATAGATATGTGGAGAAAAATAAATAGAGACAAAAAGGAATACACCTTCTTTTCAGTTGCACATGGTACATTCACAAAGATTGACCATGTACTAGGGCATAGAAACGTGCAAACAAATGCAAAAGAGCAGAAATAATAAATGTAACCTTCTCGGATCATAATGCAATAAAAATAATAATCAGTAAGGGCACATGGACAGGCAAATCAAAAACTAATTGGAAATTAAATAATATAATTCTCCTAAATCTGATAGTTTCTATGAAGAAATCATAGAAACAATTAATGATTTCGTTGAAGAGAATGACAATGTTGAGGCATCCTACAAAAATCTGTGGGATGCAGCTGAAGCAGTACTCAGGGGGAAATTTATTTTATTTAGTGCATCTAATAACAAATTAGAGAGGGCAAAGATCAATGAACTGCGTATGCAAATCAAAAACTAGAAAGGGAATAAATTAAAAATCCCCTGTTAAAAACTAAATTAGAGATTATAAAAATCAAAGGAGAAATCAATAAAATTGAAAATGAAACAAGTATTGAATTAATAAATAAGGTTATAGGCTTACTTTGAAAAAATAAATAAAATTGACAAAGTACTGGTCAATCTAATTTAAAAAAGGAAAGAAGAAAACCAAATTATCAGTATTAAAGATGAAAAGGGAGACCTCACCTCTAATGAAGAGGAAAGCAAGGCAATCATTAAAAACTATTTTGCCAAATTATATGGTAATAAATAGAGCAATCTAGGTGATATGAATGAATTTTTACAAAAATATAAATTGCCCAGATTAACAGCAGAAGAAATAGAATACTTAAATAATCCCATATAAGAAAAAGAAATTGAACAAGCCAACAAAGAACTCCTTAAGAAAAAATCCCCAGAACCAGATGAATCAACAAGTAAATTTTATCAATCTGTCAAATAAAAACTAAAACCAATACTATACAAACTATTTGACACAATAAGAAAAGAATGAGTTCTACCAAACTCCATCTATGACAGAAATATGACACTGATACCAAAACCATGTAGATCAAAAAGGGAGAAAGAAAACCACAGACCAATCTCCCTAATGTGAACATAGATGCAAAAATCTTAAACAGAATACTAGCAAAAAGACTCTGGTAAGAGATCGCGAGGGTTATTCATTATGATCAGGTAGGATTTATACAAGGAATGCAAGGATAGTTCAAAATTAAGAAAACCATCAACATAACTGACCATAACAACAAGCAAACCAACATAAACCACATGATTATCTCAAGAGATTCTGAAAAAGCCTTTGACAAAATACAACATCCATTCCTATTGAAAACACTAGAAAGAATGGGAATAGAAGGACCTTTCCTAAAAATAATAAACAGTATATATCTAAAACTATCAACAAGCATCATATACAATGGGGATAAATTAAAAGTCTTCCCAATAAGATCAGGTGTGAAACAAGGATGCCCATTTTCGCCTCTATTATTCAACATATTACTAGAAACACTAGCAGTAGCAAATAGAGAAGAAAAAGAAATTTAAGATATTAAAATAGAGAATGAGGAGACTAAGTTATCACTCTTTGCAGATGATATGATGGTCTGTTGGAAGCCAATAAGAGAATAGATAAAAATCTGAGACCACTCTTTTTTTTTTAATTTTTTTAAACATTTATTAATAATCATTTTTAACATGGTTACATGATTCATGCTCCTACTTTCCCCTTCACCCCCCCACCCATGACCGATGCACATTTCCACTGGTTTTCTCATGTGTCCTTGATTAAGACCTATTTCCAAATTGTTGGTGGTTGCGTTGGTGTGGTAATTTCGAGTCCACATCCCCAATCATGTCCACACTGACCCATACGTTCAAGCAGTTGCTTTTCTTATGTGTTTCCTCTCCTGCAGTCCTTCCTCTGAATGTGGGCAGTTTTCTTTACCATAAATCCCTCAGAGCTGTCCTGGGTCATTGCATTGCTGCTGGTACAGAAGTCCATTACATTCTATTTTACCACAGTATATCAGTCTCTGTGTACAATATTCTTCTGGCTCTGCTCCTTTCGCTCTGCATCAGTTACCGGAGGTCTCTCCAGTTCGCCTGGAACTTCTCCAGTTTGTTATTCCTTTTAGCACAATAGTATTCCATCACCCGCATATACCACAGTTTGTTCAGCCATTCCCCAATTGAAGGACATACCCTCCTTTTCCAGTTTGTTGCCACCACAAAAAGCGCAGCTATAAATATTTTCGTACAAGTCTGTTTATCTATGATTTGTTTGGGGTACAAACTCAGCAATGGTATGGCTGGATCAAAGGACAGGCATTCTTTTATAGCCCCTTGAGCATGATTCCAAATTGCCAGCCAGAATGGCTGGATCAGTTCACAGCTCCACCAGCAATGCATTAATGTCCCAATTTTGCCACATCCCCTCCAACATTCATTACTCTCCCCTTCTTTCATTTTAGCCAATCTGCTGGGTGTGAGGTGATACCTCAGAGTTGTTTTGATTTGCATTTCTCTAATTATTAGAGATTTGGAACACTTTCTCATGTACTTATTGATACTTTTGATTTCTTTACCTGAAAATTGCCTATTCATGTCTCTTGCCCATTTATCAATTGGGGAATGGCTTGATTTTTATACAATTGCTTTAACTCCTTGTATATTTGAGTAATTAGACACCTGTCCGAGTTTTTCGTTATAAATATTTTTTTCCCAATTTGTTGTTTCCCTCCTGATTTTGACTACATTGTTTTTGTTTGTACAAAAGCTTTTTAGTTTAATATAATCAAAACCATTTAATTTACATTTTGTACTTTTCTCTAACTCTTGCTTGGTTTTAAAGTCTTTCCTTTCCCAGAGATCTGACAAGTATACTATTCTGTGTTCACTTAACTTATTTATAGTTTCCCTCTTTATATTCAAGTCATTCACCCATTATGAATTTATCTTGCTGTAGGGTGGGAGATGTTGATCTAAACCTAATCTCTCCCATATTGTTTTCCAAATTTCCCAGCAGTTTTTGTCAAATAGTGGATTCATGTCCCAAAAGTTGGGCTCTTTGGGTTTATCATACACTGTTTTGCTGATGTGATTTACCCCAAGTCTATTCCATTGATCCTCCTCTCTGTCTCTTAACCAGTACCATATTGTTTTGATGATTACTGCTTTATACTATAGTTTAATATCCGGTACTGCTAGGCCCCCTTCCTTCACATTTTTTTTCATTATTTCCCTTGATATTCTTGATCTTTTGTTATTCCAAATGAAATTTGTTACAGTTTTTTCTAATTCAGTAAAGAAGTTTTTTGGTAGCTTGATAGGTATGGCACTAAATAGGTAAATTAATTTGGGTACAATTGTCATTTTTATTATGTTAGCTCATCCTACCCATGAGCAATCAATGGCTTTCCAATTGTTTAACTCCAGTTTTATTTGTTTGGAAAGTGTTTTGTAGTTGTTTTCATATAATTGCTGTGTTTGTTTTGGTAGATAGATTCCTAAGTATTTTATATTGTCTGGGGTGATTTTAAATGGTGTTTCTCTTTCTACTTCTTGCTGCTCTAGTGTGTTGGAAATATATAGAAATGCTGATGATTTATGTGCATTTATTTTGTATCCTGCAACTTTGCTAAAGTTGTTGATTATTTCTACAAGCTTCTTAGTTGATTCTCTAAGATTTTTTAAGTATACCATCATATCATCTGCAAAGAGTGATAACTTAGTCTCCTCCTTGCCTATTTTGATACCTTCAATTTCTTTTTCTTCTCTAATTGCAACTGCTAGTGTTTCTAGTACTATGTTGAATAATAGAGGTGATAATGGGCATCCTTGTTTCACTCCTGATCTTAATGGGAAGGCTTCTAATTTATCCCCATTGCATATGATATTTGTTGATGGTTTTAGGTATATACTGTTTATTATTTTTAGGAAAGGTCCTTTTATTCCTATACTTTTCAGTGTTTTCAATAGGAATGGATGCTGTATTTT
>NC_058132.1:436332349-436384849 GCF_016433145.1 Gracilinanus agilis
GGACTTCATTCACCTCTCTTACCTCTTTCTTATTTATTTTTCGGTTTGATTTATCTAAATCTGACAGAGGAATATTTAGATCTCCCACTAGTATGGTTTTACTATCTATTTCCTTCTTGAGCTCTGCCAGTTTCTCCTTTATGAATTTGGGTGCTATGCCACTTGGTGCATACATATTGAGCAGTGTTATTTCCTCATTGTTTATACTGCCTTTAATCAGGATGTAATGACCTTCCCTGTCTTTTTTAATCATATCGATTTTTACTTTGGCTTTGTCAGAAATCATAATAGCCACTCCTGCCTTCTTTTTCTCATTTGATGCCCAAAAGATTTTGCTCAAACCCTGAACCTTAAACTTGTGTATGTCCACCCAACTCATATGTGTTTCTTATAGACAACATATGGTGGGGTTTTGGGTTCTAATCCACTCTGCAATTTGCTTCCGTTTTATGAGCGAGTTCATCCCATTCACATTCAGAGTTATAATCATCAGTTGTGCATTTGCTGACATTTTCAAATCCTCCCCCATTTCTACCCCTTCTCCTTAAACTATTTCCTTTAAAACCAGTGGTTTGCTATTAAGACCCTATCCCTTATCCCCTCCCTTGATTAACTTCCCTTTCTACCCCCTCCCTTATTTTTCCCACTCTTTTTGTTTTTAAAGGCCTTATGAATTCCCTCCCCTTCACCCCTCCCTTTTTTTGACCTCCCCACTCCCCTGCTCCCCTTGGTTTATCCCTTCTAACTTTCTCAGAAGGGTTAGATAAGAGTTTTATTTCCCAATGGATAGTATAGCTACTCCTCCCTCTCCGGGTTGATTACACTGAGAGTAAGGTTTGATTATTACCTCTTTATGCTCTCTTCCTCTCCTTCTTATAATAGTATTTTCCCCTCCCCCCCCATGCCCTCTTTGTGTGTAATAGAATATCCTATTTTCTTATTCACTCAAGTTTCTCTTGGTGTCCCCTGCTATTTACCCCCTCTTTCCCATCCCCCACACCATCTTAGATTATTTAGTGTTCCACCCTCACCCTGTGAATTATTCTTCTGATTACTATAATAGTGAATATTATAATAGTGAATAGAGTTCACTACAGAGAATTATACATAACATTTATCTACATAGGAATACAGATAATTAGATCTCACTGAGGCCCTTAAAAAGGCAAATTTAAAAATTATAAGTTTTCTTTCTTTCCCCTCTGTATCTTATTTACCTTTTCATGTTTCTCTCGATTTTTGTGGTTCAATATCAAACTTTCCATTTAGCCCTGGTCTTTTCTGTGAAAATACCTGGAATTCTTCAATTTTGTTGAATGCCCATACTTTTCCCCTGGAAATATATAGTCAATTTTGATGGGTAGTTGATCCGTGGTTGCAGGCCCAGCTCTCTTGCCTTTCTGAATATTGTATTCCAAGCCTTACGGTCTTTTAGCTTGGAGGCTGCCAGATCCTGTGTGATCCTGATTGGTGCTCTTTGATATTTGAATTGTCTCTTTCTGGCTTCTTGTAAGATTTTTTCTTTTCCTTGAAAGCTTTTGAATTTGGCAATAATATTTCTAACCGTTTTCTTCTCTGGATCGAATGTAGTGGGTGTTCTATGAATCCTTTTGATGTCTATATTGCCCTCTTGTTGTAGGACTTCAGGGCAATTTTGCTGAATAATTTCTTTTAGTACGGAGTCCAGGTTTCTATTAATTTCTGGTTTTTCTGGAAGACCAATTATTCTCAAATTGTCTCTTCTAGACCGGTTTTCTTGGTCTGTCACTCTCTCATTGAGATATTTCATGTTTCCTTCTATTTTTTCAGTCTTTTGACTTTGTTTTATTTGTTCTTGTTGTCTTGAGAGATCATTAGCTTCTACTTGCTCAATTCTAGCCTTTAGGGATTGATTTTCGGCTATAATCTTTCGGTTTTCGGCCATAATCTTCTGGTTTTCGGCCATAATCTTCTGGTATTCCTTTTCAATCTGGTCATTTCTGGTGTTCAATTGCAAGATTCTACCTTTTAAACAGTTATTTTCTTGCCAGTTCTCTTCCATTTTCCTCAAAATCTCAGTTTTGAACTCTTCCATAGCTTGTGAGGTGTTTTCCTTATTTGAGGAGGGTCCGGATGCTTGTTTGTTCTCCTCCTCTGTTTGCTCGGTTGTCTGGATTTTCTCTGTGTAAAAGTTGTCGAGTGTTAAAGGCTTCTTTTTCTTGTTGTTATTCTTTCTCTTCTGAGCTTCCTGAGACTGGGTAGCCATCATTAGCCCAGCAGCTTCTCAGGTTTATCCTCGCGCTCAGTGTCTGTCCACAGTCTATTGGCTCCTGAGGTCTGAGTTCTTTTTTTTTCCAAGGTCAAGCCCCCTGTTGGACCCTCTTGCTTGATCCTCTGCAGGAGGTTCCTTTACAAGTCTCAGGTCACTGCTTCCACAGTCGTATACCCGTCTGCACTGGTTCCCCACTCAGGTTTTCAGAGCTTTAGTTCCTGGCTGTGTCTGCCTCCACCCACGCCTCCGCCCGTGCCTGTGCTCTCAGCCTGTGCTCATATATACAAGGAGCTAAATCAATTGCGCAAAAAATCAAGCCATTCCCCAATCGATAAATGAGCAAGGTACCTGAATAGGCAATTTTCAGATAAAGAAGTGAAAACTATCAATAATCACATGAGAAAGTGCTCTAAATGTCTAAAATTAGAGAAATGCAAATCAAAACAACTCTGATGTATGTTATAAATATTAAGGGGTGTCTTCACTGCTAGTTATTATAGTAGTATATTAATCAGTGTATTCCCTTGATGGCTGGTTCAGGGACACCTGAGTCCTGTCACTCATCTGGATGTTATAACTGCCCTTCTTCATAACAATGCCCAGGCAGGAACCCTAAAAGTCAGTGGATGGGTAACCCTTTCAGGTCCCCCCTTGGTTTGGTTTGAATATTAGTATTGGGCTTTATTTGCCTTGTATAATGTTCATCTAACTGCTTTGCTCCCTCCCAAGAGTTGTGATGCAATCACTACTCAAGGAAGATACTTAATAATCTTTATCTCTGATGTTGATAAGGGAAAGGAATGATCAGGAATGGATTGGCGATAGGAGACCCTGACACTAAAGCTATGACACTAATCCCTCAGGAATGTAGGCTGTTTCAGTAATGCTGGAGCTCTTGTTCTTAACGTCCTCTGGCTTAGCTTGGCCACAGCCAAACCAGAGTAAGCAATCTGCTTGCTTGACAAACATATTGATGATCCCTCTCAGCTTCTTACTGCCAGTTGTTATGTCAGTTCTACAGCCTTCAGGAAATTCCTCCCTTAACACCCTCTGCTTCTTCTCTTTCCCACTTTCAGGTCCCCCACTCCCACCCCCCGGGCCCAGTATAGCTAAATATCTAGTGATGGTTTAGAAGCCTAAATATCTAGGGGAACTGAGAAAGAACCAGAAACTCCATGCTCACACCCACAGGTGAATCAATGTCCAAGATCAGATTAATGTTTAAGGCAAGGGTTTCAGGCAAAAGCAAAAGCCAAAAGCAAAAGCCCAAAGGCCCTGTCAGATGGCTGTCAGGGTATTTATACTCTCTGGCCAACTGTGTTTCTTCTTGTCTTCATGGCATCTGTGAACATTCCAATGTCTCCAACTGTCTTTGCCTGTTAATCAAGGCATGACTCTCAACTCCCAGAGTTTGAATATGACATGAATGCCATTTTGGTTTTGGAAATTTCAGCCTGTAAACTTCCAGCTAATCTCGTCTGTGGATGATCTCTACTCTATGCTTTTCTTAAATATGTGTTTCTATCCCATTAACTACCCTTCCCAAAATAATAAATCCTATCTTATCTAATACCTTATCTTATCTATCTAGCCTTAAGCTAATTACAAGGGGTTTGGGATAGATTTTTCTGGGAAAGTGTGAGGTTTGAATACAATATTTCCATAAACATATCATTCGAACATAACTGTAACATGTAAGCATCATAAGAACATTTAAGAATGATTATCTATGTTGTTTCTTACTTTTATATTAATGCAATTCTTGCAATAAATTTGCTTAAATTTCTAATACTGAACTTAAATAACATTCCTAATTCACAATAAATTCTAACATTTCTTCTATTCCCTAATCTATGGTTAGGAAGATTAGTTTGTCAGTGATTCTTAAACTATGGTAAATGTGTTAACCAATTCGTTTCATTCCTAACTAACCTTCACTATACAATGTTTGCCTAACATTCCTATTAACAGTTCTATTTGAACATTTTATAACTATTTTATACGGACCCTATGCTAGCTAGAATTGAATTTCCCTGCTGCTACTCTTTCCCTACAGGTTGATAGATTATGCATTATTTGGTAGTAACCATATATTACATATGTACAAGGTTTTCATGTGATGTTCCTATGAAATGAATACTTTTGACCTTACAAGTATTCTTAGTTCCCTTGTTTATTATGGCCACTGTACTTTGGTTTCAAAGTATTTACATATGTTTACATTGTGTACATGTGATATGACTTTATTGTGACGATGTGTTGGACTCATGACCTAACATTTTCTGATTAGTTTTATACTCACATTCTTTTTCAGAATCTCTCTGTCAATCAGCTTATGTTCTGTTGCATGCATTCTAGTTTGTGCATTTCCCTTGTCATTAGTGTCTGAATGTGGAAACCTTGCACCTGTTCAAACCTGATTTGCTGATCTTCTCTCCTTGTGATTCTTCCGGTGATGATGTCCAAGTCACATAGGTGTTGTCACAGTTCAGGTCCTTCAACAGTCTGTTGTACAATGTTTCTTGTTGTCCTTGTGCTGGTCCTGATGTCCTGATGTTTCTGGAACTTTGGAATCTTCGGGATGTCATCTCTCTTCTCCTTTGCTGCATACACATCTTGTCAGTTGATTGAAGAATCCCTGGATCAGGAACCAGTGTGTAACTGTAGTGTTATGTTAAAATTTTTGTTACAACAAAATTTCTTCTGATCAGATTTTTATGTTTGCACTTGTCTTTGATGTATTGTATATACTGTTTAGTCTTCTTCTTCACCACTGCTGATTTCTGATAGATTTAACTGTTGATCTTCATGTGTAAATGAGGTGTTTGTGTGATCTAAATCAATGATTTGAGTGTCTTGTTCTTGATAGTGATCTGTTTCTTGTGTTTCATTTGTGTCTACATCTGTGTCTTGGTGTCTCTGTTTGAGGCTTTGTTTCTGAGTGTGATCTTTTACTTTGAGGCTCTATCTCTGTGTCAGATTCTGTTTCTTGTGTTTGTTGCATTTGAGGCTGAATGTTTGGATGAGGTCTTGACTTCACTGAGGATTTTAAGTGTGCATAATGGTACCAGGCATCTTTTACTTTGATTTTTACAGATGTAGGTGTAACTAAGATTTTATCATGTGGTCCATACCATTTTGGTTCTAACACTGATCTTCT
Organism: Gracilinanus agilis; assembly: GCF_016433145.1. NCBI lineage: Eukaryota > Metazoa > Chordata > Mammalia > Didelphimorphia > Didelphidae > Gracilinanus > Gracilinanus agilis. The sequence goes on from NC_058132.1 coordinate 436,337,761, forward strand.
TGTGAAATTTCTGATATAGACTTTATCTCCAGGTTGATATTCATGTAGGCTAAAATCAAGTGGAATTCTTTGCTGTATTAAAGATAACATTTGTAATTCATCTAATCTCTCAATAAGGTAACATACTCATAGATTTTGCACTTGATTCCTAGATGTGATAGGTAATTAGTGTCTTGTGGAGCTTTTCCTACCAATGGTTGCTGTCTGTACAATAGTTCAAATGGTGACAAATGTGTTTCACTATTGGGCCGACTTCTTAAGTAGAAAAGCACCATAGGTAAGATATCTGGTCATTTAAGATGTCTTTCTGTACACAGCTTCCCGAACATTGATTTCAAAGATTGATTAGTGTGTTCAACATCTCCTGATGACTGAGGTCAATAAATAGAACATAGATGTCTCTTAATTCCTAGTAGACTTGCTTTAGAATAGAGTTTGCAAAGCGGCTACCAGAGTCAGATGAGATGACTGCTAGAATAGAGAATCTTGGAATTATCTCCCTCAGTAGCATCTTTGCCACAAAAAACTGAATCATTTTTCTTTGCTGGGAATGCCTTTGGCCATTTTGTCAGCTTATCTACTATCATGAGTATGTACCTATATTTCTGACATCTTGGCATCGTGACATAATCTATTTGCAAGCATTTAAACAGTGTGAAAGCTAATGGTTTTTCACCAGAGGCTTTGGTCTTAATTATAGCCTTGTTATACTGTTGGCACACTGTACAACTTTCACACACACACGTTTGGCTTCTATTGTCACACCTAAAGTGATCCAGCTCTTGTGGATTGTATCCAAAATTCCTAAAACTCCATAGTGGCCTTTCCTATGAATTGCTGCACAAGCAGCATGGTGCAGTAATTTCAGCAAAAATGGTTTTCCAGAGATAGACATCTGTACTCCATTCACTAGATTGGCTCCAAGGTTTTTCTGCCAATATTCCAATTCCCTTTGTGGATAAGCTTATAGTATTTGTGAAATATAGCTTTTGGTCCAAATCTAGCTGTAAACTTTGCACTGATGTCTACTCTGTAATTGCCTAGTTGTACTGGTCCCATTAGCTTCTGATGCACACTGCAGTGAATGGCAGATAACTTCGATGGTAATTGTATGGTCTGTAACAATTCATTTATCAGTTTCCCATATACTATTGTTTTCCCATTTGAATTTTGAACCCTCTTTTTTCAGATTTTTCCTGCTGTATGGACAACTCCAAAAGTGTATTTAGAATCTGTAAAAATATTCCCGGCTTGGTTTTTAGTGATTTGGAGAGCCCTTGTTAAGGCGTAAATTTCTGCACCTTGAGCTGAGATATTTGGCCCAAGTGCTGCATGCCATAAGGTTTCATTCTGGGTTGTGACTGCTGCTCCTGAAACTCTTTGCCCATTATGTTGGCAACTCAAGCCATCACAGAAGAGTGTGATGTCTGCTCTGTCCATAGGGATATTGGACATATCTGCTCTGGTCCTTTGCACGATTTCAAGTGTGTCACTACAACTGTGAAGGCTTTCACCTTCTAGTGGTAATTCAGGGATAAGAGTTGCTAGGTTAATGGTTTTACATCAATGGAAAGTCAAGTTCTTATTTGTTAGTAAAATTGCTTGGTACTGGGAGAGACGTTGAGATGTAAAGGCTTGCAGATTTGCATTCCTCAGTGTGGTTTCAAGGTGGTGTTGGGAATACAATCTTAGCTCCCCTCCCAGCACTAGCTTAGAACTTTTTCTGACCATCAGAGCTGCAGTAGCAATAATCTTTAAATAAGAAACCATTCCTTGGATAACTGGATCAAGCCTTGAACTCTAGTAGGCTATAGGTCTTAATTTGCTTCCTAAGTACTGTGTGAGCACTTCACAGGCAATTCTTTTATCCTCATGGATAAATAGATGAAAAGTTTTGCTGTGGTCTGGAATGCCTAATGCAGGAGAAGATAGAATTGCTCTCTTTAGCTTTTCAATGGCATGCTTGTCAGCTTCAGTGGTTATTTGATGTTTTTCCTGGTTAACTCTGTTAAATGTTTTGATATCAGAGAAAATACAGGGATCCACTGCCTACAAAAGCTGGTCATGCCAATTATTGCTCTTTTTTTCTTTTTGGTCTTAGGTAAGCTGAGTCTTTGTATGTCTTCGATTCTCTTTTTGGACATGCTCCTAGTTCCACCTTGCAATGTGAAACCACAAACTCAATTTTACTTTTTACCCACTGGACTTTATTTGTGGATATTTTGTGTCCTCTCCTATACAGTTCTTCTACAAGGTGAATGTCGTCTCTTTGACAGATATCTCCCATTGGTGACATTAGCAGGATGTCATCTACATAATGCACCAATTTGCTAGCAGTGAATGATATGGATTCAAGATCTTTTTGTAATATTTGGCAGAATACAGATCCACTATTTATTAAACTTTGTGGAAGACGCATTCATTGTAAAGTTTTATTTTCCCACAGAAAAGCAAATAATTTTGGGCTTTCCTTGTGGATTGGGATACTGAAATATATGCTGGAGAGATCAAAAGAGTGTACCATTTTGAATTGGGTATAATTTCTGCAATTATTTGTGATGGAGTTGCAATAACTGCATGGATTTGTTCTACATATGAGTTTATTGCCCTAAGATTCTCCACTGGGTGTTACCATCAGCATCTAACTTTGCCTTTTTTATTGGCAAGATAGGAGTATTAAATTCTGAAAATCCATGTATTAGTATGCCTTGACCTAAAAGGCTTTGAATTATCAGTCTTATTCCTGCCATTGCCTCTTTACTTAATTTAAATTGAGGAATCTTAGGTGGTGGCATTCCTCCTTTCACCTTTATCTTAACTGGCTAAGCAGATAGGATCCTACTCACATCTGATGAGTTACTAGCCCAGACCCCATTGGGCAGCATATCTGGAATCTTATAGATGTTATCTTGATCCAGTACTAAGATTGTGTGATCTTCTGCTATCCTATCTAAGCACAGTTTAGGATGAGGTTTCAGTGACCTTTTAGGGAGATGCAAGTATATTTCACCATTTGGCTCCCAATAGATTGTTGCGGCTAATTTACATAGGATATCTCTGCCTATAAGATTATTTGGACACAATGGTAAAAACAAGAATTGATGGTCAGATTCTATGGGTCCCAACTTGTTATAGGGGACTTGGAAAAGAGGTAATTTGGGGATTAGGTAGGATATAATAGGGAGATGCAGGATATAATATGAGGCTGAAGCTAGGGGTAATAACTGGTAGGATCAGGGAATAAGACATGGCAAGGGACCCAAGGCTAGAGGTAAACAAGGGAATAGACTAGGTAGTAGGGAAGTTAAGGCAATATAATGGATGAGGAAGGTTCAATGATGAAAAATTGTAGTTGAGGTGGTAGGAAAATAAGGGAATGTCTGAGTTCAGGGAGTATAACACTGAGGTAATAAGGATTGCCAGGGAGAGGATGAACTAATCTAAACTGGCAAACAGCAGCAGGGAATACAGACTGGGACTTAGGCTAAAGACAAAACACCGAAGAGAAATAGACTGATCCCTTCAAGTAAAAGACACTACACAGCCAAGTTAGAATGAGCCAAGACAGATTGAAATTGACTACAGGCTTTAGTTAGTATCACAGGAAGGGGCTGGGTTTGAAGTTACACTTTCTTCAAAATGGATACCTCGGCTTCCCTCAAACCCAGAGTATGTTGATTCTATTCCACTTCTTCCCTTTCTTACTAATTAACTAATGAAGTAACCAAAAGGTCTGTTTTAAACACAAAGGGGTTTATTGTCTTCTCAGGATAGATTGTCAGGGTAAAAGGATCAAGGAAGCCCTAACAGCTGCTTAGAGAAACGTCAAGTGGGGGAAGGGAAGCAGAAATGGGAGACTGAGAAAGGTTCTGCCTTTACTCAGCTCTCAAGGTGATTTTAAAATCAAAAGGGATTAGGATGATGGATATAAACCCTCCCTAGATAAATTACTGCAAGGGTAGGGCTAAACTCTCACAGATTTGAACTAACTCTCTGATTCACTCTCCTTATTCATTCCTTTCAGACATTTAGGTAAGGGAAATGAAGGTAGAAAATGAGGTAGGGTAGGGAGATTCAAAGGTTTTATCTAAATTAACAAATCTCAAAAAACTGCAAAACTAGGCTAAGGTTTCAATCCCCAGAAGGAGCTCTGCTGGACCCTGGTTCCCTCCACGAGTTCCCAGGTCTAACTGAAACTCTTCCAAGATTCTAAAACCTCTTAATTAACATAAGCACTCAGCAAAAGCCTGCAAACTGTTAAGCCCTTCTCTCTGTATCACAATATGCTCCTTTTCTTTTTAAAATTTGCAACTGGCCATTTTCGTAGTTACTAAAGTCTAAGGGAATACTACTCTTATACTAAGCTAAATTCTAAATAAGCTCTTATCCCTAACTAAGTTTGCAAAATAAGAAAAGGTTGCTATCTCCTAAACTATGCTAAACTAAACTAAGCTAAACTAAGACAGGCTAAGGTAAGAGCATAGGAAAGGAATGGGGATTTAAGTTTTGCAAAAAATTTTGAACAGAAAGGAAAATAAATTAAATTCAGACATTCACAAACATTTTAAGGCTAATATTAGCTAACTAGAACAAAGTAATGAATCCTATCTATGCATCTATCTAATTCTATGAACTAAGGAAAAATTAACTAAGAAAAATTTTGCAAATAAGCTTCTAAATTCTAGTTCACTTGCTAAAGTTAGTCTATGAATAGGTTAGTACTCATGCCTATGTTAGAAATGTTAGTAATAATAAGTAAGACTATATTATTTGTAAGTCTACTGGTTAAACCATAGACTTTTCTATGTATGATATTTACAAAGAAAATTTAGGAAAATTTGTCCCTGTACTAACTTACTAAACTAACTAAACTGTCCCTGTGTTTTAGTAAAACTTATTGCTAAGGATTAGTAAGCAAAATTACATATTTCCATGACATGTCAGGTGATTTGAGTAGAAGGTGTCTGAACCCAAGTAATAGAAATTCTGTACTAAGGCAGACACACTCTTCTCTCTAAAGTGTAAGTTTTGTGTTTCACATGTAAATGTGAAGTCAGGAAAATGTTTTATGTGTTGTCTAGTGACTTTTCCGTGTAATGATGTGTTACATATTTACTCCACTGGAATTCTTTTGCAATGTGCATGTACTGCTTAGATGGAATCTAATGTTGTGTGCAGTGAGAATTCTGTTGGGTGTAAGTTATCTCCTTCCAAATACATGTGTCCAATACTGATCCGATGTTCCTCTTTACAGTGTGGATGTCCTTCTTAAGATTGATGTAATTGGTCATGGATGTCTTTGTAGTTCTCAGGTTTGCTATCCTCACGAAGATCTGCAAAGTCAGCAACACCTCACTTGTGTTTGATGCACCAGCGCTTGTCAACTTGCACTTGCATTGTTTGATGCACCAGTGCTTGTCAACTTCTGACTTGGGTCAGGAACAAATTTTAAATGTCTACCAAATGTGATTATTTTCTCTTCTTTTCTTTTGTGGTTTAATAAAGATGATTATAGGTAACAAAAAAGTTCATGATTAAGTCTTTGTGCTTTCATTCATTCGTCATCATCAGTTTCTAGATCTGGTATTGATTGCAAATCAAATGTTGTGTCTTCTTTCATTGATTCTTTTCCATTATCATAATTATTTACAGATGATTCTTCTAAGTGATTGGAATTGGGATAATCATTTGGGTGTACAATTTAATTGTTTACTGGTTCTTGGTCTATTTCTGATTCTGATTCATGCTCTGATTGTTGTTCTGATTGCTGCTCTGTCTCTATGGTCTCATGTACAGATTTTGGATTTTCTGAGGGCTTGTTTGATTGATCAGTTGGTGCTAGTTGATCTTTGTGTTGTATAGTTTCTGGATCTTGTGGTTGTTGTTGGGACATGTCTTTTGCTGGCTTCACATGAGTGACATGGAACCAAGGATCCTTTCCTTCAATTTTGATTGCACTTGGAGTTGTTAAAATAATTTGGAAAGGTCCAACCCACTTGGGTTCTAACACAGACTTCCTAGTGAAGTTTCTGGTATAAACATAATCTCTGGGTTGGAAGTTGTGTAGATTAAAATCAAAGGGTACTCTTTGATGTATCAAGCCTAATTTGTGGAGTTGATTTAAATGTTGTTTGAGTAATTTGGTATATTCGTAGAGTTTGCATTCCATTCCTAGGTGTAATGATTTGTGAATGCTTTAAGGTGCTTTGCCATGGAATGGTGAATGTCCATACAGCATTTAAAATGGTGAAATGTGTGTGATGCTGTTGGGTTGGCTTCTTAGGTGGAATAATGCTAATGGTAATGCATCAAGACATTTCATGTGAGATTCTGCACATAATTTTGCTACAAGATTTTTCAGAGATTTATTCACCCGATCAATCTGTCCGCTGGACTGGGGCCTAAATATTGAGTGAAGATGTCTCTTAATTCCTAATGTTTCAAAAACTGTAGCTAAAATCTCATTCACAAAATGGGACCCAGAATCTGACACAATATGTAATGGTATAGAGAATCTAGGTATTAATTCTCTCAGTAAGATTTTCACAACAAAAGCTGAGGTGTTACATTTTGCTGGAAAAGCTTCTGGCCATTTAGTTAATCTATCCACTATTACTAAAGCATATCTATAACCTTTACTCCTTGGAATTGTGATGTAATCAATTTGTAAGCATTCAAATAGTGTGTAAGCTAAAGGTTTTCCTCCCAGACTGCGAACTTTTGTGATTGTCTGGTTGTAATGCATACAAATTTTGCACCTCTGTGAAATTCTCATAGCAACTTCATATATGCCCCTTGCATTCCAATACCTATTTATAGAATCTGCCATGCCCAGAGTTCCATAATGCCCTTTCTGGTGTAGTGCATTGCAAAAGGTGAAATATAGGGATTTAGGTAACATAGGTTTTCCATTTGCTCCTAACCAAACTCCTTTAACAAAGTATGCACTGTGATGTTTCTTCCAATCCTTCACTTCCTTTGGGGAAGTGATATCATCTTCCTCCACCAAAGATAAGTTCAGAATTGTAAGTGGTCCATACTTTGGTTGTATTTAGCTGTGATGTCTGCACATTTGTTCCCTAATTCCACTGGTCCTTGGATTTTTGTATGAACTTTGCAATGGATGACTGACACTTGGGTTGGTAATTGGATTGCATCTAACAACTGATTAATTAAATTGCCATATGCTATTTGTTTTCTATTGGATGTAATGAAGCCTTGATTTCTCCAAATTTCAGCAGAATGATGCACGGCTGAAAAAACATAACGCAAATCGGTAAAAATATTAGCTTTGCAATTTTCTGCAAGTTTCAGAGCATATATCAAACCTACTAATTCTGCTCCTTGAGCACTCATGGTAGATGGTAATGATGACTACCAAAGGGTCTCGGAGGTTGTCACTACGGCTGCTCTGGTATATCTCTGATTGTCTACTATATATGATGATCCATCTGTGAATAAGGTAATATTGGGGTCTTTCATTGGCTTATCATCTAAATCAGGTCTTGTTTTATGCACGATGTTAAGTGCATCTTCACAGATGTGTAGACTTTCTCCTTCCAGAGGTAAATCTGGAATCAGAGTAGCAGGATTTATGTTTCTGCACCGGTGAAAAGTTATCTTTTCATTAGCCAACAGGATTGCTTGATATCGTGGTAATCTTTGAGAAGTGAATGCCTGCAAGTTGGTGTTTCTCAAAGTAGATTCTACTTGGTGTTGGGAAAATACTTTCAGTTCACTCCCTAATACCAAGGATGTAGACTTTCTAATCATGATGGCTACAACAGCTATGGCTTTTAAACAACTAGGCATACCACAAATCACTGAATCTAACTTAGAGCTGTAGAAAGCAACTGGTCTAAGTCTATTCCCAAATGTTTGTGTGAGAACACTGGAGGATATCCCTTTATCTTCATGCACATAAAGTTGGAACAGTTTGTCATGATCAGGGATACCTTAGGCTGGAGCTGATAGAGTAAGTGATTTCACTTTCTCTAATGCATGGGTATGATCTTTATTCAACTTTAATGGTTCTGGAACTTCCTTCCTCGTTAGCTCTATCAGAGGTCTTGCAATGTGAGCATAACCTAGAATCCAGTTTCTACAGAAGCTTGTTATTTCTATGATTGCCCTGAGTTGCTTTTTGGTCTTTGGCAAACTCAAATTTTGTATATCTTGTGTTCTCATTTGGGAAATTCTTCTGGAGCCTTTCTCTGGGATGAATCCTAAATAATTTACTTTTTCCTTCACAAATTGAAGTTTCAATTTGGAAATTTTATGGCTCCTTTTGCCTAGCTCTTTGATTAAGTGTATGCTATCAGTGTAACAGACTTCAGTAGATGGTGACATTAGCAGGATGTCATCAACACAATGTACCATTTTGCTGTTAAGGAATGTTATTGACTCAAGATCTCTCTGCAGAATTTGGCAAAAGACCAAAGCTGAATCAGAGAACTCTTGGGGCAAATGAGTCCAATAGATGGATTTACCTTCCCATGAGAAAGCAAACAGCTTCTGGCTGTCTCTGTGCAGGGGAACAGAGAAGTACGCAGAGCTCAGGTCCAGAACAGTAAACCAAGCAGCTTCAGGTGAAATGGCTGCAATGATTTGTGATGGACGTGGTACCACGGCATAGGTCTTTTGCACATGGTTGTTTATTGCTCTGAGATCTTGCACTAAACACCATTGAGTCTTCACATCAGGAGATGATTTGGGTTTCTTCACTGGCATGATTGGTGTATTGTATTGTGAAAATCTATATTTTAATATATCCTTCTTCAATAAACTCTCTACGATGGGTTTCACTCCTTCTATAGCCTCTTGACTAAGTCTGAACTGAGGAATTCTTGGAGGTAAACCTTCTTTTACCTCTATCTTTACTGGTTCCACTGACAATATCCTGCCCACCTCATTTGAATTTTTAGCACACACATAATCTGGAATATCATCTGGAACCTCATAGATGTTATCAGTTGATTGGTATGGTGGTTCCTCACTACATGTGTCTAAAAATAAAATGGGATGGTGTTTCAGAGGTCTCTTGGGTATGTGTAAATAAATTTGTCCATCCGGTTTACATTGGATGGTGGCCAATTTGCATAGGAGATCTCTTCCCACAAGGTTTGAAGGACATGATGGCATCAATAGGAAGGTGTGTTCAAGAGTTAGAGGTCCTAATTTTAGCATTTTAACTTTTAGCTTCGGGACTTGTTGTGCTACTCCAGAAGCTCCTCTTCCTCTTAAACTGCCTTGAAATTGACATCCTTCAGGTGGTTCTAATAGTACGGAACAAGTTGCACCCTTGCCCAGTAGTCCCTCATAGTGTACTCCCCCAATTTTTAGGGTAACTAATGGTTCTCCACTGTCATTGGACTTCACTAGCACTAAGGGTAATAAAGAATCCTCAGTATTTTGTGTACACTTATCATTAATTCTGTGTTGCATATGGTCTTCTGTCTCTAAACCCAAAATTCCTATAGCACCATTAGGCAAGTTCAGTTTAGAATCAGGATTACAGAAAGTAGGCTTAAAGATCATTCTCTCATTGAGAGCTTGTAAGTCATTGTCATTTTTTCAAATTTCATGTTGGGTTTCACTAAGGGCTTCAGAAGTGGAGGTTTGATTTGATTTGCCTTCCACTCTGCTATTTAAAGAACTATCAAGCCTCAAATCAGCAATTTTTCCCTCAGTAGTATCCAGGAATGTATGATAGTTAGATTGTGTTCCCTTCAACACTTCAGGTACAACTGAAACTCTTCCAAGATTCTAAAACCTCTTAACTGACATAAGTACTCAGCAAAAGCCTGCAAATTGTTAAGCCCTCCTTTCTGTATCACAAACTTTACCATTTTGGGTTGAAATTTTGGTGCAATTTGGCCTGATGCTCCTTTCACTATAACTGATCCAAGCATCTCACAATCTCTAGGGACATTCTTTAAACAATTTATATCTGCTCCCATAATTATTATCCCATTTATATACTCATCATTGATTTGAATTGTGATTAATGGTTCCTTAGTGCTTTTGTTATGCAAAGGTAATATCTGTCTGTCTTGTTTTAGTGGCAGTGTAGTAATGGTTTTAGAATCTAATACCTCTCTATTAGGAGATATACTGTAACCTGGTGATGAATCTACTTCCGCTAAAATGGATGCCCTCATGTGCACTTCCTGTTGGATGTCTGATTCTGCCCCTCCCCCTTGCTGTTGGGTTTCTGAGCCTAGACTGGAAAATGGCTTCTCTTGGACTATTATTTGAGATCTATCAGTTTCTCCCTCCACCCCAGGGCTTTGTAAGTCTTCTTCCATGGTTCCAGGGAAAGGATTAGGTCTATTTTCCTTCCCTCTCACCAGGACTTGAAGTCTCAGCCCTGTGTGTGAGGTATTTTTGAAGTTATAGATGTCCAAGGGTAAGCTTGCATCTGCGAGTCTTGGTTTCACATTGTCCTCCATTTTAAAAAGTTTTTCTCTTGCTAGCTGTTTTGAAACTAAGGGACTTGCTACATTGTTTCTAGGCTTGAAACTTTTAGCTTCAGGGTTTAAGCAGAAATGTATCCCTCTTGCTAATGTTATAATGCTCTCTGAGCTAGAGGTTTGAATCTGAAACAGTGCTTTCCACGAGAGAATTGTCCCCATAAATATGTCTATGCAACTCTCTCAATTCATCTTCCATCTCTAACTCAGCAGTGGACTTTTGTCTTTTCTCTAAGTGTGGTTCATTGATTTTCCCTCATTGATGTCTACCAATATTTGAGCCTCATTTTCCCCTTTGAGCTGTCTGCTCTTTCTGCATTTTTCCTTGATTGGTATGTATTTCAGCTTAAACTTCATGTTATATTCCTAGGCCTGGCTCCCATTTTCAAATATTTTTCCATTTCATCTAGAGATGGTTTATCTGAGTTTTTACAATCATGTTAGCAGCAAGCCTGTGGTTTTTGAGGTTTGCCTGCCCATTTGCTGTTAATGTAGGTTTTCTTGTATTTATCAATTCTATCCTTAGTAAAATCAATTTGGTTCCTAAATCTACAGTTCTTAGTTAAATGACCTAGTCTCAAATATAAATAACATCTGGAAATTGAATTATTTGATTTCATTTCTTCTGACTGTAATAGGTGTTTTGGGGTTTATATTCTCTATTTTTAGTGATTTGCAAAGCATAATTCCTGAACTCTTGTTGGTCTCTCTCTCAGTCCCGTTCTCTCTTTGCTTCCTTCAACTCCCTCTTTAAATCTGGAATGGTCCAGTCTTTTTCTGAGTCCAGTTCATGCCTAATTTGTTGTTCTTTTTGTTTGGATCTATATATATATATACATACACATATATGGTATGTTTCCTTATGTCCTCTAAAGATAGTTCCTCCCATTGTGGGGAACTCTGTCTGAAGTAGACTTGAATTGGTACACTAGTTCCCTTGATAAATTGTCTTTTGATGTGGGGTAAAGCTTCTTCTGCCTGATCTCTATTGAATCCCAGGAGATTTTCTGAGTTTTCTACTAGCCTATCCAGGAACAAACTTGGGTGTTCATCCTCAGCTTGCCTCATCCTTTCATATTTGTTCCACCCATTTAGTCTTTTTCCTTGTGTCTTTACCGCCTCTAGTAGGTCTGCTCTGCATTTAATCAATTCTCTCATATTTGCTGGTGAACTCAGGTCTATTTCTGCATGATCACATGGCCAATCCATCAAATCTCTATTAGATCTTGTTTCCTCAATAAATTTAGCATTTTCACTTGGTGTAAAAAAATTCAAGTATAAACTCAAAGCAGAGTATGACGGATTGAAGATGGAAAGTGCGTTTTAATTCTTTTGCCGATTTATAAGGGGACAGGAAGAATTTGAGAAACCTCCTCTTTAACACTTCTAGGTCTTCTGCTGTGAATGCTTTGCAAGTTTTTATGTTCACGGCTTCCCCATCTGGTTTAAATTGCATTTGGCCCATGATTGGGAACAAGGACATGGTGGTAGATACCATTGCTCCACTCTCTGTCTGTGGAGCTTCATTTATCTCTTGTTCATTTTGTGTACCAGAATCTACCTTGGGAGATTTTTTTTCTAGTATTTTATATGTATAAAACACTTAACAAACATTTTTTATTGGATTCTCATAACAACTGAAGTGGTAGATTTTAGAAGCAAGGCAATTAAGATGAGATAATAAATAGTTTTGCAAGAGGATCTCGCAAACTCTTAAGTCCTTAGCCGATTGGAAGTTGCAAGCAAGGTTTAGAATGTAGGGCATGAGGGCACAGTTCTGTTTCGTGGCAGGTGGGAACACTGGGTTGGCAGGAAGGCAGGTTTTTCTCTATTTTTTAAACATTTATTAATATTCATTTTTTAGTAAAGTTAAAATTGTTACATGATTCATGCTCCTACTTTCCCCTTCACCTCTTACTCTACCCCCACCTCTGTCCGATGCGCATTTCCCCTGGTTTTAACATGTGTCATTGATCAAGACCTATTTCCTAATTGTTGATCATTGCATTGGCATGGTAGTTTCGAATCAAAATCCCCAATCATGTCTGCCTTAACCCATGTGTTCAAGCAGCTGCTTTTCTTCTGTGTTTCCACTCCTGCAGTTCTTCCTCTGAATGTGGGTAGCCTTCATTTCCAAAAATTCCTCAGAATTGTCCTGTATCATTGCATTGATGCTAGTACAGAAGTCCATTACATTCTATTTTACCACAGTGTATTGGTCTCTGTGTACAATATTCTTCTGGCTCTGCTCCTTTCACTCTGCATCAATTCCTGGAGGTTGTTCCAATTCACATGGAATTCCTCCAGTTTGCTATTCCTTTAAGCACAATAGTATTCCATCACCAGCATATAACACAATTTGTTCAGCCATTCCTCAATTGAAGAATATACCCTGCTTTTCCAGTTTTTTGCCACCACAAACAGGGCAGCTATGAATATTTTTGTACAAGTCTGTTTATCTATGAATTCTTTCAGGTACAAACCCAACAATGGTATGGCTGGATCAAAGGGCAGGAATTATTTTGTAGCCCTTGGAGCATAATTCCAAATTTCCAGCCAGAATGGTTGGATCAGTTCACAACTCCACCAGCAATGCATTAATGTCCCAATTTTGCCACATTCCCTCCAGCATTCATTACTCTCCCCTTCTTTCATTTTAGCCAATCTGCTAGGTGTGAGGTGATAACTCAGAGTTGTTTTGATTTGCATTTCTCTAATTATTAGAGATTTAGAACACTTTCTCATGTGCTTATTGATACTTTTGATTTTTTCCCAATTTGTTGTTTCCCTTCTGATTTTGGCTGCATTGTTTTTGTTTGTATAAAAGCTTTTTAATTTAATATAATCAAAACAATTTATTTTACATTTTGTAATTTTCTCTAACTCTTGCTTGGTTTTAAAACCTTTCCTTTCCCACAGATCAGACAAATATACTATTCTGTGTTCACTTAACTTATTTATACTTTCCCTCTTTATATTCAAGTCATTCACCCATTCTGAAATTATCTTGGTGAGGGTGTGAGATGTTGATCTAAACCTAATCTCTCCCATATTGTTTTCCAAATTTCCCAGCAATTTTTGTCAAATAGTAGATTCATGTCCCAAAAGTTGGGCCCTTTGGGTTTATCATAAACTATCTTGCTGATGTCACTTACCCCAAGTCTATTCCACTGATCCTGCCTTCTGTCTCTTAGCCAGTACCATACCGTTTTGATGACGACTGCTTTATAGTACAGTTTAATATCTGGTACTGCTAGGACCCTTCCTTCACATTTTTTTTCATTATTTCCCTTGATATTCTTGATCTTTTGTTATTCCAAATGAACTGTGTTATAATTTTTCCTAATTCAGTAAAAAAGTTTTAGGTAGGGCACTAAATAGGTGAATTAATTTGAGTAGAATGGTCATTTTTATTATGTTAGCTTGTCCTACCCATTAGCAATCAATGTTTTTCCAGTTGTTTTGATCTAGTTTTAATTGTTTGAAAAGTGTTTTGCAGTTGTTTTGTATAATTGCTGTGTTTGTTTTGGTAGATAGATTCCTAAGTATTTTATATTGTCTAGGGAGATTTTAAATGGTGTTTCTCTTTCTACTTCTTGCTGCTGTGAAGTGTTGGAAATATATAGAAATGCTGATGATTTATGTGCATTTATTTTGTATCCTGCAACTTTGCTAAAGTTGTTGATTATTTCTACCAGCCTCTTAGTTGATTCTCTAGGATTTTTTAAGTATACCATCATATCATCTGCAAAGAGTGATAGCTTAGTCTCCTCATTGCCTATTTTGGTACCTTCAATTTCTTTTTCTTCTCTAATTGCTATTATTAGTGTTTCTAGTTCTATGTTGAATAACAGAGGTTATAATGAGCATCCTTGTTTCATTCCTGATCTTATTGGGAAGGCTTCTAATTTATCCCGACTACATATATTGCTTGTTGATGGTTTTAAGTATATACTGTTTATTATTTTTAGGAAAGGTCCTTCTATTCCTATATTTTTCAGTGTTTTCAATAGGAATGGATGCTGTATTTTGTCAAAGGCTTTTTCAGCATCTATTGAAATAATCATGTGATTTTTGTTGATTTGCTTGTTGATATGGTCAATTATGTAGATGTTTTCCTAATGTTGAACCCCCCTTGCATTCCTGGTATAAATCCCACCTGATCATGGTGAATGATGCTCTTGATTACTTACTGGAGTCTCTTTGCTTATTTTCTATTTAACATTTTTGCATCTATATTCATTAGGGAGATTGGTCTGTAGTTTTCTTTCTCTGTTTTTTTATCTACCTGGCTTTGGAATCAGTATCATATTTGTGTCATAAAAGGAATTTTCTAGGACTCCTTCTTTGCTTATATCAAATAATTTGTATAGTATTGGGATTAGTATTGATCTTTGAATGTCTGATAGGATTCACTTGTGAATCCATCAGGCCCTGGCGATTTTTTTCTTATGGAATTCTTCGATATTTTGTTCAATTTCTTTTCCTGATATGTGATTATTTAGGTATTCTATTTCTTCTGCTGGTAATCTAAGCAATTTTATTTTTGTAACTATTCATCCATATCTCCTAGATTGCTACATTTATTGCCATATAATTGGGCAAAATAGTTTTTAATGATTGCCTTAATTTCCCCTTCATTAGAGGTAAGGTCTCCCTTTTCATCTTTCATACTGTCAATTTTGTTTTCTTCTTTCCTTTTTTTATTAGATTGACCACTACTTTGTCTATTTTATCTGTTTTTTCAAAATACCAGCTTCTAGTCTTATTTATTAATTCAATAGTTCTTTTACTTTTGATTTTGTTAATTTCTCCTTGACTTTAAGTATTTCTAAATTAGTTTTCATCTGAGGATTTTTAATTTGCTCGCTTTCTAATTTTTTATGTTGCATACCCAATTCATTAATCACTGTCCTCCCTAATTTGTTAATATATGCACTCAAGGATATAAATTTACCCCTGAGTACCGCCTTGGCTGCATCCCACAGAGTTTGGTAGGATGTCTCATCACTGTCATTCTCTTCAATGAAATTGTTGATTGTTTCTATGATTTCTTCTTTTACTAGCTGGTTTTGGAGAATCATATTATTTAATTTCCAATTAGTTTTTGATTTGCCTGTCCATGTGCCTTTACTAATTATTATTTTTATTGCATTATGATCTGAGATGGTTACATTTATTATTCCTCCACTTTTGCATTTGTTTGCACTCTTTCTATGCCCTATTACATGGTCAATCTTTGTGAATGTACCACGTGCAGCTGAAAAGGTGTATTCCTTTTTGACCTTATTTATTTTTCTCCACATATCTATTAAATCTATTTTTTCTAGGATTTCATTCACCTCTCTTACCTCTTCCTTATTTATTTTTTGGTTTGATTTATCTAGATCTGAAAGAGGAATATTTAGATCTCCCACTAGTATGTTTTTACTATCTATTTCCTTCTTGAGCTCTGCCAGCTTCTCCTTTATGAATCTGGTTGCTATGCCATTTTGTGAATACATATTGATCAATGTTGTTTCCTCATTGTCTATACTGCCTTTTATCAGGGTGTAATTACCTTCCCTGTCTTTTTTTAATCATATCTATTTTTACTTTGGCTTTGTCAGAAATCATGATCTCCACTCCTGCCTTCTTTTTCTCATTTGATGCCCAAAAGATTTTGCTCAAGCCCTGAACCTTAAACTTGTGTATGTCCACCCACCTCATATGTGTTTCTTGTAGACAACATATGGTAAGAGTTTGGTTTCTAATCCACTCTGCTATTTGCTTCCTTTTTATGAGTGAGTTCATCCCATTCACATTCAGAGTTATAATTATCAGTTGTGTATTCACCAACATTTTGGTATCCTCTTCTTGTTCTACTCCTTCTTCTTAAACTATTTCCTTTTAAACCAATGGTTTGCTTTCAGCCAGTAACCCTTGTCCCCATCCTTGATTAACTTCCCTTTCTAACCCTTCCTTTATTATTCTCCTCTTTTTTATTTTTTATTTTTAAGGTCTAGTCAATTCCTTCCCCCTTCTTCTCCCCCTCCCTTTTTTGGCCTCCCTACTACCCTCCTCCCCTTGGTTTATCCTTTCTGATTTTCTCAGTAGGCTTAGATAGTGTTTTATATCCCAATGGATAACATAGCTACTCTTCCCTCTCAGGGTTAATTACACCCAGAGTAAGGTTTAAATATTACTTCTTAATCCTCTCTTCCTCTCCTTCTTATAATAGTATTCATCCCTAACCCTTCCATTGGTCTCTACATGTGTCATAGATTATCTTATTTTTCTCACTCATTCAAGTTTCTCTTGGTGTCCTCTACTATTCACCCCTCTCTTTTCCACCCCCATATCATCTTAGACCATTTAGTATTCTAACCTCTCCCTGTATATAATTCTTCTGATTACTATAATAGTGAATTAAATAATAGTGAATAAAGTTCACTACAGAGAATTATACATAACATTTCTCCACATAGGAATACAGATAATTAGATCTTATTGAAGCCCTTAAAGAGGCAAATTTTAAAAATAAGAGTTTTCTTTCTTCCCCTCTGTTTCTTATTTACCTTTTTATGTTTCTCTTGATTTTTGTGGTTGGATATCGAACTTTCCATTTGGTACTGGTCTTTTCTGTGCAAATACTTGGAAATCTTCTATCTTCTTGAATGCCCAAACTTTCCCCTGGAAGTATATAGTCAGTTTTGATGGGTAGGTTGTAGACCCAGTTCTCTTGCCTTTCTGAATATCATATTCCAAGCTTTGCAGTCTTTTATTTTGGAGGCTGCCAGATCCTGTGTGATCCTGATTAGTGCTCCTTGATATCTGAATTGTCTCTTTCTGGCTTCTTGTAAGATTTTTTTCTTTTACTTGGAAGCTCTTGAATTTCTCTATTATATTCCTGGAGGTTGTCTTTTTCAGGATCTAGTGTAGAGGGTGATCTATGGATCCTTTCAATGTCTATATTGCCCTCTTGTTGTAGAACTTCAGGGCAATTTTGCTGAATAATTTCTTTTAGTATGGAGTCCAAATTTCTATTAATTTCTGCTTTTTCAGGAAGACCAATGATTCTCAAATTGTCTCTTCTAGCCCTTTGTTCTTGATCTGTCAATTTCTCATTGAGATATTTCATGTTTCCTTCTATTTTTCAGTCTTTTGACTTTGTTTTATTTGTTCTTGCTGTCTTGAGAAATTATTAACTTCTAACTCCTCAATTCTAGCCTTTAGGGACTGGTTTTCGGTTATAATCCTTTGGTTTCCCTTTTCAATCTGGTCATTTCTGGTCTTCAGTTGACTTGCATCACTTTCTAATTGTGAAATTCTGCCTTTTAAACAGTTATTTTCTTGCCAGATCTCTTCCATCTTTCTCATCATCTCAGATTTGAACTCTCCAATAGCTTGTGACCAGTTTTCATTATTTTGGGAAGGTTTAGATGTGATTACTTGTTTGTTCTCCTCTGCTGTTTGCTCTGCTGTCTGGAATTTCTCTGTGTAAAAGCTGTCCAGTGTTACAGATTTCTTCTTGATGATCTTTCTCTTTTGGAGTTCTTGTCTCTCGCTTGCCATTGTTAGCCCTGAGCCCTCTCAGGTTTATCCTCATATCCAGAGTCTGTTTGTGCTCTCTAGGCTCCTGAAGTCTCAGATCTTGTTGTTCTCAGGGTCAAGCCTCCTGGTGTCCCCCTTATTTGTTCCTTTTTCTGAGGCTCCTTTAACAGTTTCAGGGTGCTGTTTCCACAGTTGTGCACCCCTCTGCACTGGGTCCTCATTCAAGGTCCACTCCTGTGCTCAGGATCCAAGTCCGCTCCTGGGCTCAGGATCCGAGTCTGCTCCTCGGCTTAGGATCCATGGATGCAAGAGCCTGCACTTGTGCCTGATCTCAGGGTCTGTGTTCAGCGTCCACACGTTCTTTAGCCTTTTGGGGTCTTAAGTCTTACTGCTATCAGGAATAGGCCCTGGTGACCCTAGGAAGCTGCCAAGGACTTAATGGGTGCCCCAAGCTTGCTCTAGCTCTTGTGTTCTAGCTTTGGCACTGTAGGTGGTTTGGGGTGTGCAAGGGGGTTGCTCAGCTTGTGTTTTAGTGAAAGTTGTTTCACTCCCTTATAGCATGGAAATGCCCCAATTCCACGTACCTTCAATGTTGCGCTCTATTGTGGAGTCCCTTCATTCATTCCTCTGGATTTGTTTTTATGTCTTCTTGAGGAGTCGTATATATTTCAATTAGGAGAGGTTAAGCAGCTGCTTTTTACTCACCTGCCATCTTAACCAGGAACTGCGAGTTTGTTTTGCCTTTGGTCTATATGTGCTTTTTTTTTTTTTTTTAATTTTAAACCCTTAACTTCTGTGTATTGACTTATAGGTGGAAGATTGCTAAGGGTAGGCAATGGGGGTCAAGTGACTTGCCCAGGGTCACACAGCTGGGAAATGTCTGAGGCCGGATTTGAACCTAGGACCTCCTGTCTCTAGGCCTGGCTCTCAATCCACTGAGCTACCCAGCTGCCCCGTCTATATGTGCTTTTAATGATTTCTAGTTGCATAATTGTATGATTGTCTAGAGCCTGTCCTTGTTTGATTTTGTTATTGATTTTAATCATCAATTTAAGTTGTTCCTTCATTAAAGTGACCATATCTCCATTGTTCTTGCCTTTGCCAAAGAGTAGTTTGGTTAGGTTTTTCAGTGCCACGAATCCTTGAATTATTGTTACTAATGTCACTACTATGGCTGATAAGTAGGATATAAACACTGCCATTGTCAGTGTAAGGTATTTGTATGTGTCATAAATTGTCAAAATCTTCATAAAATAGTCAGGAATCACATAAAACCATAGCCTAATTACTCCTTGAGTAAAGGAATACATAAACATGGAGATGGTGGTTAGCATGAAGATTGCTCTAGCTAAACCCATTTTCCCTTTTACTATTTGAATTCTCTTTCCCTTTTGCCTAGGCTCTTTGTCTGGCTATGCCAAAAACTGTTATAAACAGAGATGAATTTATACTATTACTAGTTATTATAATTGTTACTAATCAGGGAATGTGTGCTTTGGCTTCCCTTGATGGCTGGTGCAGGGACACCTGAGTCCTGTCACTCAGCTAGATGTTATAATAACTGCCCTTTTTTATAACAGTGCCAAGGTAGGATCCCTAAAGGTCAGTGCATGGGTAACCCTTTTAGGTCCCACCTGGGGTTGGATTGAATATTAGTATTGGGCTCTATTAGCCTTGGATAATGTTCATCTGACTGTGTTGCTCCCTCCCAAGAGTTGTGATGCAATAACTACTCAAGGAAGGCACTTAATAATCTTTATTTATGATGCTGATGAGGGAAAGAAATGATCAGGAACAGATTGGAAATAGGAGACCCTGTCACTAAAGCTATGACACTAATCCCTGTTATGTTTGTAATAACAGGGATGTTTGGGAAGCTGATGGACTGGCCTGAACTAGGAGCCTGCGAGACTCACTTCTCCCCCACCAACAGGCTTGAGTGAGTAGGGAAGAGGTAAGGTACTCCTTGCTCTCAAACCCCTCCCCTCCAGCACTTGGTTTTCAGTTGACTATGGAGGCAGGCCAGTGTGTCTTCAGACAGGACCCAGGAGAGCCAATCTCTAATGATGTTCACTTTCTCCACTTATATTCTTCACAGGTTTGATTGAGGGACCAAGGGGAAGCTTGATCTCTTGATTTAAAGGACTGAGAAGGATCTGACTTCTTAGACTGGCAACTGAAAGGTACCAAGCTTAATGGCAGTAGTGAGTATACCCAAATAATACCCAGGAACAGCTATTAAAAGATGGAGTTTATATTGATAAAAGGAGGAAGGGATAGGCAATGAGGGAGTTACTAGGTTTTGGATAAGGTCTGGGAAGCCCTGAACTGTCAGGTAGGAATTGCCCCCCCCCCAGGAGGGAGTGGCAGACTTAATATCTAACTGGCCCTCTAAGCTTATAGTAATCACTTCTAATATCTAAATATCTAAATAACTATTATATTGATCCTGGAAAGGTCTAATCCCACTAGAAAGGCAAACTCCTGAGTAGAAAACACAATGGCTTTTGCCACTATGGCCTCCCAGGCAAACCCCAAACCAGGAACAGCGAGCAGAGAGACATGCTCACTTCAACCCCTAGGAATCAACTGTTTAACTCCTTTCCAACTGTCCCCTCACCCAGAGTTCTTCGGGGAGCGGGGGTTTCCTGGAATTCTGGGTGAGTCTTGACCCTGTATTTTGCAGGAATTGCATCCTGCCATTTTCCATATTACATCCCTCAGGACTGTAGGCTGTTTCAGTAATGCTAGAACTCTTGTTCTTCACCTCCTCTGGCTCAGCTTGGCCACAGCCAAACCAGAGTAAGCAATCTGCTTGGTTGACACAGATATTGATGATCCCTCTCAGCTTCTTACTGCCAGTTGTTATGTCAGTTCTACAGCTTTCAGGAAATACCTCCCTTACCACCCTTTGCTTCTTCTCCTTCCCTCTTTCCAGTTACCCCCTGGGCCCTGGATACCTAAATATCTAGTGTTAGTTTAGATGCCAAAATATCTAGGGGAATTGGGAGAGAACCAGAATCTCTATGGTCAGACCCACAGGTCAATCAATGTCCAAGATCAGATTAATGTTTAAGGTAAGGGTTTCAGGCAAAAGCAAAAGCCAAAAGCAAAAGCCCAAAGGCCCTGTCAAATGGCTATCAGGGTATTTATACCCTCTGGCCAATTGCCTTTCCTCTTGTCCTCATGGCATCTGGGAACATTCCGATGTCTTTGTCTATCAATCAAGGTGTGATTCTCAACTCCCAGAGTTTAAGACAGGTATCACCTCACACCTAGCAGATTGGCTAAAATGACAGCATGGGAGAGTAATGAATGTTGGAGGGAATGTGGCAATTAAGACATTAATGCACTGCTGGTGGAGTTGTGAATTGATCCCACCATTCTGGATGGCAAATTGGAACTCTGCCCAATGAGCTCTAAAAGATTGCCTGCCCTTTGATCCAGCCATAACTTTGCTGGGTTTATACCCCCAAAGAGATCATAGGGAAAAAACCATGTACAAATATATTTATGGGTGTGCTCTTTGTGGTTGCAAAATACTGGAAAACGAGGATATGCCCCTCAATTGGGGAATGGTTGAACAAATTGTGGTATATGTTGGTGATTGATTGTGCTCAAAGGAATAGCAAACTGGAGGAATTCCATGGGAACTGTAATGACCTCCAAGAATTGATGCAGTGTGAAAGGAGCAGAGCCAGGAGAACATTGTACACAGAGACCAATACACTGTGGCAAAATTGAATGTAATGGACTTCTGTACTAGCAGCAATGCAATGATCCAGGACAATTCTGAGGGATTTATTGAAAAGAACGCTACCCACATTCAGAGGACGAACTATAGTAGTGGATACACAGAAGAAAAACATGGATTGATGTGGACATGATTTGGGATGTAAACTCTAAACAACCACCCTAGTACAACTATCAATAATATGGAAATAGATCTTGATTGATTACACATCAAAAAAAAAACAGTGGAAATGTGCATAGGCTACGCTGGGAGGGGGGAGGTTTGGGTAAAGGAAATAAGAACATGAATTATGTAACCATGGAAAAATTTTTTTCTAAAAAATAAAAATTTTTAAATAGGAAAAAAATTTAAAAAATAAAAAAAGAGAAAGAAAATAAATTTGGCTACTGTTCTTTCCCAAGTAGTCAATGACATTGGAAGAATAAAACCAATCTTTTTTTTTCTCTGCCACAGATCTACACCACATAGGTAGGTAAAAGTAAATCAATCTGACCAGATTTTGTGGGTCAGAATTAGTACGTTTGCTGGAGGTAGACCCAGTTGAAGTTTCTTTAAATGTCCTTTAAATTCATCAATTTGAAATAGGGGATTTTAAAAAGCAGTTTCAGAAAAGTAAAAGACTACGTTTTTTACAGTCTGGAACTACATCATCTGTGTAGTAATAGCACTTTACCAGATTGTTTCAGTACAAATTTAATACATTGATTTATGAACCATAGAAGTAATGTTCCCTTTATTGTAAGGCAGAGTACTAAAGAGTTTTAAATGGTAAAAATGATTAAGTTTTATCTCATATAAAAACAAATTAATCAATTTCTACAAATATCTATAAAATGTAGTGTTATGAAGAAATTAGGATTTTAAAGTAAGGTAGCAGCCAGAGCTGTCAAGCAAGACCTGAAAATTCCAAGTATGGAACAGTGGTAAGAGAAGATGGCTTTTCATGTGTGACTGGTAACTAATGGCAGTTAGGGAACTTGGCGTAACTGTCTGAGGGAAGAACTAGGCAAAGTGGTTTGTCTCCAGCAAGAAACCATCTGTCCAGTGAGAAAGCTCAGGTTGAGCATTGAATTTAGTTTTCTATGGTGGACATGCAAACTAGTTCTTCTCCCTGACTTCATTACCCTTTGGATTTAATTGCTGTGATACCTGAGGTCCTGAGGAGCTTAGATCATCTGCATCAGGAACACCAATAGTGCATGCAGGAATAGTATCTGAGTCGTTGGAAGAGATCCAAAAGCCTAAACAGCTAGTGGTAATCCTTTGCAAAAGCCATACTTGTGGTAGAGATTCAGTCTCTAAATGTAATCACAGAGCTGATATCACTGCAAAATATACTGCCCAAAATGCTTCAATTTATGTGATGAATTTAAAAGCAATTGATTCTGATGATCTAGAAAAATCATATGTAGACTCAGAAATCCAGAAATGTTAGGATCCATTTGGAGCAAGGAAAGGACATGGGATATGGATTACTGATACAGGAAGACCATTGTTACCAAAAAACTTGTATACCTATTTGTGTCAAGCTATCCACACAAAAGGTCATTTTCTTACACAAGCTGTTGTAGACTCCATCAAAAGAAATACTGTTGCAATCTGTTAATAGTTGTTCAGTCCATCAAAAGTTTAATCAAAGTGCATTAAGAAAGAAAGGTTTGGGTGGTAGACCTTTAGCATATTGTCCATTTGAGAGTTTGCCAATTGATTACACCAGCATGCCTAAAGCTGGAAGATACAAGTTTTGTCTTTTAATTGTTGATAGATTAACTAAGTGGCCTGAAGCTTTTCCACTTAATACCAACACAGCAAGCTTTGTGGTGAAAGTGTTACTTAAGTAATTGTTCCTAGGTTCCGCATACCTCTGATAGATCTGGATAAGGGATCTTATTTCACTCAAGGTATCCTTAGAAGAGTCTATGAGAATCTAAGAATAACACCTAAATATCATGTTCCTTATCACCCACAATGTTCATGTCAGGTGGAGTGTATGAATAGGGAACTCAAGATTATGGTAGGGAAACTCTGTGCCAAAACTCATTTCAAATGGCAAGATATTCTTCCCATCACATTGTTTTACCTACATTGTGTTTTGGCACCCTTGATTGGCACTTGTTAATTCCCTTGCCTATTCCAGTATAAAGAGAGAAAAAAAATTGCATTTGAAATTTAAAGCTATCAGGTAGATTGTGATGTCACGTGTCTGCAGAATCCTATTTATAAGTACACATTTTAATATTGACTCATTGGCGCTATTCATTAAGAGGGAAAGTGCTGATTAGGAACAATTTGGATTTTTCAGTGCACCCCGAGTTCTGTTGAAAAAAATATATTTTAATTAGTAGATTTTAGAAAACAATGTATTCATTCACTTTCTTTTCCCACCATGCTTGAAGCTTAAAAAATAAGCATGTACAGTTGGGGAAAGGTAATACTTTTATTTTCTAAGAAATGGACTAAAACAAAAGCAATGAGGAATTTGGTATCAAGTTCTTCCATTTTTTAAAGGAAGCAGTTTGAGTTTTAAGATATATAGTGCAATTTAATACATTTCAGTCATCTTAAGTGGACTAGGACAATTTGTGAATTTTTATATGTTTTTAATTTTAATAACAAATTTCAATATATGTTTTCCAAAGTTACAAGATCTATCTTTTATCCCTCCCTTCTCCTGAAACTAACAAGCAATTCTATCTGGGTTATATATTATCATGAAAAATATTTTTCTGTATTATTTTTTATAAGTGAATAGCATTATAAAATCAAAATCCCCAAACATATAACAAAATAAACAAGAGATAAATCATATATTTTCATTTTTATTTCTACTCCAACAGTTCTTTCTCTGGAGGTAGCTAGCACTTTTTTTCATGAGTCTCCCAGAATTGTGTTCAATCATTGTACTGCTGTGAGCAGCAAAGTCTATAACATTTAAATCATTCCACAATATTGCAGTTACTTGGTGTATCATGTTCTCCTGGTTCTACTTATTTCACTCTGTATCAGCTCATATAAGTATTTCAAGCTCTTTTTGAAATCATGCAGTTCATCATTCCTTATAGTACAATAATATATCACCATTATATACCATAATTTGTTTAGGCATTCCACATTTGAGAGACATCCCTTCTAATTCTTTGCCACCACTTTAAAATAAGGAAAGATATATATGTATGTGTGTGTGTGTGTGTGTGTGTGTGTGTGTGTATGTGTGTGTGTGTGTGTGTGTCCTTTCCATTTTTTTATCTCTTTGGGATAAAAATGTATTTTGGGTATTACTGAATCAAAATGACTGAATCAAAATGTAGGGGCAGCTGGGTGGCTCAGTGGATTGAGAGCCAGGCCTAGAGACTGGAGGTCCTAGGTTCAAGTCCGGCCTCGGACACTTCCAGCTGTGTGACCTTGGGCAAGTCACTTGACCCTTATCGCCCACCCTTACCACTCCTGGGCTAAGGACGGTCCCTAGCCCGGATGAAAAAGGAGGAGGGTTGGGCGTGGGGCTAGCAACCCCACCCTGTAAAAAAACTACATCTGCTAAAGAAACTGCAACCTAAAGTAGGGGCAGCTGGGCTAGCTCAGTGGATTGAGAGCCAGGCCTAGAGACGAAATGTCCTAGGTTCAAATCCGGGCTCAGACACTTCCCAGCTGGGTGACCCTGAGTGACCCATTGCCTACTGGTTGTGGCCCTATGCTCCTAGAATGGAGTCCCAGGATAAAAATTTTAAAAAAAAGAATCAAAATGTATGCTTTATTTTATAACGTTTTGGGCATAATTCTCGAATTACCCTCCAAAATTGTTGGATCAGTTCACAATTCCACCAACAATGCATAGTGTTACAATTTTACCACATTCCTTCCAACATGTATCATTTTCCTTTGATGTCAAATTAACCAATCTGATTGGTGTGAGGTGGTGCCTCAGAGTTGTTTTAATTTGCATTTCTCTAATCAAGAGACATTTAGAACATTTTTTCATCTGATTTTGTCTTCATATGAAAACTTTATTCATATCCTTTGGGGTTCTTATAAATTTGACTTAGTACTTATTATATTTGAGAAATGAGACCTTTATGTGAGAAATTTGTTATGAATTTCCCCCCAGTTTGTCATTTCCCTTCCAATCTTGTTTGCATTGCTTTTGTTTGTACAATTAAAAAATTAATATAATCAAAATTATTCAATTTATATCTTGTGCTATTCTTTATCTCTTGTTTGGTCATAACTTTTTCTCTTCTTTATAGATTTGACTGGTAAAGTATTCTATGTTCCCCTAAATTATTGATATCATTCTTTATGATTGAATCATATATCCATTTTGACTTTATCTTGGCATAGGATGTGAGATATTCATGTAAATCTAAATTTTTCCATACTGTTTTCCACTTTTCCCAGCAGCTTTTGCCAAATAGTGAATTTTTTAAATTTTATTTATTTTTAATTTTTAAAAAATTTCCCATGGTTACATAATTCTTATTGTCTCCATCCCCTCCCAGAGCTGACAAGCAGTTTCACTGGGCTAAATGTAAATTATCACTCAAATCCTATTTCCATATTACTCATTTTTGTAATAGAGTTATCTTTTAAAGCCAAAACCCCAAATAATATACCCATATAAACAAGTGATAAGTCATATGTTTTCTTCTGGATTTCTACTCCCACAGTTCTTTCTCCAGTTGTGGATACCATTATTTCTCATTAGTCTCTCAGCAATGTCCTGGATCATTGCATTGTTTCAGTAGCAGAGTCAATCACATTTGATCATCCCACAATGTTTTGGTTACTGTGTATAATGTTCTCCTGGTTCTGACTTTGCATCAGTTCATGTAGTTCTTATCGAAATCAAGCTGTTCATCATTCCTTAAAGCATAATAGTATTCCATCACCATCACATACTACAAATTGTTCAGCCTTTTCCCAATTGAGGGACACCTAATTTTCTAATCTTTTGCCACTACAAAAAGAGTACCTATAAATATTTTTGTACAAACAGAACCATTCCCACTTTTTTATCTCTTTGGTATATAAACTCAATAGTGGTACTGCTGGAACAAAGAACATGCATTCTTTTAAAGCCCTTTGGGCATAATTCCAAATTGCTTTCCAAAATGGTTGAATCAATTTACAACTCCACCAGCAATGCACTGTTGTCCCAATTTTGCCACTTCCCCTCCAACATTTATTATTTTCCTTTTCTATCATATTGGCCACTCTGCTAGGTGTAAGGTGGTGCCAAAAAGTGAGTTCTTATGCAAAATACTGGGATTATTTGGTTTATCAAACACTAAATTGCTGAGGTCATTTACCCCTAAATTATTCCATTAATCCACCTTTCTATTTCTTAGCCAGTAACAGATTGTTTTTTATGATTACTGCTTTATACTACAGTTTAAGATATGGTTCTGCTATACGAACATTCTTCACTTTTTTCTTGATATTCTTGACCTTTTGTTTTTTCAGGTGAACTTTCTTATCATTTTTTCTAATTCTATAAAGTTTTTTGATAGGTTAGTTGCTATGGCATTGAACAAGTAAATTAATTTAGGTAGGGTTGCATCTTTATTCTATTATATTAGTCTATCCATGAACAATTAATATTTTTTCCACTTGTTTAGATCTAATTTTATTTGTGTAAAAGGTGGCTTATTGTTATATTCAGATAATTCCTGCATTTGTCTTGGCAAACAGATTTTCAATTATTTTGTTTTGTCTAGGTTTGTTTTGTATACTGCAACTTTGCTAAAGTTATTAATTATTTCAAATAGTTTGTTTAGTTGATATTGTAGGGATCCTCTAAATATACCATCAAGCCATCCACAAAGAGAGGTAGTTCCATTTCCTTATTCCTTATTTTAATTGCTTGAATTTCTTTTTCCTCCCTAATTGCTAAAGTTAGCTTTTTTAGTACAATATTAAATAATAGTGGTGATAAAAGGCATACTTACTTCACTCCTGATCTTATTGAAAAGGCAGCTAACTTATTTCCACTCCAGATGATACTTGCTGAGGGTTTTAAATAAGTACTTCTTATTTTAAGGAAAGACCCTTCTATTTCAATGCTTTTTATTGTTTTCAGTAGGAATGGGTGTTGTATTTTGTTAAAGTCTTTTTATGCATCTATTGAGATAATGCTGTGATTTCTGTTAATTGATTATTGATACAGTTAATTATGTCAATAGTTTTAATAATATTAAACCAGCCCTGCATTCCTGGTATACATCCCACTGGTCATACTGAATAATCCTTTTGATATATTGTTATAGGGGTTTTTTTTTGCTACTACTTTATTTAAGATTTTTGTATCTACATTCATTAGGAAGTTTGGTCTATAATTTTATTTCTCTGTTTTTGTTCTTCATGACTTTGGAAGCAGTATATATTTGTGTCATAAAAAGAATTTGGTAGGATTCCTTCTTTGCTTATTTTGTCAAATAGCTTGTATAGTATTGGTATTAACTATTCTTTAAATGTTCAATAGAATTCACTTATAAATCCACTGACCCTGTAGATTTTTCTTGGAGATTTACTGTTTAATTGAAAGCTTGTTCAATTTCTTTTCCTGAGATGGGATTATTTAAGTATTCTATTTCCTCTTTTGTTAATCTAGGCCAGTGACGGAGAACCTTTTAGGCACTGAGTACCCAAACTTCAACCCTTACACCCTATGTGAGCCTCCTGTTTACCACAGACAGGAGAAGGAGAAAGGGCTCTATAATTAGGCTTCTAATCAGAGAGGTACATGATGTAATAAATGTCCTCAGGCAAAGTGGAGAGGGGAAGGGGGGCAGCTCCATCTGATACACATGCCATAGGTTCATTGACTCAGATCTAGGCAATTTGTTCTGTAAATATAAATCCATTTCACATAGACAGTCAAATTCCTCTTCTTAGTAATGGACTTTGGTACCAGCAGCAATACAATGACCCAGGGCAATTTTGAGGGATTTGTGGTAAAGAACACTACCCACATTCAGAGGAAGGTCTGTAGGAGAGAAAACATATAAGAAAAACAACTGCTTGAACGCATGGGTCGGGGTGGACATGATTGAGGATGTGGACTCGAAACTGCCATACCAATGCAACTACCAACAATTTGGAAATAAGTCTTGATCAAGGACACATGACAAAATCAGTGGAAATGTGCATCAGCCATGGGTGGGGGAATTGCAGGGGGTGAAGGGGAAAGTAGAAGCATGAATCATGTAACCATGTTAAAAATGAATATTAATAAATGTTTAAATTTAAAAAAATTTCTCTTCTTATACTTGGGCAAAATAACTCCTAATGATTGCTTTATTTCCCCCTCTTTATTAGAGGTGAGATTACACTTTTTTTGATACTTCTTTTTCTTTTTCTGATTCTCTTCTTTTTTTATATCGAATTATCCAATCCTCCACTTACTTTATTTGGTTTTTTCCCCATAGAACCAGCTCCTAGTCTTATTTATTAATTCAATATTTCTATTACTTTTAATTTTATCAATTTCTCCTTTGATTTTTAGGATGTCCAATTTAGTTGTTATCTGAGGATTTTAATTTGTTCTTTTTCTAGTTTTTTTAGTTGCATGCCTAATTCATTAGTCTCCCTTTTCTCTATTTTGTAGTTATAAACACTCAGGGATATAAATTTTCCTGAGAGTACTTCTTTGGCTATAGCCCATAAATTTTTAAATATTGTCATTCTCTTCAATGAAATCAGTGATTTTTTTCTATGATTTGTTATTTGACTCCTCAGTTTTGAATAATTAGATTATTTAGTTTTCAATTAACTTTTAATTTGCCTTTTGTATTAAGGGGGTGTTTTATGAGGAGAGGGATATAGGTAGGAGCAAGGTAGAGTCTGTATAGTAATCCCTTTCTCACTTCTACCCCTTAATACTGTGAGACTAATAGTGGTCTCCTTGAAAATCAGGGGACCCTGGGAGAGTGTGCCACTCCTGGGGGCCCAAAAGAATTGTACCCCCTCAAGGTGGAGTATGTGATGACCTGGTTCCATGTTGATGTGAGCTAGGGTTCACTGTAACTTCCCCCTCTTAAAAGTAGATGGTCAGGTTTAAGATGGAGCACAGCCTGACTTGGCTGTTACACTCCCTCCCTAAACACTCACAAATGGATCTAAATGCAATTTGATCTTTTCTCTTGTTTATTGAATCAATAAAAAGTTAAATGAATATATGCAGGATAATAGTGGATAGAGGGTGCAGGAGACCCTAAGAATTTCCCCTCCTACCAGGTCTATCACCCTGGAGAGACTGAGTCAGTTTCAATCCAGAGCTTCACCTGCCCCTCTGTGGGTTTGGAATTCAGGGAGGTGCCATTTAAAAGTATCTTACAAACTTCCTGTGGACATGTGGGGAACTTTGAGACTACATTTCCCATGATTCCTCTTGTAAAAATGGAGGCAGACAGGAAGTGTGATGATGGAAGAGAGGAGATAAGACTCCTGGAGTGAGAAGGGGCGGTCTTTTTTTGTTACCTGAGTGCGTGAAGGTATGAAAGGTAAAATGGTTGATGTGGCAATCTGAATTCTTACAGGTGCATGGTCTAATAGTTTATCTCTATCAGCACGGCTTTTATTAAAATACTATTTTCCCTTTTAATATATGCCTTCATCATTTTTAATCATTACACTTCCCAGCCAATCCTAATGCCTATAAATCAGTTCAGTTTGTTAATCTAGATGAGGGACACTATATGGCAAGGCCCAAGGAATGAGGGTTCAGGGAACCCCAAGGAATCCAGAATCCCTAAAAGTTGAACGGCACTGTCAGGCTGTTATTGAATCTCAGGTAGCAGGTCTTCTATATTGGTCAGAAACCCCAAAAGTGACGTCAGGTGGCTGCCAAGATTGAACCCTATATGATCCCCCATGAGCTCTTCAACCCAAAAGACCCTCTTTTAGGTCCAAAATTACCAGAAGTCTCTACTCTCTCAACTGTCATTTGGTCTCTCCTTCTTCCAAAATGCCGTGCCCCTCCTTGAAAGAATTCCATCTATTGCCTTCATCTTACAGTATCCTGGTTTTGTGTTCTGGGATCTTTTGCCAAAAGTCCCACCTGCATTATAAATAACTATTCCAACTATTCTTATCACTATCACCCATCCCCCAAAATAATAAATGCCTATCTTAATTAGTCTGTCTAGCTATAAACTAACTCTAAGATGGATTTAGGCAAATTTTGGATAGGGAATAAGGATTTCCAATTTGTTTTATTTTTACAATGTGTCAAAGCAAAATAATATATAACACAAAACTTTCTCTGAAACAATTCTGTAGTCTACAAGTTTCTGCATAAAACAATCTTATCACTACTGACTCTTTCCAAAGTTATTATTCCAAATTACCTATTCTTTTAAAAAATGTTAGTGCATTTACACTATGAAAACTATTTTTCTACTATGTTAGTGTGTTAGTATCTTTGCTTAAGTTTCTTATTCTATTCTTTCCCTAATGTTACCTAGCTAGGATTTAAACTTCCTTAGAACCTCTCTATGCTTTCTCTGTATTTATGCTAACTAATCCTATAGTGTTCGCATGTTAATCTATTTACAAGGCTATGGTAACTATTTTAAACCTATGCTATATTAGGAACCTATGTTACAATTATTTATAAGATTTACATTATGTAACATATTACAATTTGTACAAATGTTGTAGTCCTGTATTCAGTGTTAGGCAGATAAGAAAGTCTTGCAACCTTCTTTATTTGGCTAAGACTTTTATGAGACTAGCAAAATATTTACAACCTTATATACATATGTACATTATATACATTTTTATTAATGTTATCTTTGGACCATTATTTATTTACACAAGATCTAGACTAGAATCAGTTTTGTGTTGTGTTTTGTGTTCTCATTGTACTGTGCTTGCCAAATACCCATATTTTCACAGTTGTCCATCTTTTCCAAGTTTTCTGTATATTTCTCTTGTATCTTGATGTCACATGCTATTGATGCATTTTTCCTAAAGTATAATGTTAATTTTGTATTTCATTGTGTTTTGTTATAAAAAAGTAGATATGTTGTGGGAAGGAAGTAAAGGGACATGATGATGTTGGAATAAAGAAGGAATGTATAGGAAGGTAAGGGATGAATGGGGAGTATATAAAGGGCTGCTCAAACAGGCTACTCACTGAGGCTAGAGACAGAGGATAGAGGGAGGAAATAGGCTGGGTCCTTCAGGCAGGGAGGCTATCTCTGTGATACAAGAAGAATTGAGTCAGCCAGAAGTAATAGGTGTCTGGATGAAGAGTTTATATTGTTAATTTCTAAGGTCCCTTGAGGGAGGAGTCAAAGGGGTCCTCCCTGCTAATGAAACTGAAGTCTACAGGAAGTGTCGGCTGGGTACTTCCTGCCCAAGATGGATGCCTAGGTTTGCCCTCAAGAAACAAAAGTAAAGTAATTCCTTCCCTCTTTTGCCTTTGCCCTAATATCAAGTACAATGATTCACCAGAGGCTTTTGTGTAGATATCAAAGGGGATTTATTGATGTCAGGGGTAAGCTGAGGGAAAAGGGGTTTGAGGGTTTTGTAACTGCTGCTAGGGAGAAAGCTCATGCTAGGGGGAAGGGTCACAGGAGAGAGGGTCAGACTGAGAGAGGCCAGCTCGCTCAGACAGGGAAAGTTCACTGCCCTGATGTAAAAGCATTTATCAGATCACTAGATAAGGGGGTGGCTTGATTTAGGATGTCCTTCCTGCCTACAGAAGGTAAAACCACAATGTCTACCCACCAAACCACCCTTCCTCCCAGGGCCCAATGGGGAAATTCAGGGAAATAGCAGGATGTAAATGAAGAGTTCAGGGAGAGGTCCAGAAAGAACAGACCAGGTCCAAAATGCCCCAGAGGCAAAAGGCACAGGCAAAAGGCAAAGTCAAAGGCAGGAGCCAAAATTAAAAGGCCCAAAGTCCATCACTTCCTGGGAAATAGAGGGAAGAAAAATGGAAGCAGTGATCCATTTTATATTTTTAGGTTCAAAGATCACAGTAGACAGTGACTGCAATCATGAACATAAAAAACTATTTGCTTCTTGGAAGGAAAACTATGGCAAATCTAGATAGCATACCAAAAAACAAAGACATCATCTTGCTGATGAAAATCTGTAGAGTCAAGGCAAGGGTTTTTTTTTCTCAACAGCAATATATGGCTATGAGAGCTGGAATATAAGGAAAGTTTAGCACCATAGAATTGATGCTTGTAAATGGTGGCACTGAAGCAGACTTCTGAAAATTTCTTGAAGAAAAATAAGAATCAAATGAGTCAATAGTTAAAGGAATTAATTCAGACAATTTGTTGGAAAGTCAAATATTGAAGCTGAAATACTTTGGCCACATAGAAGATAGAGCTCATTGGAATGTTGGAACAGATTGAAGACAAAAGGAGAAGGTGATGGCAAAGATGAGATGGATAAACAGTTTCATGGAAGCAACTAACATGGACTTGGACAGACTTTGGGAGATAGTGGAAGATAGTGCCTGGCATGCTACTGACCATATAAGGTCACAAAGAGTCAGACATAACTGAATGACTCAGCAACACAAACAATAGTAACATAGCACTGAGAGAAATTAAAACACTGAAAGGATTTGCCTACCTTGTTTTGTATTGCTCCACTTGGCTTATAAGAGAGAACCCTTCACAAGCCACACAGGCCTGAGAATCTCTGCAGTTCTCTAGCATAATGAAACTGCTTATCATTGAAAAATTTAACAATGATTTAGCATCTTTAGATGATGTCAAATAAATTCTGCTCTAGCCTTTTACCATGAATCTGTAAGTGTCACCCTGCCTCAAATGTGTTTCTTGAAAACAACATATAGTAGAGATTCTGATTCCCCTACCCCTGCTCTCTAATTACCTCATGTTGATTCTCTTGAGTTCTGTGTTTGATCAGCAAACTCTCTGTTTAAGTCTGGTTTTTTCTTCATGAATGCTTGGAAGTCCTCAATTTTATTGAATGACCATACTTTCCCCTGCAAAAATATAGTCAGTTTGGCTC
The DNA here is from genome assembly GCF_016433145.1 of Gracilinanus agilis. Lineage (NCBI taxonomy): Eukaryota > Metazoa > Chordata > Mammalia > Didelphimorphia > Didelphidae > Gracilinanus > Gracilinanus agilis. The sequence continues at coordinate 436,371,514 of NC_058132.1, forward strand.
GATACTTGATTCTTGGTTGTAGACCCAGTTCTCCTGCTTTCCAGAATATTATGTTCTATGTTTTTCGGTCTTTCAATGTAGATGCAGCCAGATCCTGTGTTATCGCAACTTTGGTTCCCTGGTATGTGAATGACTTCTTTTTAGCAGCTTGTAATATTTTTTCCTTGGTCTGGTAGTTTTTGAATTTGGCTATAATATTTCTGGAAGTTGTCAGTCATGGATTAAATGTAGGAGATGATCTGGGGATTCCTTCAATTTCCACTTTTCTCTCTTATTCTTGGATAATTTCCTGTAGATGATGTCTAAACTTTTTCTTTATCATGATGTTCCAGTAAACCAATAATTCTTAAATTATCTCTTCTAGATCTGTTCTCCAGATCTTTGGTTGAATCAATGAAGTGTTTTACATACTCCTCAAATTTTTCATGTTTTTAAATTTTGTTTTATATATTCTTGCTGCCTTGTGAAGTCATTTGCTTCTAGTTGTTGAGTTCTGTTTTTTAAAGACTGAATTTCATCCCTGGACTTTTGGGCATTCTTCTCCTTCTGGCCTGATTTTCTTTGTTGATCATCTTTTGCCTTCTTTGTTTCATTTTCAATCTGGTCAATTCTGGCTTTTAGTAACATATTTTCTTGTTTTAGTTCATGTATTTCCTTTTTTCAATTTGTCTTCCACCTCTCTTGATTGCTTTTTAAGTTCCTAAAGTTCTTCAGTTAACTGAATTTTTAGATCTTCCAAAACCTGTGTCCAATTCACTGGAGCTTCTTCCTCTTCTTCTATTTCATTTGCTTTATTTTCACTTCCTGGAAAGAAGCTGTCAATTGTTATTTCTTTTCTCTTTTTCTCATATATTTTTACTCATATTTTTTACTCATATTTTTCCTTGTCTGTTCTGCTATTTTACTCAGATGGATTTAATGAGCTTTGATGAAAGATCTTCCCTGAGCTGGCAATGGAGGTTTGTAGTTAAGTTCTCTGTAGTCTATGGATGAAGAATGTTGGAGTTTCCCTACCCTCTGAATACTTCTTCTCTGTACAATTGATGTAATTAAGCCTGGACTGGATTAGTCTGTTTAGGCTAAAACCTCAAGAGGAAAAAAAAAAGAAAGAAAAAAGAAGTAGAGGGACAAGATTGTGTGTTTTCACTGAGCTGTCCAGCAGTAGGGTCCCCCTGCTCTGTCCTGCAGTTTGACTTGATTTTCTTTCCTCTTGAAGCCCTTTGTTCTCTATCTTGGTGTGGCAAAGCCAGGTGGTCTGAGGTTTGGCTCCAACTAAGCTGCCATCTTCCGAGAATTTTTGCTGTGTTTCTCGGGTTTTCTTCTCTAGCCACCTCTCCAGTGCTTGTGTTCTACTCCTCGAGTCTGGTGCCAGCAAGATCCTCTCTCTAGGCCCGTGCACCCACCAGCCTGGAGATTTCAGGGGCCTCTGGAGACTCCACACAGCACATGTGAGAGAGATCCTGAGATTCTCCTTTTATACCCTCAGGCCCAATAGTTCAAGAATTCAAGCTTTGGTTTTTTTTTTTTTTTTTTTTTTTTTTTGGAGTACCTCTTGAGCTATCCAGCAGTAAGATCTGTCTCATTGTTAGATTTGGTCCTCTTTCTTCTCAAAGTTTTCTATCTCGGTGTGGAAAGGGTGCTGAGGTTTTAAGATTTGCTCCATCTAAGCTGCCATCTTCCCAGAATAGGTCTGTTTTTTTACATCTACTCTGCTATCTGCTTCTCTTTAATGGGTGAGTTCATCTCATTCATATTCATCATTATGATTACTGTGTATAGTCCTCCATCATATTATCCTGCTCTATTCCCTTTCTCTCTGTTCCTCCTCATCAGTATTTTGCTTTTTGTCATTCCCCCCCCCTACTTCCCTCTCCTTCCAATTACCTCCCTATTCACTTGTCTTATTCTCTTCTATTTCTCTGTAGGGTAAGATAGATTTCTATACCAGAAGGATTTTGTGTATGGAAACAAATATAGATTGTATCCTTTTTGTCCTCATGATGACCATATTGTTGGTGACTGGGTGACAATTTCATTGGATACAAATTATTGATGATAGATAATGGTAATGAAGATCATCTGAAGTATGTTGACAAATTGACAAAATTTCAGAATTATTATTGTTATTAATTTGGCCTTTGTGATTATGATAATTTGCTGGACAGATCTGAAGATTTATTTTATATTTAGAATGTTCAATATTATATTTCAAAGATCAGTTAGCACAAATGCTTCATTTGACAGATGAGGAAACAATTCAGAGATATGAAGTGACTTACTTGAGTGTTCACAGCTTCTTTATAACAAAATGATGCAGTTTGATCTACTTATCTTTGTGTCTATTATCTACTTCTAACATTCCATGATTTTATGACATCCCTCATGAAATCTTTCCTTGAAAAAAAGATATATAAACCTATTCTCATACTACTCAAAAACCATAGGAGAGTTTTTGATGACTTGATATTGAAATTTCTAACAGAGTCATTCAACACTTCAACATTCAGTCCCTCATTTTACAGAAGAGAAAATTATGTCAGAAAATTAATTGGCTTACTGATACATAATGATCTGGTGATAGTGACCGGATAATGATGCCATAGAACCAGAGTTGCCAGGCCAGGATTCTAGGTGACTTTTCACTCAATCAAATATTCTAGCAACTGTGTTGATGAATTTGTCTAGTCAAATTAACAAAATATTAAAGCAGTTAAATCAGACTGGAACTACAAATATAGTATTTTTAAGACATCTCAATGTGACAAGAATAAAATTCTTTTACTGTTACCTCAACATGATAGGTATCCACATTTTTTCATAAAAATAATGATGGAGTCAATTTTGTCCTAAATGTTTTTGGTGTAAAAATTCACTGTCCCTTGTGCTACCATGGTTTTATTACTTCCCAGCATACAGACAAATAATAATAGCACAAATTAATGTGGCCAAATTTTCTTTCCTTAATTTCATTTTTTAAAAATTATTAAGGAAAAGATAATATAATATGCATGTCTTTTAATTTACTGCAATATAAGAATGCTAACTTAGAATCTTTATTATACACCTTTTTAGAAAATAGTTACCTGTATAACAAATATAGTAGACTTTGAGCTCCTTGAGGAAAGAAACTATTGGTTGATATTGTTTCACTGTAAGCCTCAGTTCCTGATTTCTAAGTGTTTCACATATATATGACAGGACTGTGGAATTTCAATAAGGCTCTTCAAACTCCATAACACATGAAGTATTCTCTCATGTTTAAATAATTATATTTCATATTTTGTACAATTATATTTTATACAATGCTTGTCTACAACAAAGAAATTATATGAATCCAGTGCTCATCTATAGGCTTTCCTTTAGCCTCTCTTTTACTCTCATTAGTCTAGTAAAATATTTGGATGTTTTCATGCAATTTTTAACTGTATGATGGCAGTATTCTTCAGATCCTCCCAAAAAGAACAATGTGCTCATCTAGCATCATCTACTTGGGTTTTAGGATTCTTCATATCTAGATTTTTCAGACTTACTATTAAAGGTTTTTTTTTTATTTTAATTATTATTGATAAAATACAGGTGACATTTGCTAAGTGGGTATAGAGGAGAGGAAAATAGATTAAGAAAGAGTATGGAAAGGAAAGGAGAAATTTAATACAGAACTGGGCCCTACAAAAAGTGTGGCTCCTCTTTCATACTGGATTAGTGAGATGTTAAGGTTTTTGTCACTGTATAGAGTGTATAGAAAACTTAATAAAACATTGCTCTTGTGCCTTTTTCATACTACCATGAGTACTATGATTTCTAGTCTTAATTTGAATTCTAGCTGACCATTCCTCATATAACTCTAACTTCACAATAACAAGTATTCCCAAATTTTACAATACTACTTCATCAGATTTCTCCATGATTTGGATTATTATTTGATTTCTTAGCATGAGTTGGGGATTGAAGAATTTTTATTTAACTAGAAACAGCACATTAACAACATTAACAAAAAATAGTTAATTGCCAAAGAGCTTAACAAAATGAATAAGACTATTTGACATGCTTTTTTTATTCCCCAAATATATGGTATCTCTCCTAAGTATTGAAACAGCATTAAGATTTAGATCACTTTGTATAAATATACTGAATAAAAATTAATTCTTTTTGACTCCCTGGAATTCAGCATACTACATTGGATTTCTGATATTGACACTAAAATACCAAAAACAAACAAACTAACTAACTAAAAAATAACCTCTTGGTTTATAAAAAGACTGGAAGAGTACCATAGATTTGGAGAAAAAAAATCATTGAATATAATAGAAGGAGCAGAAGAGTTTCTGATTAAGACTTAGGTTTTATTTTCTTTAAATTCTCATCATCTATGACTTCTACAGTAATATGCATATGAATATATTTAATAATGTTTTAATTTAATTTTTCCAAAAAACAAAATTGAATATTTTATTTTACCCTGGGGAGAGGGGGACAGATGTGATTAATAGTTTAAGCTACTATCTATTATGCCCTAGTCTTTTGTGAGTTGTACATGGCCAAATGAGAAAATATTGCCATCTTGTGGTAAAAATATTCCACAGCAGACAAAGCAAAACAAAGGGTGGGAAAGACCTTTGGGAGGATACATCCAGCTAGCTAAAATTATATATAAAGATGTTATATTTTGATGCCTCAAATTCCATACTAACTTCTAGTAATTTTCCTACTAATGACATAAATATAAACATTATATTCCATGATGGATCTGAGATGTGGGAAAATATGTGAAGGCTATTTAAATAAAAATGTTTAAAAATTATCCACTCCCCAAAAAGCACATCTAGGATCAGCATATGATTTTTTGTGTGTATCAATCATAGAATAGCATAGAATCCTATGGTTATGGTTTTAGTTTGAAGCCTTATGATTACTTTCTTGGAAATTAATCTAGTCATGCCTACAGTCACAAATATATTTACTTTTACTGTTATTTCATGTTGAATCAAGAATCAAGGCTATCTTTTAGTTACTTATTAGATATTATGAAACATTTCAGAAAATAAGTACACAAATTTAGTGCTAAGATTTACAGAAGAAGGAAGGGTTAGAGAATAAGCATGGACTTACTGTCTATTATGCTCTAGGCACTGTCCTAAATCTTTAAAAACACATTTATTTGATATTCACAAAGATACTATTATCTCCTTTGTGTATTTGTGGAATCTGAGGAATACAGAAGTGAAATAACTCCCATGGTCTTGTTTTTGAAGTCTCAGGGGCTAGATTTGAACTCAGCTCTTTAAGTATCCTATCTATTGTGTCACCAGCTGCTTCCAGAATATCACATTATTTAATCCAATCTTCTCCCCTTTTAAGATTGGTCTTATGCATAAACAAAATCAGCAGCCACATAGGTGATATTAACTAATGGGTGAATATATGTCTATTATCTCAAGAATTTTTCACCACAGTTCCTGCTTGAAGTGCCTAAAACTCCCATCATTTATTACACAACTTAGCTTTAAGTCTGAAAACTAGAAATTTTATCTGGAGAAATGACACATTAGGACATTTCATGGATCACTTATTGTATCTTCAGAATAGATAAGATCTGATAAAAATGGCATCATTAAATTTGAATAATTATAGCTCAAAGTCAAAATGACTTGATTTAAATTTTAAATATAAATTTGAAATATAAATTTGAAATTTATAATCTCTTTCCTCTTTTCTAGCTTTCTATCTGTATTTCTTTCTTAAATTAAACAGAGTTTCTCTTAAACTGCTCCCTTCACTTTGTTGAACTCCTTAATTTAACCCTTATGCCATCTAGAAACTAATGATATCATGAGAAATCAAGAAACTATAAAGCAGAATCAAAGAAATGAAAAAACAGGAAAACATGAAATATCTTATGGAAAAAACAAATGATTTAGAAAATAGATCTAGGAGAGACAGTATGAAAATTATTAGACTACCTGAAGGCCAAGATGAAGAAAAAACTTTGGACATCATATTACAAGAAATTTTCAAAGATAACTGCCCAGAGATCCTTGAACAAGAAAAGAAAGTTGAAATTAAAAGAATTCACAGATCACCTCCAGCAAGAAATCCTCAAAAGTCAACTTGAAGGAATCTAATAACTAAATACAAGAGACACCAAACCAAGGAAAAAATGCTTCAAGCAACCAGAAAGAAACCATTTAAATACCATGGAGCTACAATCTGGATCACACAGGACCTAGTGGCTTCTACATTAAAGGATCAAAAGGCATGGAATATGATATTCAGGAAGGTAAAACATTTGGGTTTAGAACCCAAAGTCATGTATTCAGCAAAACTGAGTATATTCTTTCAGGGGAAAAAAAGGTCATTCAATGAGATAGAAGATTTCCGAGCCTTCCTGAGGAATAAGCCAGACATAAAAAAAATTGAAGTTCAAATATGAGTCAAAAGAGAAGTCCAAAGATGTAAATAAGAAAGAGAAAATTTAATGTAATAATTAACATCAAAATATTTATGTCTGCAAGGGAAAAGGATTTGTGTAATTCTCAAGACTTATTCTTAGTAATAGAGAAGATAGAAGGAATTTACTCAGAAAGAAGCTGGAGAAGTAAGCTGATTATGATGATAAGATGTATATGATGATATATGATGAAATGGTGTATATATAAATGTGATGATATGGAAAAATATGTATGCATGATATGTTATGTATGCATATTAATGATATGTAAAAATCAATCAAGGACTGAAAGAGAGGGTTACACTGAGAGATAAGGGAAGGGAGAGATAGAAAGGGGTAAATTATGGAACATAAAGAGGCATGAATAATGATTATAGAGAGGGGAGGATAAAGATGGTGGCAGGCAATGCTTAAACTTTACTCTCATTGTAACTGGCTCAAAGAGGGTAAAACAAGTATATTCACTGGGGTATAGAGTTCTATTTTACTCTATTCAGTAGAGTATATAATTCTATCTTACCCCACAGAGAAGTAGAGGAGAATAAAACAAGTGAAGAGGGAGGTAATGGGAAGGAGGGGAAAATGAAGAGCTAACCAAAAGAAAATACTAGTGAGGAGAAATAGAGAAAAAGGGAATAGAGCAGGATTTAAATGGTAATAATATGATGGAGGACAATACAGAGTTAGTAATCATAAAGTTGAATGTGAATGGGATGAACTCATCCATAAAACAGAAATGGATAGCAGAGTGGATTTAAAAAATCCTACTATATGTTGTTTACAAGAAACACATTTGACGTAGGGTGTCACATACAGACTCAAGGTAAAAGACAATGGTGAAATTTATTTGGTGTGATCTAAAGTAAAAAAGGCAGGAGTAGTGTTGAAATGATCATCTGGGACAAGATGGATGCCACTTTGAATAACAGGACTGGCAGTTGAGAACCTCAAACTGTCCCCAGGTGCCATGAGCCAAGGTGAAAAGCAGTTGGCTCCAGTCCCATAAATACCCCCAAGTAACAAGACAAGATGGCTCAGATTGGAACAGGGTCTTGGGAAGGTGAGAGGTGAAGGGTAAAGGGTAGGCCTGAAACCTGTAAGCTGTTATCCTACTGAGCGAGCTAGAGAGCAATCACCATCCTTGTTAATAGAGCTGAGAGAGTTGCTGATATCCTCAATCAAGACCATCAAATAGCCTTCCCTAATCTCTCACTTGGATGTGGCCAAGTCAGGTCAGAGTTAGTGAGAGGGTGAAGAACCTCCAGTTTCTACTAAATCTAGCAATCTCCAACCTTGATCAATAACCTAGATTAGCCTAAATAGCAATAGGGTTCCTAAATCCTCAATCCCATTCCCTTGTTTACTAATACCATTGATAGATTTAAATATAGTGTTTGCCACCAAGTATCTTTCCTGAGTGCTGATTATACCAAAGCCCTTTGGAAGAGGAGATCAATACACAGTCATATTATAGCATTATCCAATGGTTAATCAATAGCCCTCATCAACAACTATTCCAAGACTTCCGGGTTAAGATGGTGGCAGAGTAGAGGCAGGGTAACTTTCTCTCCTTACCAATTGATATAGTGTACCTCCAAAGACAAAAAAAACTCCAGATAAAAGAAGGGACCCCCACAATATGGTGCAGTATCAAAAGTATGTGGAATTTGGGCAACTCCATGCTATGAGGGGGGAAATAGCTCCTATCAAAATGTGAGCAAATGAACCTTCCCCCACACCACCCACAGTACCATAGTCCAGAGGCTGTGCTCCAGAGTTAGAGGGATCAGGGGCACAAAATCTATCTCCTTGGCAGCTAACTGGCACCACCAGGAGCTCAGCCCTGTGAGCAGTAAGACCTGAGAGCCCAAGTGGCTGGAAAACTCAAACTTTGGACATAGGAGTAGGACCGAGAGAGGCAGCAGCAGTGCCCAGATCACTCAGACTCAGGGGAAAACCTCAAGTGGTGGAGCAAACATGGGCCAAGTTCTGGGCTCTGGGCAGCCAGCTAGGACCACGGAGGCTTGACCCTGAAAACAGCTAGACTAGAGACCCCAGAAGGCTGGAAAAACTCAGACCTTGGACACAGGAGAGGAGCTGAGAGAGGCAGCAGCAGGGCCCAGAGCTCTCAGACTCAGGGGAAAAACCTCAGGTAATGGAGCAAACATAAGCCAAATTCTGGGCTCTGGCTAGCTGACTAGGACCATAGGGACTTGACCATGAAAACAGCTAGACCAGACACCCCAGGAGGGTCCCCAGAGAAACCAGTAGACTCACAAAGTAGCCTCAGGCAAAAACTGCTACCTAACTTCACACAAAGAGAATCAGATTACCTTACTCAGACTTCTGGCAGATAAAGCATAATGATGCCAAGCAAGGCCCAAGAAATAAACAAGAAGACCAAGAAAAAACACTAACACTTGATAACTTCTACACATAAAAAACCCAGAAAACAGAGGAGGACAAACAATTAAAGACATCAAAACTTTCCCAAAAAATGAAAATGGGTGACAAGATCTTGAAGAGTTCAAATCTGAGATCATGAGAAAGATGGAAAAGATCTGGCAAGAAAATAACAATCTAAATAGCAGAATTTCACAATTGGAAAGTGAGGCTCAGAAATCAAATGAATTGATAAGCAAACTAAACCCAGAAATGACCAGCTGGAAGCCTTGAAGAACCAAATAGACCAGATTGAAAATGAAAACCAAAAAATTACAGCCAAAAGCCAAACGCTAAATGCTAGATTTGGGCAATTAGAAGCCAATGATCTCACAAGACAACAAGAATTAATGAAGCAAAGTCAAAAGACTGACAAAATAGAAGGAAACAAGAAATATCTAAATGAGGCTGATAGACCAAGAAAACAGGTCTAGAAGAGACAACTTGAGAACTATTGGTCTTCCGGGAAAAATTAGAGACAAATAGAAACCTAGATAGTGTATTACAAGAAATTATCCAACAAAACTGCCCCAATGTCCTTGAACAAAAGGGCAAAATAGACATTGAAAGGATCCATAGATCATCCTCTACACTAAATCCTGAGAAGACAACCCCTAGGAATGTAATAGCCAAATTCAAAAGCTTCCAAGTTATGGAGAAAAATATTACAAGAAGCCAGAAAGAGACAATTCAGATATCAAGAAACACCGATCAGGATAACACAGGATCTGGCAGCCTTCACATTAAAATACCAAAAAGCTTGGAACATGATATTCTGAAAGGCAAGAGAACTGGGTCTACAACCAAGGATCACCTACCCATCAAAACTGACTATATACTTCCAGGGGAAAGTATGGGCATTCAACAAGATAGAAGATTTCCAAGCATTTGCATAGAAAAGACCAGGACTAAATGGAAAGTTTGACACTCAACCACAAATATCAAGAGAAAGATGAAAAGGTAAATAAGAAACAGAGAGGAAAAGAAAGAAAACTCATAGTCTTTTAAGCTTGACTCTGTAAGGGCATAAATAAGATCTAACTATCTGTATTACTAAGTGGAGAAATGCTATGTATAATTCTCTGTAGTGAACTCTATATACTATTATAATATTCACTATTATAGCAACCAGAAGAATAATTCATAGGGAGAGGACAGGATACTAAATGCTCTAAGAAGACATGGGGGGGGGGGTTGGAAAGAGGCAGGGGAATAGTAGGGGACACCAAGAAAAATCCGAGTAAATAAGAAAAATAAGATATTCTATTACACACAAAGAGGGCATGGGAAGGGGAGGGGATGAATAATATCATAAGAAGGAGAGGAAGAGAGCATAATCAAACCTTACTCTCAGTTTAATCAACCCGGAGAAGGAAGAGTACCTTTATTATCCATCCGGATAAAAAACTCTATCTAACCCTACTGAGAAAGTCAGAAGGGATAAACCAAAGGGAGCAGGGGAGTGGGGAGGCCAAAAAAGGGAGGGGAGAAGAAGGGGGAGGGAATTCATTTGGTCTTTAAAAAAACAAAAAGAGGGGAACAACAAGGGAGGGGGCAGAAACGGAAGTCAATCAAGGGAGGGGATAAGGGATACCGGCTCAAAGCAAACCACTGGTGTAAAAGACAATAGTGTAATAAGAAGGAGTGGGTCTAGGGGAGGATACAAAAATGTCAGTGAATACACAACTAACAATTGTAACTCTGAATGTGAACGGTATGAACTCACTCATAAAACGGAAGCAAATAGCAGAGTGGATCAGAAACAAAAATCCTACCATAGGTTGTCTACAAGAAACACATATGAGGTGGGTAGACACACACAAGTTCAAGGTTAAGGGTATGAGCAAAATCTTTTGGGTATCAAATGAGAAAAAGAAGGCAGGAGTGGCTATCATGATCTCTGACAAAGCCAAAGTAAAAATAGATATGATTAAAAAAGACAGGGAAGGTCATTACATCCTGATTAAAGGCAGTATAAACAATGAGGAAATAACACTGCTCAATATATATGCACCAAGTGGTATAGCATCCAAATTCATAAAGGAGAAACTGGCAGAGCTCAAGAAGGAAATAGATAGTAAAACCATAATAGTGGGAGATCTAAATATTCCTCTCTCAGATCTAGATAAATCAAACCAAAAAATAAATAAGAAAGAGGTAAGAGAGATGAATGAAGTCCTAGAAAAATTAGATTGAATTGATATGTGGAGAAAAATAAATAGGGACAAAAAGGAATACACCTTCTTTTCAGCTGCACATGGTACATTTACAAAGACTGACCATGTAATAGGGCATAGAATCATTGCAAACAAATGCAAAAGAGCAGATATAATAAATGTAACATTCTCAGATCATAATGCAATAAAACTAATAATCAGTAAGGGCACCTGGACAGGCAAGTCAAAAACCAATTGGAAATTAAACAATATGATTCTCCAAAACCAAATTGTCAAAGAAGAAATCATAGAAACAATCAACAATTTCATTGAAGAGAATGACAATGATGAGACATCCTACCAAACTCTGTGGGATGCAGCCAAGGCAGTACTAAGGGGGATATTTATATCCTTGAGTGCATATATTAACAAATTAAGGAGGGCACAAATTAATTAATTGGGCTTGCAACTCAAAAAATTAGAAAGCGAACAAATAAAAAACCCCCAGATGAAAACTAAATTAGAACTACTAAAAATTAAGGGATAAATTAAAAAAATCAAAAGTAAAAGAGCTATTGAATTAATAAATAAGACTAGAAGCTGGTATTTTGAAAAATAGATAAAATAGACAAAGTACTAGTCAATCTAATAAGAAAAAGGAAAGAAGAAAACCAAATTGACAGTATTAGAGATGAAAAGGGAGACCTCATCTATAATGAAGGGGAAATTAAGGCATTCATTAAGAACTATTTCGCCCAATTATATGGCAACAAATATAAAAATTTAGGAGATATGGATGAATATTTACAAAAATATAAATTGCCTAGATGAACAGCAGAAGAAATAGAATACCTAAATAATCCCTTAACAGAAATAGAAATTGAACAAGCCATCAAAGAACTCCCTAAGAAAAAATCACCAGGACCTGATGGATTCACAAGTGAATTCTATCAGACATTCAAAGAGCAACTAATCCCAATACTATACAAATTATTTGATATGATAAGCAAAGAAGGAGTCCTACTAAATTCCTTTTATGACACAAATATGGTACTGATTCCAAAGCCAGGTAGACCAAAAACAGAGAAAGAAAACTATAGACCAATCTCCCTAATGAACATATATGCAAAAATCTTAAATAGAATATTAGCAAAGAGACTCCAGCAAGTAATTAAGAAGGTCATCCACCATGATCAGGTGGGATTTATACCAGGAATGCAAGGTTGGTTTGACATTAGGAAAACCATCCACATAATTGACCATATCAACAGTCTAACAAACAAAAATCACATGGTTATCTCAATAGATGCTGAAAAAGCCTTTGACAAAAATATAGCATCCATTCCTATTGAAAACATTGAAAAGTATAGGAATAGAAGGACCCTTCCTAAAAATAATAAACAATATATACCTAAAACCATCAACAAGCATTATATGCAATGGGGATAAATTAGAAGCCTTCCCAATATGATCAGGAGTGAAACAAGGATGCCCATTATCACCTCTATTATTCAACATAGTACTAGAAACACTAGCAATAGCAATTAGAGAAGAAAAAGAAATTGAGGGTATCAAAATAGGCAATGAGGAGACTAAGCTATCACTCTTTGCAGATAATATGATGGTATACTTAAAAAATCCTAGAGAATCAACTAAGAGGCTAGTAGAAATAATCAACAACTTTAGCAAAGTGGCATGATACAAAATAAATGCACATAAATCATCAGCATTTCTATACATTTCCAACACATTAGAATAGCAAGAGGTAGAAAGAGAAATGCCATTTAAAATCACCCTAGACAATATAAAATACTTGGGAATCAATCTAACAAAAGAAACACAGCTATTATACGAAAACAACTACAAAACACTTTCCAAACAAATAAAACTGGACCTCAACAATTGGAAAGCCATTAACTGTTCATGGGTAGGACGAGCTAACATAATAAAAATGAACATCCTACCCAAATTAATTTACCTATTTAGTGCCATACCTATCAAATTACCAAAAAACTTCTTTACTGAATTAGGAAAAACTATAACAAATTTCATTTGGAATAACAAAAGATCAAGAATATTAAAGGAAATAATGAAAAAATGTGAAGGAAGGGGGCCTAGCAGTACCAGATATTAAACTATACTCTAAAGCAGTAGTCATCAAAAGAATATGGTACTGGCTAAGAGATAGAAGGGAGGATCAGTGGAATAGACTCGGGGTTAATGATGTCAGCAAGACAGCGTATGATAAACCCAAAGAGCCCAACTTTTGGGACATGAATCCACTATTTGA